>NC_135808.1:74324970-74642213 GCF_964213995.1 Mustelus asterias
TCATCAACACCCCACAGCCACGAGCACATTAGCAACTTCTGGACTGAAACGGGATGCGCTACAACAACTCACCAGATTATTTTACCAGCACCTCCGAGCTCTGCAACTTGGCCAAGAGTTTTAGCACGATCATGAGAATATCATCACCTCTGAAGAGTACTCCAAAGTTACCCATCCAGATTTGAATATACATCACCGCTCCCTTGTCACTGCTCATAACCTAATACCATTGTGGGACCATATTCACCCAGCAGGCCCGCCTTCCCCAGACAAGTAAATACTCCCAACTATCACGGCTTTTGCCAGCATTATACACATTCTAAGAATTGTTTTCTGTGAACTAGGCCCTTGAGAAATTAAGGCTATTGATTTTATTTTTGTTTCCTGAAAGCATAAGAAAAAGTAGGCCATATGGTCCCTCAAGCCTGCATCGCCATTCAGTTAGATTATGGCCAATTTTCAGCCTCAATTCCACTTTTCCCATCTGGTCCGATATCTTTGATTTCTCCACAGTCCAAAACTCAAAACCAATTTAGCTCTGAAAATGTTCAGTATCCACAGCCTTATAGTAGAAAATCCAAAGATTCACAAGCCTCATGGTAAAGAAATTTCTCAACTCAGTCCTAAATGGTTGAACCGGCTATTCCAAAACTATGTTCCTATGTTCGAGATGGGAAATGTGGAATTGAGGCTGAAAATTGGCCAGAGAGAAAAAAACCTCTCATCATCTTTCTCTTCCTGCCAATTTTCTCCCTTAACCTAATCTTTTTAGAGCATAATCTCAGTGTCTTCCAGAACCTCTCCCAAATTCTAATTACTGGGTAGGAAACTTCCAGACAATAGTGTCTTCATGCTATCAGAACTGGGGAGCATCACAACCTCGCATGGGGGGGAATCACAACCTAGAAAAGGGGGTGGGCATCACAACCTAGCCGGGGGGGGGGGAGAAATCACTCACAACTGAGCATTGGGGGGCGGGGCGGGGCGGGGCGGGGGGGGTGGGGGAAGAGGGGGAGGAATCACAACCTAGCATGGAAGGGGGGGTCACCCCCAACACAGCATTGGGGGGGGTCACTCAGAACCCAGCATGGGGGGGGGTCACTCAGAACCCAGCATGGAGGGGGGGGGGGTCACTCAGAACCCAGCATGGAGGGGGGGGGGGGTCACTCAGAACCCAGCATGGGGGGGGGGGGTCACTCAGAACCCAGCATTGGGGGGGGGGGGGCGGGGTCACTCAGAACCCAGCATGGGGGGGGGGGGGTCACTCACAACCCAGCATTGGGGGGGGGTCACTCACAACCCAGCATTGGGGGGGGGGTCACTCACAACCCAGCATTGGGGGGGGGGTCACTCACAACCCAGCATTGGGGGGGGGGGGTCACTCACAACACAGCATGGGGGGGGGGGGGGGGGTCACTCACAACACAGCATGGGGGGGGGGGTCACTCACAACCCAGCATTGGGGGGGGGGGGTCACTCACAACCCAGCATTGGGGGGCTCACTCACAACCAGCATTGGGGGGGGGGGGTCACTCACAACCAGCATGGAGGGGGGGGTCACTCACAACCCAGCATGGGGGGGAGGGGGGGTCACTCACAACCCAGCATGGGGGGGGGGGGGGGGGGGGTCACTCAACCCAGCATGGGGGGGGGGTCACTCACAACCCAGCATGGAGGGGGGGGGTCACTCACAACCCAGCATGGGAGGGGGGGGTCACTCACAACCCAGCATGGGAGGGGGGGGGTCACTCACAACCCAGCATGGGAGGGGGGGGGGTCACTCACAACCCAGCATGGGAGGGGGGGGGGGTTCACTCACAACCCAGCATGGGAGGGGGGGGGGGTCACTCACAACCCAGCATGGGAGGGGGGGGGGTCACTCACAACCCAGCATGGGAGGGGGGGGGTCACTCACAACCCAGCATGGGAGGGGGGGGGGTCACTCACAACCAAGCATGGGAGGGGGGGGGGTCACTCACAACCCAGCATTGGGGGGGGGGGGGGTCACTCACAACCCAGCAAGGGGGGGAGGGGGTCACTCACACCCAGCATGGGAGGGGGGGGGTCAGTCACAACCCAGCATATGGGGGGGGGGTCACTCACAGCCCAGCATGGGGGGGGGGTCACTCACAGCCCAGCATGGGGGGGGGGGGGGGTCACCCACAACCCAGCATGGGGGGAGGGGGGAAGGATCACAACCTTGGGGGGGGGGGGGGGGAAGGATCACAACCTTTGGGGGGGGGGGGGGGGAGGAGGATCACAACCTTTGGGGGGGGGGGGAGGAGGATCACAACCTTTGGGGGGGGGGGGGGAGGATCACAACCTTGCATGGGGGTTTGGTTGGGGGAGGTGCGGTGATCACCTCGCCTGGCACAGCACTCCCGGTGTTGTCAGAGTTAGGAAGCAGAGCCCAGCCCTGGCCAGTGTGTATCTGAGCACAGGCCTGTGCAGCTGAGCCCTGCCTAAAGTCTGGGCTGAGTGTGAAGCAGTGAGATGTGTGTCTGTGCACAGGCTGGAGGACAGGAACTGTCACTCAGCAAAGCCGCCAACTCAACCCAGGCAGCTTTCCCCAACTCAGCACACACTTTCCCAACTTGTGAGTTGGGCGGGGGGGGGGGGGGGGTGATTCTCCTGAAATGGAGCCTGAGCACAAAGTGAGGGAGGGCACCGCGGGAGACTGTGCAGAAACTTCGCTGATGTGTTAACCTCCCGCTTTCTAAAAGTGACTTTTCCGTATCTCCAGCCACAGGAAATCCCACACTTTCCAGAAGCAGCTTCTCCGGGTTCGCAGCCTCGGGCTGGCGGACACCGAGTGACTGGAAGTCGGGCACTCCGAGCGGGAGTGTCTCCCACAAGCTGCTGCCTCTGCTCGGCCACTTCCGCGTTAGTGAGCGGGGTTGGGGCAGTGGGACACTCCCCGACTCCCGGCTGCAGCCCCGGCCCGGGCAGACTCCGCAGCTCCTCCCTCGCCGCCGCTCCCTGTGCCCCTGGCCGCACTCACTCTGCCACACCACTCGCTTCAGGCTGCCCTCCGCAGTTGCCATCTTTCCTCTCCCGGGCGAGCCCTCCAATGACGCGGAGCTCCGAGCGAATCGCAAACTTCAAAGCAGGAGCTCCAGCCCTTCAGAGAATAGCAGCAAGGCAGATAAACACTGCACCCAGAGGCAGCACACAAACTGTGAACAGGCAAACTCCAAACCAGGAGCTTAATAAACTCTGAACCCAGTGTGAACAGACAAACTCCAAACTAGAAGCTTAATAAACTCCAAACCAGGAGCTTAATAAACTCTAAACCCAGTGTGAACAGGCAAACTCCGAACCAGGAGCTTAATAAACTCTGAACCCAGTGTGAACAGGCAAACTCCAAACTAGGAGCTTAATAAATTCTAAACCCACTGTGAACAGGCAAACTCCAAACTAGGAGCATAATAAACTCTGAACCCAGCGTGAACAGGCAAACTCCAAACTTTGAACCCACTGTGAACAGGCAAACTCTGAACCCAGTGTGAACAGGCAAACTCCAAACTAGGAGCTTAATAAACTCTAAACCCACTGTGAACAGGCAACTCCAAACTAGAAGCTTAATAAACTCTGAACCCAGTGTGAACAGGCAAACTCCAAACTAGGAGCATAATAAACTCTGAACCCAGTGTGAACAGGCAAACTCCAAACTTTGAACCCACTGTGAACAGGCAAACTCTGAACCCAGTGTGAACAGGCAAACTCTAAACTAGGACCTTGATAAATCATGAACCCAGTGTGAACAGGCAAACTCCAAACTAGGAGCATAATAAACTCAACCCAGCGTGAACAGGCAAACTCCAAATTAGGAGTTTAATAAACTCTGAACCCAGTGTGAACAGGCAAACTCCAAACTTTGAACCCACTGTGAACAGGCAAACTCTAAACCCAGTGCGAACAGGCAAACTCCAAACTAGGAGCTTAATAAACTCTGAACTCAGTGTGAACAGGCAAACTCCGAACTTTGAACACACTGTGAACAGGCAAACTCTGAACCCACTGTGAACAGGCAAACTCCAAACTAGGAGCTTAATAAACTCTGAACTCAGTGAACAGGCAAACTCTGAACCCGCTGTAAACAGGCAAACTCTGAACCCAGTCTGAACAGGCAAACTCCAAACTCTGAACCCAATCTGAACAGGCAAACTCCAAACCAGGAGCTTAATAAACTCTGAACCCGGTGTGAACATCCAAACTCCAAACTAGGGACGTTATTGATTCTGAACCCAAAGGCAGTTACAAACAGGCAAGCTCCAAAGTCAGACCTTTGCAGACACTGTAGCCAGTGCAAACAGCAAACCAGAACCTTAAGGGAATTACACAGAACCCATAGATGCAGTTACACATCAGAACCTTTATGGTCACTGACCCCACCGGCATTGCTGAATAATTTTGGTAGATCATTTAAAAACAAGGAAAAAGGAAATGGGAATTCAATGATACCCTCAGCTGAAGACTCAAGTATTTTACTTTGCAATTTCAGTGCCAAGTGTTCAAAGTGTAATTTCTTTATGAGCATTGTGGTAAACCACTGTTAGCTTATTACCTGTATATGTGACATGCCTGGACACATCCCTGCTGGCCCTACCCCCCCCCCCCCCCCCCCCCCCGCCGGTCCAGGTATAAGGCGACTGCTCCCCACCCCATTGCCTCAGTCTGGACCAGTTCATCGGCATGGGTGTGCTCCAAGTCTTTTGCTAATAAAAGCCTATTTGTTCTTGCATACAAACTAGTCTTTGCTCGATTGATGGTGCATCAAGCATGCTCTAGTTTAATCATGTCAGATTGGTAGAAATGATACCTGAAATATTACTTCAAAATTTTAATAGATTTTATCACCATTCTAGGACTTTATTTTCCTTCCCCTTCCCCGCCCATTTTTCCTTCCTTCCTTCCAGAAGGTCCAGTTCCATGAGCACCAGGAACCCGCTGTTAACCTTGCCCAAGTTGTTATTTTTCATATGTCAGTCTGTACAGTGAGTGCTGGTAAATTATTCACAACGGAGCAGACAGTGTCTCATCTATACCACAGATGTTATCAGGGATTCTCCTGATCGATTGGTTGTCATAACTCCTGCATGTGAAAAATCAACAGAAATCTTGGCTGTTTCCACCTAGCCTGCAGCAGTCCTCCCCATGAAATGTTCACAGCACCAAGTCAAACATGAGGTAAGGAAACCCCCTGCCAATTACTACATACTGATCCCCTCCTGCCCCCACACCCCCAGCTGGTGAATTTGTACTCTTCCATGTTAACCAAGAACTGGAAGCAGCACTGGGGGTGGCAAGGACAGAGAATGTACCCTGGATAGGGAACCTTAATATCCATCACTAAAGGTGGCTCAGCACTTACTTGGCCTCGTCCACACCAATCTACCTGTTGCAAATGCATCTGTCGATGACAGTATTGGTAGGTGGACCACTGCACAGTCCTTGTGGAGACAAAGTCCCGTCTTCACATAGAGAAAACCCTCCAACGTGTTTTGTAGCACTACCACCATGCTGTCTGGGATAGATTTCAAACCGATCTAGCAAATCAAAGCTACGCATTAATGAGGTGCTGTGGGCTATTAGCAGTAGTAGAATTGTATTCTATCTCATGGCCCAGCATTTCCCCAACTCTAGCATTATCATCAAACTGCAGGATCAACCTAGATTCAACAAAAGTGCAGGAGGGCAAGCCAGTAGCAGCACCAGGTTTCCCCAAAAATGAGGTATCAACCTGGTGAAGCTACAACACAGGACTATTTACATCCAAACAATGGAAGCAGCATGCAATGTACTAGTGGTGGGCAACCTGCCGCCCGATGGCCACATGCGGCCTGTTCTGAGTGCAGCCCAGGACACATTTTGTTGACTGTTACCCATATGCAGGGCTGTCACATTCTGCTGGTTTCTGCCCGTAGTTTTTTTCCTACTGGTATAACAGAAGTGATATGCATGTAAAACAAGGGCAAGCGAAGTGAGGTACATGCTGTTTGTACACAACATTCACTGTGAGAGCCGTGCCATCCCTTTGCTTCCAAAGTGTAAATATTTCTTTTGTTTTTACCATTTGAATTTGATGATAATTCTCTTAATTTTAAGTCAGTTAGGGTTATATTCACTGGAGTTTAGAAGAGTGAGAGGGGATCTCATAGAAACTTCTAACAGGGTTAGACAGGGTAGATTCAGAAAGAATGCTCCCAATGACGTGGGAGTCCAGAACTAGGGGTCATAGTTTGAGGATAAGGCGTAAATCTTTTAGAACTGAGGTGAGGAGAAATTTCTTCACCCAGAGAGTGGTTAATGTGTGGAATTCACTACCACTGAATGTAGTTGAGGCCAAAATGTTGTCTGATTTCAAGAAGAAAATAGATATAGCTCTTGGGCCTAAAGGGATCAAGGGATATGGGAGAAAGGGGAGATCAGGATATTAAATTCAATGATAAGCCATGATAAAATTGAACGGCGGAACAGGCTCAAAGGGCTGAATGGCTCGTTCCTGCTTCTAGTTTCTATGTTTCTATATAAATGATTAAGCATTTTCTATAATCTGTCACGAAATATTCAGCATATATTTAATCTTATTCACGGGGTCATGGTTAGTGAACAAGCCTGATTTCAATCTGAGATGAAGGAGGACCGCTCATGCAGTCCACTCACTAGCCTACGTTGCCCATCATTACAATAGACAGAACTAAGTGATCCCACAATAGATTGATCAGAACTAATCTCTGCTGTTCTGCCACATCCAGTCATGAACCATCGTGGACAATTAAACAACTAACAGGAGGAAGAGACTCCACAAATATCCCCATCCTCAATGATGGGGGAGCGCAACACATCAGTGCAAGACTGAAGCACTTGCAACCATCTTCAGCCAGAAGTGCCAAGTGCTGAGCTTCATATGGCCCCCGCATCACAGATGCCAGGCTTCAGCCAATTCAGTTCATTCACGTGATATCAAGAAATGGCTGGACACTGGATACTAAAAAGGTTATGGTACTTGACAACATTCTGGCAATAGTATTTAAGACTTGTGCTCCAGAACCAGCAGCACCCCCAGCCAAGATCTGCCAGTGCAGTTGCAATACTGGCATCTACTTGGCAATGTGGAAAATTGTCCAAGTATGTCCTGTACACAAGAAACAGGACAAATCCAACCCTGACAACTACTGCCCCATCAATTTATTCTTGATTATCAGCAAAGTGTTGGAAGGGGTCATCGACAGTGCTATCAAGCAGCACTTGCACAGCAATAACCTGCTCACTGATGCTTAGTTTGGGTTCTACCAGGGTCACTCAGCCCTTGAACACATTACAGCTTTGGTCCAAACATGGACAAAAGAGCCTCAAGAGGTGAGGTGAAGGTGACTGCCCTTGACATTATGGCAGCATTAACCAAGTGAGACATCAAGGAGCCCTAGAAAAACTGAAGTAAATAGGAATCCGGGTGACAACTTCAGCTGCTTCATCAAGAAGTGGGGATGATCGCAGATTGCGCAAAGTTCAGCACCATTCATGACTCCTCAGACACTGAAGCAGTCCATGTCCAAATACAGCAAGACCGGGACAACATTCAGGCTTGTGCAGATAAGAGGCAAGTAACATTTGCACCACACATGTGCCAGACAATGAGCATCTCCAACAAGAGAGAATATAACCATCTCCCCTTGACATTGAATGGCAATACCATCACTGAACTCCCCCATTAAAAGACCCTGGGGTTACCATTGACCAGACAAGCCATATAAATACTGTGAATACAAGAGAAGGTGAGAGGTTAGGAATCCTACAGTGAGTATCTCACCTCCAGACTCCCCAAAACCTGTCCACCATCTACAAGGCACAAATCAGTGTGTGATGGAATACTCTCCATTTACCTGGATGGGTGTAGCTCCAACAACACTCAAGAATCTGGACATCATCCAGGAAAAAGCAGTCCAGTTGATTGACACCCCATCCACCACCTTCCCTCCCTCCACCAATGACATACAGTGGCAGCCGTATGTACCATTTGCAAGGTGCACTGTAGCAACTCACCAAGGTTTCTTCAACAGCATCTTCCAAACTTGTGACTTCTTCCATCTAGACGGTCAAGGGCAGTAGGTGCATGGGAGCATCATTACCTGCAAGGTCCTCTCTGAGTCACTCAGGACTCTATTTCACTGTTCTTTCACTATTGCAGAGTTAAAACCTGGAACTCCCTTCCTAATAGCACTGGGGGTGTACCAACACCACATGTACTGCAGCAGTTCAAGAAAGTCAACTCACCACCACTTCCTTGGGCAGATAGGGATGGGCAATAAGTTTGGGCCTAGCCAGTGACACCTGCATCAAGCCATTTATAACACCCTGATCACTGACCCAAACTAAAACTATCTTCAGCACAAATTGTTTTGTTTTCCTCTCTCTAACTCAGGGTCATATTCTGTTTTGTGTCTGTGTTTTAAAGCCAAGCATATAACTGTCTAGAACATTAGGACAGAATGTCAATAACAAATCATTAAGTAGCGCTCCAGGTCAGTAAAACAATTAAAAATTATAATAAAACAGTGGGACTTATTTCTAGGGGTATAGAATTCAAGGGTCCTTGTGGCGCAGTAAATAGCATTCCTGCCTCTCAGCCAGAAGCTCTGGGTTTGAGTCCCACCCCAGGATTTGATGGCCAAGGAAGGTGTGCTCATAATGCGGTCAAACAGATTGAGTGTGTCAACCTGAGAATCCTTCCAACACATCAATGGCTGACAGTAAAAGCGAGAGAGATTCTTGGTCAGCCACACTTGATGTGTAGTGGGGCCCCTCAAGCTATAAGCACTAGTGAGAGACTAGAGACCTGTTTCAGGAATTACTAGCTATGGAAAGAGACAAAAGTCTGCCTTAGTGCACCACTAAGTGTGGAAAGAGAATTGGAATTGGAATAGGATCCAAAAGTAGTGATATTATGTTAAATTTGTACAAGGACTGTCTTCAGACCAAGCATATTATAAGCACTGAATGGAGAAAATGCAAAAAGGACTTACAAAGATGGTTCCAAAACCAAGAGATTTCAGATATCAGGAAAGATTGAGCAGACTTTCCAGAACGGAAAAGACTTCGAGGAGACCCAGTTGAGGCCTTTCAAATTGTGAATTAGAAGTTGCTGGTACAAGAAAGTTAGTAATAAATACAATGGCATAATAAGGAGAAACTTCTTCACTCAGAGAGTGGTTAGAATGTGGAACTCGGTGTTACAGGGACTTATTGAGGCAAATAGCTGAGGTGATTTCCTAAGGAAATGGGAGAAAAAAGAAAATAGATAGACTGAAAGACTGAGACAATGGCCGGAATTTTACCGGCGTGCCTGCCCCGAGAATGGCATTCTCTGTTGGCCTCGGGCGGGATTGTACAAACCTCGGGCAGACGTGCCAGTAAAATTCCGCCCAAAGCAGATAGAACAGAAGGTGACGCATGTGGATTGTAAACACTGGAACAGACTATTTGTAGTGAATAGCTTGTTTCTGTGCTACACATTCTACATAATTCTAAGTCAGAATGTTGTAGAAATGAAATAATATTTTCCCTTTGTTTTAAATCAAATATATTGTTATTATTCTGCGTAATGTCAAAAATGTGATATAAAGTGGGGTGCAAATAAAGTGTCATTTTTATCCATCCAAAAATATTTATTTTAAAGTCGAAATAGGTGTCCCATTAAACACATTCAGAAGCACTAAACGTAGCATTTTGCAAATGATTAGTTCAACACATCAGAAAGCTATTATTATTTGCAACCTAGTGAGTACCACTGAAACTTTAATTTGTGAATTGGAGGACTCGTTATACCACAATTACGCCACTGGACATACTCAACAAAGTGCGCCTTTGTGGCCTCTGCTTCCTTCATCTCCTTGATGTCTTCCAACACTACAGCCCATATTACCCTAAACACTCTGTTTCTTTGACCTTTTATACATCCTCTTCCTTTAACTATGAATGGTGTCCATCCCTACATTCATACAGATCTCACTCCCTGAAATTCCCACCCTAAACATCTCTCCCTGAAATTCCCCCCCTAGTCTCCCCCTCTCCCTCTGTGCCTTTACAATCTCAAAAACACTCCTCTTTAACAAAGCTTTTCATTATCACTCCTAGACTCACACCCCTGTCAAACCTTGGGATTAAAGGTTCTGCATTAATGCAACTTGTTGTTTGTTCACCCCAGGGAAGAGAAAAGCAAATTAAATAATAAAGTGCAGCCTTCCTTTTCCAAAATAAATGGAAAGAAATGTGAATTCTTGAAGATTTGTAAGTAATGTTTATTCAAAAAGTTTATTTATTTATTAGTCACAAGTAAGGCTTACATTAACACTGCAATGAAGTTACTGTGAAATTCCCCTCGTTGCCACAATCCGGCGCCTGTTCGGATCAAAGACATGCTAACCAGCATGTCTTTCAGAACATGGGAGGAAACCGGAGCACCCGGAGGAAACCCACACAGACATAGGGAGAACATGCAAACTCCACACAGACAGTGACCCAAACCGGGGAATCAAACCCGGGTGCCTGGCGCTGTGAGGCAGCAGTGCTAACCACTGTGCCACTGTGAATAGTTTTTAAAAGAGTTTAGTAATTAGATATGGTCAGACTTTTTGCAAATTCAATATCCCTGAGTCACTTCCCTTCTTTTGTCACAGATTAACATTAAATTACATTTTTTTCTTTTCTAAGGGTTATCATCCACTCTGATCTTTCTAAAAATTAGACTCCCATCGCCATCACAATAAAAGCAAAAGCATTTCCAAGTGATGCATTTATCAATGACTTGATGCCAAAATCCTTGTTGTGCACCTGCATCCTAAAAGGACCCTAAGTCTGTTTTAATAAAGGTTAATATATTAAACCCTGCCCTGGGGCTATTTTTTATTCAATTGAATGAGGAACAATAAGAGGAAGTATGAAAGTAAAGACTTCTTACGAATTGTGAAAGAAACTCTTCAGGGACCAATAGATATTTTTGAAAAAGAAGCTATTCAGTGGAAGTAGGTTACTACAATGTAATAGAAATGTTATCCGTATAATTATGCTTTTTCAGAGGCTGAAACTAGCAACCATTTCTACATAGAAAAATTGGAACAGGAGGAGGCCATTCAGTGCTGTTCTGGAGGATTTTCACAATAACTTCATTGAGGTGTTAATATAAGACTACTTGTGACACTAATAAATAAAATTTAAACTACCATTGTATTTAATCATAATTGAACAGTACCTCGACTCCATTTAGTGCCTTATTTTAATAGCCCTTAATGCTGTTATCTAGTAAAAATTATGTCAGTCTTGAAAATTACAATTTATTCAGCTTTGTAAGAAAGTTCCAGATTTCCACCGCGCTTTGTGTGAAAAAATGCATCTGATCACCCCTTTGAATCCCTTTCCTCTTTCAGTCCTCTGGGCTTAAAGAAATATAAACCAAATTTATAAGACCATCAGAAATAGGAGCAGGAATAGATCATATGGCTGCTTGAGCCTACTCTACCATTCAAATAGACCATGGCAGAACTTCCCATTTATTTATTGATTTATTCATTCAGTCAGTCATGCCATCTGTCCACATGATTTTAATTCTTTAAACCTTGGTAAAAATCTGCAGTTTACTCCACCAGAGGTGATATATTCTTCCTAAGGTTCAGTGCCCAAAAATGAATGCATTGTTCTGGATGAGATCTATCCGAAGTTCCATAGAACAAAAACATTACTTATTCACTTTTCTATTCCAACTCCCTTAAGATAAAAGCCACCATTCCATCAGCATTTTTGATTGTTTTAGTACTCTGGATTTTAGTGATTTCTGTCCCTTTTGCTCCTCCGTGATGCCTAAGAAAATATTCTGAATTGTCTTGTTTGGCTCCAAAGTGGATGACCTCACACTTCCCCACATTGAACTCGATCTGAACTCTGTCTGCCACAGTTACGTTGCCTCACTTAGTCGGTCTCTATTTGTGAAATATTTAGCCATCCTTTTAATTCATACATTTTAATTTATTTGTCTTATCAGTTATGTAATTTGTGTGAGAACAGTTGGGAAAGCAGTGGAATTGCTCAGATGCAACTCCTTTAATGTAAATATCTTGTAAGAACTCACCACACAAAATAAACTTTGCTGGTGCTACATTAGGTTTCATTGTCCTTCCAGTGTTTTCTTTGGTAAAGCTCAACTGAACTAAGCTGTAAAGTGTGATTGACAGCTGGGCCCCAGCCACGTGCTACCTATCCCTGTTTAAGAACATGAGAATATCAGAAATAGGAGCAGGAGTAGGCCTTACCGAATGCATCATACAATAAAAAAATGCTGAACTTTAACCTCACTACCCAGCCCAAATCTCATAACCCTTGATTCCCGTATAGGCGAAAAATCTATCATCCTCAGTCTTGAACATGTTTAACAAATGAGCATCCACAACTCTCTGGTGTAAAGATTTTCAAAGATTCATGAAACTCTGAGAAAAAATATTTCTCCTCACCTTGGTCCTAAAAGTGGATATGCTGGTATTGGACTGGGGTGGGCACAGGAAGAAGTTTCACAACACCTGGTTATAGTCCAACAGGTTTATTTGGAGTCACAAGTTTTTGGAGCACTGCTCCTTCATCAGGTGGGTGGAGAGGTAGGTTCATAAACACGGCATATATAGGCCAAGACACAATTACTTCTAAGTCACATATTTCCTCCATGAGGTGAGAAAGGCCAGACAGTATTCCAAATGTGGACTCACCAAAACCCTATATAATTGCAGCAAGACTTCCTTATCCTTATACTGTAAACCTCTTGCAATGAATGCTAACACACTATTTGCCTTCCGAATTGCTTCTGTACCTACGTGTTAACTTTCAGTGATTCATGTACAAGGACTATAAAAACTCTCTGAATCTTAACATTTAATAGTTTTCACCTTCTATTTTTCCATTCATATTTAGGAGCCCAGTACTGTGCCAGTATTAGACATGCTCACTATGACATATTCTAATTTCTTGTTTAGATTTTGGAGTAAGTTAGCAGCAATGATGTTGGCACACAAGACTATGAGGGATCTTCGTAACTCCTTGCAGGCATTTCCTGCCTTGGACCTACTCAAAGTCTGGCACACAGTCGCCTCGAGCCACAGCTCTCTCCCGTCTGGATTAACGGCTGTCGTCAGAAAGCCGCTGCTCAGGAATCTGCTCCTCCACCAATCCTAATTCAGGGACTAGCAGAGAGACAGGCTGTAACTGGCGGGGTGACCAGGGTCAGGGTCATACTGGGTGACGGAGGAGTGGGATGGATAACACAGCACGGGTTAGCTCAACGTGCAACAGTGAGCATCCAGCTCGGAACCAGTGGCATCCATGACCTCAAAACAGTCATGTTTGGACCCAATGTCACACGTAGTCTTGATGAGGCACAGCTGTGCGATGGAATCCCGTCTGAGTGCACCCCTGATCGGACGGAAATTTACATTGGCCCCAAGCTCAGATTACCCCCCAACCCCACCACGCCCCCCCCCCCCCCCCCCGGGGCTGCAGCACCACAGCCTGAGCCATCTCATGGAAATGCCCTCCGTGCCCTTTGCCACTGCACAGAGGGGTTTCCCTTATGGACTGCTGCTGCATGCCTTCCACTTCCCTGCCCTCACCCTTCCCCCAAACATGCTTTGGCGTGCCTTGTTACTGGTCCCCAGTGGAGGTGCCTCTACAGAGCAATCCTCCCACTCAACATCGGGGACTGGGGTGGAGTGTTTTGCATGCAGCAGTTCCATGCAACCGGTTCATGGGCTCCCAAGAAACCTGCCCTTTCCTGTTCTTGTGGAATCCATGGACCATGTCTATGTTAATTGTCTTAGGCTGCACTCTCTTTTTTTATTATTTGAAAAATATTTTATTCATGTTTTGTTTGCACTTCAGCCACATGTTCCTGATCTATGGGCACCTGGTGTGGAGGGGAAGGGGCGCGGGGAAGGAGGAAGGTGTCTTCATGAACCTGCTCCTGGGCCTGGCCAAATTCGTCCAAAGCTTTGACAAAGGGTCATCTGGACTCAAAATGTCAGCTCTTTCTCTCCTTACAGATGCTGCCAGAGCTGCTGAGATTTTCCAGCATTTTCTCTTTTGGTTTCAGATTCCAGCATCCGCAGTAATTTGCTTTTACACATTGCTGTGGATCTGGAATCACATGTGGACCACACTAGGTTAGGATGGCAGATTTCTTTCTCTAACCAGGTGGGTATTTACCCAACAATGGTTTAATGGTCATCATTAAACTTTTAAGTCAGGATTTTTATTGAATTCAAATTTCACCATCTGCTGTGGTGAGATTTGAACCTAGGTCCCCAGATGGGTCTCTCGATCATTAGTCCAGTGACAATACCAATATCAATCGACCGGAATAAAAACAGAAAGTGCTCGACAAAACTCAACAGGTCTGGTGGCATTTGTGGACAGAAACAGAATTAACATTTTGAATCCAATACGACTCTTCTTTGGAACTCAAAAGTTATACTGGACTTGAAACATTAACTCTGTTTCTCTCTCCACAGATGCTGCCTGACCTGCTGAGCTTTTCCTGCACTTTTTGTTTTATCTCAGGTCTCCAACATCCATAGAATTTTGCTTTTATTTCAATAGACTGAAGTTTGTTCATTTGCTGACATTTTAATTGGATGGATTATTTGACTGCAGTTAGGAAGTAGTACCAACTGTACGCCATAGGGGATTCACATGGGATATGACCATGATATATGGGTACAGGGTAAAATTCAATAGTGTAGTGGCTGGGCTGTTGAGTCATTGCAAACCCAGTGGCATATAGATTGAGACTGTTCTCTTCTGCTTCTGACTGCTAGCAAGATGAAAGTTAAAGGAACAAGTCTCTTCACTAGGCAGTTCTAACATTGAAGTGATGAAATGGAATGTTTGTGGCGAGGGAAACCATTGGCAAAGCAAAAAGAAGTAAGAGGGAGAAAAAGGGCATGTGGGAACCAAGAATGGAGGAAAAAGTGAACACAATAAGAAGTCTCACAACACCAGGTTAAAGTCCAACAGGTTTATTTGGTAGCAAAAGCCACTAGCTTTCGGAGCGCTGCTCCTTCGTCAGGTAAGTGGGAGTTCTGTTCACAAACAGAGCATATAAAGACACAAACTCAATTTACGCTCAACTACGGGAAAAAGTGAAGCCAGTGATGGTAGTGAGGGAGGTGAGAAACAAAAGTGAAGGAGAGGAAGGATAGAAACAACATGATGAAAGGAAGGGAAGGGAGAGATGAAATTGGCGGAGATCCAAGGTGAAGAGCGAGAGGGAACTGGAAACAGGGGCATACAGAAGTGGAGAAAGGGTGGGGGGGGGGGCAGAATTAAAAAGGTAATAATAAGGAGGTGGCAGAAATAGAATGGCTGGACTAAAGCAATTGAAAATGAAATCGGAGGAAAGCGTGAAAAATAAGAAGTGAATGAGAGCAAGAGAAACATTCTGTTTTGCAGACTCGCTACTGTCACTATCCTTGACCAGAGAGGCACTGAAGACTCGGGGTGGGGGTGGGGGGAGGGGTTTGGTGAAGATTGGTAGTGGCTGAATCAGCTAGTTTGGCGTTCAATTTATCGCCAAGAATGACAATTGGCTTGGGTGAGCCTTGAGAAAATGTAGCCTTAAACAAAGAAGTATCACTTTGCTCCAGAGCTTCCAGATTCGACTCCAACCAAAAATCCAGGTGTGCCTAGTCCCTGGGAAGGTTGTGGAATTGGAATCAGGCAAACAGCTTGCGAATACAGACACGGGCCTGCAATCTCCTATTGGACAGGGTGGAATGAAAGAGGCGGTGTCTGAGACCAGGATTTATAGGCATTAGCAGCTGTAAGGGAGCTCCATAGAAAGTGACATCCCGAATCTCTTTACCTTCGGTGAAGCTGCCTTTGCACAAACCTGCTTAATCTGCTGGTGGAGAAATCTCTCAAACAATGACTATCAGAGGATTGACTTATGTGCTGTTAGCCTGCATTGCGAACGTGAGTTACAAGTGCGTATCAAAAAGATACGATTCAAGTTTCGGATCAATATAGTTACTTTGCCAACTGTCGAATTGCTACAGTCTCTGACACTACTTTATTCATACGTGATCAATTTTAATTAATAGTTATATATATGTATAAATATTATACATTTATATAAATACCTTTAAACATTTTAAATATAAATGCATTCGCGTCAATGTTCTTGAATGTCTGTTACACTCGACTATCAAAAACATTGTTCGGCAATGGGAGACGGATGCTGAACATTAGAACACTGGTTCTTTCAAAAGCTGTCAGCGTCTCCCTGCCTTGCGCTCTGAATCAATGGAGAGATTCAAAAAGGGAAATGTGAAATAGAAATGTGATATTTATGCCCTACACTCAGACAAGATGAAAACTTGTGCCTTCCTGCTGACACAGTTCAACCCACTCGCTGGTCTATCCGAGTGAGGGGAAATTGCAGGAATTAAACTAATTCTTAGAGAAAAAGAGACAATATTCGTTGACCTGCCTTGCGGTCGGTCCTATCCTCACCCTCCCTGCACTTGTTACCAGTTTAAACATTGCCTTGCGTGTGAGTGTAAAGTAAATTTAACATACAAATGAACTCGGTGCCTTTATTTTATTCAAATGTTATTTTCCCCCCCTCAGATGTCCTCGGGCAGCACGGGTAAGGCAATTCTTCCTTCGAAGGATAAACTTGGTGATTGAACGGAATGGGGTTTCTTCACGATATCAAACCACGTATCGCTCAGGCCGTCACCGAAACATGTCCCTTCTGTTGTGCTACATTTTAAAGATAAGCACTTAAAGACGAAAGAAAAAGGATGCGGGAACTTATTTGGAAGTTATGAACACATATATGAACATATACCATATCATTATACACACATATACTGTATCTATATATACACAGTAAGTAGTTTAACAACACCAGGTTAAAGTCCAACAGGTTTATTTGGTAGCAAAAGCCACACAAGCTTTCGGAGCTCCAAGCCCCTTCTTCAGGTGAGCGAACAATATGAGTGAACTCACCTGAAGAAGGGGCTTGGAGCTCCGAAAGCTTGTGTGGCTTTTGCTACCAAATAAACCTGTTGGACTTTAACCTGGTGTTGTTAAACTTCTTACTGTGATTACCCAAGTCCAACGCCGGCATCTCCACATCATGTCTATTTATACATGCATGCACTATCATATAATATATACATACATACAAGCTCGCACACACATTATATAAATAAACATAACCATTAATCCGTCCTCTTTTCCTTTTCAGATTTCACCATGACCATTTTCACTGTGACATCCAGGAGTATTTCAGTCCGCTGGAGCAGACATTTGGGAGCGCATTCCTACAGGCTTTCAGCGAGTTCCAATGCAGCATTGGGGCAGCCAGCCTTCGTTATTTTCAACAACCGATTCGTTCTGGGTACAGTCTCCTCCTTGGTACCTGGAACTCTGTATAATGTCAAAGTCGAGGTTCTGGACGGGAACGCTAACGTACTGGCCGAAGCTCAAACACAACAACTAACAGGTGAGTCGTCCAATTGTATATCTCACACAGTCCCTAAACTGGGTGGGCGGGGGGGGGGGGGGGGGGGCGCGGAGAGGCAACAGGTTCCTCTCCGAATAACTGCGAGGCTACCGGCACTCGCTATTATTTGTTTCTGAACTGCCATGCGGTGGAGTATAAAATAGGGCTAAAGCGTGAAAACGCAAAAGCTACGGTCTGATTTGCGCTGTCCTGCCATTAGCTTTGCGAATGGCTCAGTCTGTTTCACCACGGAATACGTCGGACGGTCTGAAGTTGATGTAATTGCACCGTGGATATGAACTAAACTCACTGCAGAAAGATAAATCCTGTCCGTTTCAGTCTAAGTAATCTTATTGATTGCTGCCAATCAAGTCCTCCGGCATTGAAAATTAACCATAAGAACTTCAGAGTCTCATTCTATCAGAAGTTAATTGTTACTGAAGATTTTAAAAACTGGCAATGTTTTTGCCTTTACTTTCTATCCTTTTTTTCTCGCTCTCTTAATCCCATCCCTTTTTCCTTTTTGGGTTGAATTTGATCCTGTCAATAGGCCGAATTCCAGGTTGTGAACCAAATATGTAGGTAGCAGGACCCTGGAGGATATTTTTCTGAGGCGGTGGACAATTAAGAGGTTTCCCCTGGGGTTCCCAAACAATTTAGAATAGCAATTAGGCTCCGCAGCCGAGAGAACCAAAGGAGGTACGGGGAACCAGAGCTAATGGCAGAACAGCGCAAACCAGACCGCAACTTTTGCATTTTCACGCTTTAACCCCATTTTACCATCCCCCGCCGGCAGTTCGTATACGAATAATAGCGAGTGCTTCCATTGTAGGTGGGTAAGGTAAGTTGTCCAATTTCTAACATGGTCACAACTGCCTGGCAAGGCCATCATTGCAGAGGGGAACCCCTCCACAAGATGGCCTGAAGCCACAGCTGAAGTCCTCACAGCCCAGTGGATCTCTGCTGGGCCCATTTGCACGATGGACCTCTTCCAGTCCCTCCTCCATTGGGAGGTTGCCATTAGCCACATCAAATGAGATGTGAAGAGTGCCCTTGATTGCCAATTTAATTGACCTAAGAAACCACCTCCCTGAAAATAAACCAGAGTTGCGAATATGCCATCTGAACCAATAGTGAGAAATTGTCATTCTCTGATGGGATGTGGGAGTCACCAACAAGTCCAGCATTTGTAGCCTATGAATTGAATGGCTTGCTAGGTCATTTCAGAGTGTCTCTAACAGTCAACCATATTGTTCGTGGTCACATGTAGGCCATAGAGTCATAGAGGTTTACAGCATGGAAACAGGCCCTTTGGCCCAACTTGTCCATGCCACCCAGTTTTTACACTAAGCTATTCCCAATTGCCCTCATTTGGCCCATATCCCTCTATACTTATGTAACTGACTAAATGCTTTTTAAAAAACAAAATTGTACCCGCCTCTACTACAACCTCTGGCAGCTCGTTCCAGACACTCACTTATTAACCGAATTCAAATTCCACCAACTGCCATGATTTGAACCCATGTCCCCAAAGTACTAGCCTGGGCCTCTGGATTACTAATCCAGTGGCATTGCAACTATGCCACCATCTCTGTACCTGAATTGACATTGAATTCAATTACTCCTCAGTAATTGTGCTGTTAATTTCACAATCCTTCAATCGCATTGTTTTAGGAGATCCCTCTTTACTTCCGTCCCTCATGTCCCATTTTCCTCATTGCACCAGTATCAGCCTGCACTTTCAACAACTTATCATGCAAAGTGTACAAAAACCCTAATATGCACACACTAGTCTAACTAAGAATAAGCATTATTAAATTCACTCCTACACTAAATTATGCTCCAGCATGGTTTCAGTTTGTTGTAATCATAATCTTAAATGTTCCTTTTAACTTTTGTAATGGAATCAGTTCAGTATTAACTCTAGAAATTAGCTGTTGTGATGTTTATGTACAAGACAGTAATGTGTTGATGTGAGATTCCTCTGTTCCCCTTATTTAATAAACATATTAATATGACTATTTTAAACAAGTTAATTTTGCTAGCATTGCAGAAAGGTGAATGCAATTCAAATGTGTTCAAATTCTGCCTATTTAAATGGCAAACAGTAATTTCTAGGCCATGGCTTTACTCCATGAGATACTGATGATTGAAACCTTAATTGCTCTTATTGAAATCCCCTCTGAGTAATTTTAGATGAAGCATTAAATTATTCATTTGAAAAGGGTCAATGTAACTGCTAAAATAGACCATTTGGATATTTTAAACTTGCAATTCAATGGCTACTGTGTTTTCTTCATACCAGTTGCAATTATGCCATGAGCCCTGGCTGAGCTGATATCTTGTCCTCAAATCAGAAAGTCATAGAATAAAATCCCACTCCTGATGCTTCAGCATACAATCCAGGCTGACACCGATGCAGTACTGAGAGAATGCTGCACTGTTGTAGGTGCTACCTTCAGAAAGGTGCTAAACCAAGGCCCTGTTTTCCCTCTAAAGTGGAAGTAGAAGATCCAAGTGGCAGTAGTCAAAGAAGAGTGAGGGAATCATCTTGGTACTCTGCCAATGTTGAACAATTAATTAAAATTGAATTGCCAGTAACGCATAGGTAACATCTTTCCCTTGACCAACCCCCTTCCCCCACCGTGACTTACCTTTTGTTTACTGCATCCTAGAATCATACAGCACAGAAGGAGGCCATTTGGCCCATCATGTTTGTCTCAACTTTTTCAATTAGCTTAACTATCCCGCTCTTTCCCACAGTCCCATAAATGTTTCCCTTCCAAGTAAAAATCCAATTGCTTGTTGAAAGTTTCTATGAATCTGCTACCACTACCCTTTCAAGTAATGCTTTCCAGGTCATAACAACTCTATGCATAAAATAAAAATCTCCTCATCTCCTCCTAGTTCCATGTGCCAGTTACTTTAAATCTGTATCCTCTAGTTATTGACTGTCCTGCTAGTGGAAACTTATCTACTTTATCAAAACCCCTCATAATTCTGAACACTTCCATTAAATCTCCATTAAGCGCTCTCTGCTCTAAGGTGAACAATGAAAAAGAAAACAAAATTAAGATGAACAATCCCAGCCTCTCTACTCTCTTCACATAACCGGGGAGGCGATGGCCTATTGGTATTATCACTAGACTATTAACCCCGAAACTCAGCTAATGTTCTGGGGACCCGGGTTAAAATCCTGCCACGGCAGATGGTGGAATTTGAATTCAATAAAAATATCTGGAATTAAAAATGACCATGAAACCATTGATTGTAGGAAAAACCCATCTGATTCATCTGAGAAGGAAATCTGCCGTCCTTACCTGGTCTGGCCTACATGTGACTCCAGAGCCACAGCAATGTGGTTGACTATCAACTGCCCTCGGACAATGAGGAATGGGTAATAAATGCTGGCCAGCTAGCAATACCCATGTCCCACAAAAGAATAAAGAATAGTCCCTCATGCCATATCAGTTTAACAAGGCGACTTGAATTATCTGAGTATTTCAGCTTTAAAAGTCTGAATTATACGCATATCAGAAAAAACAGACATGTACTGTGCAAGGCTTTCAGACCAAAGAATCAGAAAATTGTGAGCAGTGAAAGGCTACATTCCAATATGTAATCTTAATGGGTGAACATTGCTGCTGGCAGCACATCGGAAAATCACCCATTATGTCCAGTCTAATATCCGATGTTGTTTCAGCATTAAAGTGGGTGAACTGTAAACAGTTCAGTGCTTACTGGTTGACTCAATCACTAGCAGCATACAATAGTCAGTTGATATTAAAATTATGAAAACACATCATTGCAAAAATAGTCTTAATTAAATTGTAGCAAGCTTATTATTAAAATGAAATAATGTTTAACATTTATATCACCGATTTTTTTGGAGAAAACATTCTGAGTTAATTGTGATTTCATTTTACAGCTCCTGATGTCCCTTTAAACATAAATGCTTATTCAAAGACTAGCAGTAGCATTACTGTGAATTGGTCACCAGTTCCCAAAGCCACTGGCTATGTCTTGAAAGCAAAAGCTGGCAGTTCAATGATTGAAACCGTTCTCAATGATTCATCCGGGACCCTGACAGGGTTGCAGCCGTATACTTTATATACCATCTCTGTGCAATCTTCTAACGTTGGAGGAAACAGTCAACCATCAGCACCTGTAGAAACAAGAACAGGTATATTCAAAAAATTTCTAGTATGGTGGAATGAGAAAGTGTAGCCAAACCAGTGCTGACTCAAGAGGTTCTGGTCAAAGTCAAATATGCAAGCTTCTCTCACACGAAGTAAACTGAGGTCTTCTTTATAACAACATGAAAACTTGACACTCAAGCTTGATTTCAATCTATTCAATACCCATTCGCATACACAAAGTTAAAATGGGACCCTTTGACAATTAAATTATAAACCACTTCACTGGAAGTTGACTTTTGTCAAGAAGCCTGTATTGTGAAAGTGGTACAAAACTCATTTGAATTTGAAATCCCAATAGACATTTTAAACAATACAAATTCATAGTAATCAATTTTTTATAATACATACGTAAAATAATTTGAATGTGCAAGCAAGTGGCTCATACATTCAATACGTCCTAATTTTAAAAAAATCTTTATTTGTAAACATGCATAATAGGGATGAGGAGTGAGATACTTATAGCAAAGTAATGGAACAAGGAAGATATCATAACAGTTTAAAATTAATTTCTTTGTTAACTGGAGAGTATTTTTAAAGTTACTGTTAGTTGCATCAAATGCCAGGATTTTGTTTTATAATGCTATACGATTAGTAGTGCCTATTAATTCAAATTCTAAGAACAATGTTATGTGTTTACAGTTTTAGCTGCCCCCATCATTCACTCGTCTTCACCAAATTTCAAGTCAATAAAAGTCAGTTTGGAGCCTGTGTACCAAGCAGTGAAATACAACTTCATTATCATCAGGTCAGATGGTGTAGGCAATAAGATTATAAGGACCATAGCCTCGACCAATATAACAGTCACTAACCTGGACCCAGGTACTTGGTACACTATAAAAGCACATGCCTTGGACGCCAACGGTATACCTGGAGATGACAAGATAAAAGAACAAATAACAAGTAAGAGAAAAACAATTCTGTTTAAAAAGACTTAGTAATAACTGATTGTCCAGAGACCAAAGATGTCATCTTACCAGCTGTTCATGCCACACTCCCACAGCAGTGAGGTTGGAGAATTTGGCGCCTAGCTAAACCTCCATTCACTGCGGCAAGATGGGAAAATCCCGCTGACGTGAACAGCTGTAACATTCTGGCCCAAAGATCTATTCGTGACCCACTCTGATTTCTCATCTACATGCTGCCCCTGGGTGACATTATCCAAAAGCACAGCATGAGTTTTCACCTGACTCTTCTGCTGTTGCTGAATTATCAGACTGCTTATCTGATATCCAGTACTGGTTGAGCAGAAAATTTCTTCAATTCAATATTGGGAAGACTGAAGCCATTTTCTTCTGTTTTCACTTCAAACTTCATTCCACAGTAAATTCCACCCCCTCCCCCAACCCTCTGCCCCTTGCTACTGTCTGAGACTAAACCAGACTGTTCACAGTCTTGGTGTCGTATTTGACACAGAGATAAGTTTCCAATCATATGTCTGCGCTATCAATAGGACTACTTGTTTCCAACTCTGGAACATCACCCAATTTTGTCCTTGCTTGAGCCATGTGTTGCTCTAACCCTCATTTATTATGCCTTTGTAATCTCTAGATATGACTATTCCAATGCATTCTTGGCTGGCCTCTCACATTCCACCCTCTATAACTTGAGGTCATCTAAAACTTTGCTCTCCATATCTTTATTCACACTAAGTCTTGTTTACCTATTACTCCTATGCTTGCTGACTGACATTGGCTCCTGGTCAAAAACGTCTCAATTTTTAAATTCTTTCTCACTGTTTTCAAATCCTCCTTAGCCCCTTCCCTTCCCACTTCCAGACCCACAAAACTCCAACATAGGAGTAAGAATTTTTGGAGATACTCATCAGTTAGGTAACATCTGTGGAGAGCAAAATAAGAGTTAACAGATGGGATTTTCCGGCTGCGCTTGCTCCAAAACTGGAAAATCCCGCCCGAGTACGGCAGACCTTTCCATGGTCCGCCCTTTGCCTGCGGAACAGGAAAATTCGCCCCAATGTTTCAAGTCTGTGACCTTTCAGCAGAATGCCATTCCCTCAGACACATCTGTGCTCATCTAACCTGGCCTCTTGAGCATCCCCCATTTCAATTACTCCACCACCAATCATTATGCCTTCGACTGTCTAGACTCTAAAGTTTTGGAATTCCTTCTCTACAAGTCTTTCTCCCTTTGGAATTGTCCTTAAAACCTGCCTCTTTGATCAAGGTTTTAGCAATCTGTTCTAATTTTGCTTGTATGGTCTGGTGCTTAATTTCACATTAAAATCTTTCTGTGGATCACCAAGGGGCCGGGCCCTTCATTACTGTAAACGTGCTACACTGTATAAATATAAGTTGTTGTTGTAATGTAAGGTACATGCTCAGTTTAATTCCAGGCAATTTTATAATGACAGATTATTCTGCAATCTGATTTGATTTTGGATGTGGAGGCTCAGTAAGTTCTTGCAGCTCAGTCATTCTTTCATGGAAATGCTACAAAATTATACTGACATATTTTGTCAGCAATCATGCTCAATAGGGCTTGACAACGACACGATAGTAAAGTTGATGTGTGCTAATCTAATGCAATTCAAAAATACAAATTATCTTACAAATTGATAGCAAGGAATCCAGACAGAGAAGGTGAAAAGACAATAAAATGTTTCACTGAAATTCTTAACAGGTTTCAGAAATTGCGTTGTAACTTGAATGATTTCTTCATTTTAGGACCCCATGCGCCACAATCTGTGAAAGTATTTCTTACCAGCGATCTAGTGAGCAGATCTCTCGGTGCTTTTGTTTCATGGAATGCCTCAGAAGGCTCAAAACAATACATTGCTGCACCCATTTGGAGGATACCTCGGTTTGTATCCCAGAACTGCACATCACGATTCACATCCTGCATCATCTCTCCAATCGCGTGTGGTGTACAGTACAATGTCACTGTAGTTGCTTATAATGAAGCTGGTGCATCAGATATTGCAGATCCTACAGAATTTACGAGTGGTGAGTACCTGAATTAAGTAAATGGGCGGCATGGTGGCACAGTGGTTAGCACTGCTGCCTCACAGTGCCAGTGACCTGGATTCGATTCCTGACCTGGGTCACTGTCTGTGCGGAGTCTGCAGGTTCTCCTCATGTCTGCGTGGGTTTCCTCCGGGTGCTCCGGTTTCCACCCACAGTCAGAAAGACATGCTGGTTAGGTGCATTGACCCGACCAGGCGCCGGAGTGTGACAACTAAGGGAATTTCACAGTACCTTCATTGCAGTGTTAATGTAAGCCTACTTGTGACTAATAAATAAACTTTACTTACTTTACTAAGCAATTGTTTGATGCTATTGATATTCAATCTTGTTCTTTCTTTTCAATCTTTTTAAGCAACCGTGCATTCTGACTTTTAACTTCTGGGCATTTATTTTATCACCTATTCATAAAACTATCTATTTTGTGCCATTCCAAATTGTAACCATAAGGAAGAAAATAGTTAACAAATCAAGTAATATAGCAAAGAATTTAACCTGTTTTAATTTCATTGCTCCCCGTTTCACCTCTGTTCAGTTAGCCTCTTGCATTAATGGGGCTGGAATATCGCCACCATGGACATGTCCACAAATGAGCTGACAAACCTCTGGGGATTTGGGGAAACTACCAGAAAGTCAGATCTCTACTTTAAAGTAGTCACTTCAATAGAATTGCTGTTCTCAAAGAGATAGAAATTGATGGCCAGAGTCACCAATTGAAAGTGAAGTCTTGATCCTTGGATGAAGATGTGTTCCTTTGAAATGATTCAGAAGCCCTGGGAACATTTATTGGGAAACTTGGGTTTATCACTGGGCAGTCTCAATCCTTTTGAACTTTCAGAATTAGGGACACTTCTGTCCTTGTTACATTCAGCTCCAATTGAACCTATTGCTATAATGCCTCATTTACAAAAATGAACACAACACTGACCAACATATTTCAGTTTTAAAAGATCTTGTTGAATTCTTCCCCTCCCCCAAATCACTTGATAGGTAATTGATCTCAGTGGCACTTCTGGTTGACTCATTAGCAAGCATCCTACACCGGTGGGGAGTTGTCAATGCTTATCTCAGCTAAATGCAGCAAAATGTTAAGCAAGCTAGAAAATAGGAATATTGCCTTTGACATGTTTTTAAAAATCTAAGATTTATGAAGACAAGAAATTCATCGCTCTCCAAGTATATGAAGAAAATGGGTGTGCAGTTTTCACTTCTTCCCATGAATAATCTCAGTGAGAAGAGTTGGAAACTAAAGGATAAATATTAGTTAATTCAAGTCAGTGTCCTTGCAATATCAAGAGTGCTTCTACAATGAAAGAGCATTTGCAATTCTGCTTTGCTTAAATAATATCAGGGTTTAACTGATGACTTAGAATCACAATTAGAATTTATACATGAGGGTCCTGCTTGCGTCTGGTGGGCATCTCACCTGCCTCCAAATCTGCTACAATGGACCAAGAATTTGGGTCATTCCATTTTAATTGTTCACCCTTGTTTTTCCTACTCAGTGGGTACAGTAAAACTTTACCCTTTGTCATTTGCATGAAATGTATTATCATCTACTGGAAATACAACTCCCTGAGTTATGAAAACAGTATGCATTCCTTGCCTATTGAGAAAAAAATGTTTATTTTAAATTTACTTGTAATTTTGCTTTTTTTTCTAGTACCTTGCAGTCCAAATGACATTAACATTCAGGAGATCCGCTCTGGTAATCTGACAGTGTCCTGGTCCCCTATGTCCCTGACTGATTATTACACTACGTTTGTGAAAAGAGATGATGGCCTGGAGGTTATGTGCAACACTTCATTAACAAGTTGTTATTTCCGGTCAGAATGTGGATATATTTACTTTATTAGCGTTTTCTCATACAACAAAGTTGGGCAGAGTCCTCCAGGCAATGTCTTAAATTATACAACAGGTAAGTATTCCATGAGCAGTTAATTTTAACTGGACAATCTCATCAATTTCTTCAAATCTTATTATTCCAACCATTACAATCTCAGTAGACATTGATAACTTTTAAAAAGAAATACAAACTTTCAGTTAATAGCAGAAAGGATGACACAAGATTTCACATTTTAAGACATTTACTGTAGCAAAAGACTAAAAGCACTGTTGGCTAAACACTATCTTTGTAGGCATCTTGCACTTCAAACTACAAAACAGAATATTCCCCTTTTACTTTCAGTACAACTGAAAACACACTTCACAGATATACTTTACATAGGCCGTTAAGTAAATATTCAATTCTCCCTGTACCAGTCCAATGTGATTCTTAGCTCTTGGGAATTTACTTCTGTTCTTTTCCTTTCTCACAACATGAACTTTTAATCTCAGAACTCTTTCATCATAAGGCTTTGTTCCTTGGAGATTCTTTCTCTTGTGCAAAGTGGGTGAATCATCCAGCTTTGTTTTAACTCCTTGCGAATGCAGTCTTTTCAATTCGAGTATGAGCTCCTACCTGTATTTCTGCATAGGAACCACAGCGACTTGATGCCTTTGGCTGCTTTCCCTCCCTTGGATTGGGCAGGCTAACTTGTCCGTGAGTTTTCAAAGATATCTTCAACATTCCCCTCTCAAAGCCCATCTCTATGGCAACATGAAACACATGAGGCTTATATCCAAGAAGAAATGTTGATTAAATCTCTTTTATCTTGAAAGTAAATGGACAGTTTAAAACTCAACTGTTTATAATACAACATTATCAACACCTTTCTGGGATTTTTGAGACTCAGGCTGGGATTCACCCAGCCTACTGCACTGCTTGAGTAGCGCAGTGGTCCAGGAGACATCAGCAGGGTCCTCTAACGGGACTCGTGACCATATCCAGCCGATCGTGATTTTCCCAGGGCCTTTTTTCCACATAAGCATCCCCGCACCGGAAATCTGAATTCCCATATGGTTAGTGACCCGGGACGGTAGTCTCCGGGCTTGCCAGTGTCCCCGCCCCCACTGGGAGATGTTCCCACCAGTGGGGTTTACAGCTGCTCCCCACCAACAGGGAACGGATGTGCTCACCCTGCTGATGGGACAGAGGCCATTGAGGCCCACTTGGGATGTCAAGGGCATTGGGCAGTGCCAGCCTGACAGTGCCAGCCTGGCATCCTGGCACTGCCCACCAGACACCTGCAGAGCCGGGCAGCACCAAGGGGGCAGGGCCAGGGGAGCAAGGCCTACTGGGGAGCGATCGGTGGTGGTGGAAGGGGACCCGCTGGCACTCTGCAATGGGATCAGTGTGAGAGGGAGTGAGGGGGCGATCGGGGTGGGCCATGGGGGGAGGGGTTCAGGGCTGGCCATGTGGGGCATTGGGGCTGGCCATGGGGGTGTGGGAAATGGGGGCTGGCCATGGGAGGCTAGCAATTGGGGCTAGCTTGGGGGTGGGGGGAGGGGGGGAGAATGGTCGGGTAGGCCAGTGATTGGGAGGAGGGGGTCGGAGATAACACTGGAAGACCGACGATCGGGATGCCGACAATCGGGAGGCCAGAGATCGGGGGGGGGCCCAGTGCACATGCATTGATCTCCCCAGTGACAGGTTGGCGCATGCGCAGTGGCCCGCTCAGCACGCTGATGCTGGCCTCTCAAGCAGGATGAGGCCCTGCCCCCCACTTCCTGGCGTGAATTTCTCTGAGGCACTCTGATGCACAGAGTACTGGAGAATCATTAAGCTAAGTATGCCCAAAAAATGGACAGGAAAATCTCTCGTTTTCCCGCACGTTGGACACTTAGTTTTTTTTGGGAGAATCCCGGTCTCACAGTCTGTCCATTGTTGGCACACAGGCCAAGTGTTGCACCTTCCTCCCAGTAAACCAGAGAACAGTGCGCCACCTCCCACCACTGAGAAAAACACTGAGGGGAGGCCAGAAGATCTCACGCATTGTCATAAACAGAAGCTAATTAAATACATGGGGGAGTGAGGAATAGGAGGGATGTTAATGAGTGAGATGATGTAAAGTGGAATCGGCTGACGTCGGTGGTGGTGGAGGCAAACTCGTTGGGGTCTTTTAAGAGACTTCTGGATGAGTACATGGGATTTAATGGGATTGAGGGCTATAGATAGGCCTAGAGGTGGGGATGTGATCGGCGCAACTTGTGGGCCGAAGGGCCTGTTTGTGCTGTGGCTTTCTATGTTCTATATGTTCTATGTTCTATGTAATCTGGGAGGAGGCTTTTGTGGAGCATAAACACCAGTATAGATACATTTAGCCAGATAATCAGTTTCTGTGCTGTAAATACTCTGCAATATACATAATACTGCAGGCACGATCCCTGTACCTGTAAACATTACTTTTGGAAAAGTTGTTGTCGTTACTTGTTTGAAAATGTTTATTCTTTGCGTCCTAGCACCTTGTTGCCCAACGCATGTTACAGCCTTGTTTGTCTCAAGTGACACTATTGAGGTGAAATGGAATCCAGCTCGTGGAGCCGAGATGTATGAAACTAAAGCCCAGGATGCGAGTTCAGTTCTATTCTGTAATGATACTTCCACAATCTGTACCTTATCTGGATTGAAATGCAACACCATCTATAATATGACTATATATTCTTACAGTGATATCAGGGGCTTCAACTATTCGTGCCAGAAAAAGTCAATCACCACAGGTAAAATGACAAATGGGTTGTGTGCACGTCATCCTATCAAACATTTAGTTGAGCTCTAATAAACAAATTAACTTTTAACAACAAATGCTGTAATAAATAGAATCCAATTCCTATCATGTTATTTATAGTGCTTTATAATAGTTAACATAAAATCAAGTAGTGAATTGAAATAAAAGAAGCTTTGTCTTTGGATATATACTACTATTAAAAACTATTGATTTATTACATTATTACATTATTTAATTAATAATAATTGAAACAACAATTACAGAAACATTTACCTGAATAGCTGAGAGTTTGAAATAGCTATTTTTCTCCCCACAGGACCATGCAGTCCCAGCATTCTGAATATTACAAAAGTGAATCGTTCGACCATTAATGTATTTTGGCACCAAAATAATCGTGATGCCATGTACAAGGTGTTTGTTTTCGGAAAGGCAGGGGTCCGATCCTGCAATAGCTCAGGACATTCTTGTGAAATCGCTAACCTCCCCTGCGGAGCTACATTCTCTGTCAGTGCAGTGGCCACAACTCCAGAAGGGAAGAGCTTACCCAGCTACAGTCTGCCATTAGAAACTGGTAAAGACACAGCCGTTTGTTTAGAAAATTTTACTGAGCACGAAAGATGTTCCATTGAAGTGGTCTTAGACGTTGCACAAAATATTCCATCCACTCTGTGATGGCTCAGTAGATTTACACAGTGACTGAACCAAGTGGGCCAGCCAATCCTCAGATTCATAATCCTGGTCTGTTCTGAGTTAATCCCTGTTGATCTCAGGAGTTAGTTGGCTGTGGTTCCCCTCAGCAACCTCATGTTAGGACAGAGAAAAATCAACCAAAATTGTTACTATTGATAAGAAGGTTGTGAGTTCAGGCCCCAGGATTTGTGTATGAAATATCCCAGGTACCACCCAAAGAAGAGCAAGGAAGTTCCTCCAGTGCCTTTCTGATCATTAATCCTATAACCAGATTCAACAACACCATTTAATTGGTCATTTATCTCACTGTAGGACCACATTGTAGAGAAATGGGTTTCCTGAATTTCCTTACAATACAGTAATACAAAAGTACTTAATTGGCAAGGGCAGCCTGAGATTTTTGAAAGCGCTTCATAACTCCAAGCTTTTTCTGTTTAACAGGCCCTACCTATAAAGTAATATTTGGGTATTGGTTGAGGACAGGACGGTACAATATAATGTGCACCCCCCCGCCCCGCCCCCCCCCCCCCCCCCAAAGCTCAAGTTAAATAACCTGTTAAAGCTGAGATAGGAGTAATGAGCAGAATATTAGTAGCATTCTGAGCATAGTAGCATTCGGAGCGCTGCCCCTTCATCGGGTGAGTAGGCACTCACCTGATGAAGGAGCAGCGCTCTGAAAGCTCCTGCTACCAAATAAACCTGTTGGACTTTAACCTAGTGTTGTAAGACTTCTTACTGTGCCCACCACAGTCCAACACCGGCATCTCCACATCAGGGGTCCAAATACGTAAGAGAGAAAAACAGTAGCCTCAGTATTTTAATTGTTAATTTTGTCATGATGTTTTTCCTATAACCTCAGAATTTCATAATTTTTGAAGGATCACTACAAAGGAAGTTCTCGGAAGGGAATACTGTAATGCAAGTGTTAAGATGAAGAAACTGAAAATTACATATTTAACGGTAAACTCTCTATTTGCTTCCAGCACCCTGCTGCCCAGATAGCTTCTCAGTGACACAGATTACACAGTCAATGACCAACGTTAGTTGGACTGCTGCAATCGGAGCACAGTCATATACTACAGCCTTGGAATCACCTAAAGGGCAGGCTAACTGCCACACTGGAGAGACCCATTGTCTTCTTGGATGTATAACCTGTAGCACCAACTACACAGTGTCACTAAGTGCCATTAGTGAAACTGGACTGATGTCAACATGCAACTACCAAGGATATTCATCAAGTAAGTAAAGAGCAGGGAGATTCCATTGATTATATTATTCTATTGTTATCAAACATACATAAATATGTGTCATTTATCAAACAGTGGAACTTAACTTCATGTTTGATCAGGTGAGTTTGTTTAGATTAGACATGAAGATGCTCCACTTGCAATTATTTTGACTGCGGTCTGACCCTGATATCATTAGCTGAATTTTCCATATTTCGGGGGGAATTCTCCTGTCCTGCCCGCCACGGGAATGGTAGCGGGCGAGGGGGGGTGGACCATGCAAAGCTCATTGACCTCGGGCAGGATTCTTCAGTTTTTGGGCGAGTGTGGCCGAAAAATCCCACCCCTCATCTGGGAAAACAGCCGAGCAGTTGCCTGACAAAATGGTGGCAGTGACCCACAGGCCCATCGCTACGGCAGCTGTTGTATTGATTATCAGGGACTACTACTGAGCAACCGGACTGGCCCCTAACGTCATGCGGTGGACCCAATTAAAATGGATGTTGGATTCCTATGATGTGAGACAAACATGAAACAGCTTGAGGGAGAGAGAGAGCAGTGAGACACCATTAAACAGCACGAGGGGAGAGAGAGAGAGAGCAGTGAGACACCATTAAACAGCACGAGGAGAGAGAGAGAGAGCAGTGAGACACCATTAAACAGCACGAGGAGAGAGAGAGAGAGAGAGCAGTGAGACACCATTAAACAGCACGAGGAGAGAGAGAGCAGTGAGACACCATTAAACAGCACGAGGGGAGAGAGAGAGAGAGCAGTGAGACACCATTAAACAGCACGAGGAGAGAGAGAGAGAGAGCAGTGAGACACCATTAAACAGCACGAGGAGAGAGAGAGAGAGAGCAGTGAGACACCATTAAACAGCATGAGGAGAGAGAGAGAGAGCAGTGAGACTCCATTAAACAGCACGAGGAGAGAGAGAGAGAGCAGTGAGACACCATTAAACAGCATGAGGAGAGAGAGAGAGAGAGCAGTGAGACTCCATTAAACAGCACGAGGAGAGGGAGAGAGAGCAGTGAGACACCATTAAACAGCACAAGGAGAGAGAGAGAGAGAGCAGTGAGACACCATTAAATAGCACGAGGAGAGAGAGAGAGAGCAGTGAGACACCATTAAACAGCATGAGGAGAGAGAGAGAGAGAGCAGTGAGACACCATTAAACAGCACGAGGAGAGAGAGAGAGAGCAGTGAGACACCATTAAATAGCATGCTCTGGATTATGTTAATACTCTCTGGATTATTACCTGAGTCACAAGCAAATTGTCTTAGTTTTAATAAGATTAGGGAGATAAATGCAAGGCTCAAAGTTTAGTGTGGGAGAAAGGGAGGTCAAGTGGCACCGTGGTTAGCACTGCTCCCTCACAGCACCAGGGACCCGGGTTCAATTCTGGCCCTGGGTCACTGTCAGTGGAGGTTGTATGTTCTCACCGTGTCTGTTTGGGTTTCCTTTGGGTGCTCTGATTTCTTCCTACAGTCCAAAGACGTGCGGGTTAGGTGGATTGGCCATGCTAAATTGCCCCTTAGGGCCCGATTTTACCATTTTGATTCTAAGTGCTGAATCTGGGCGCAATTCAGATCCGACTTGGAAAACCGCTCTCAGGCACTCAGCCTGAAAAAAAAGTTGCGAGTCTGAATTGCGTTGTGGGCGGGGCTTATTGTGCCCGAAATGCTGCTGCTCTGATCGGAGCCTTCAACTGTGCATGTGCAGTGAAAACAAAATTTGAAAAACACGCCCCTGTCACATTGCTCCCAGGCCGCAAGAAGCGGATAAAGCGGCCCGGGAGCGAAAAATGGGAGCGATGGCCTCCACAGATATCGCCACACCCCCACAACATAACTGTCCCCCACCCCCCCTACCCAGACCGATCGCGACCCCCTGTCCCCCTTCCCCCACACCGATCACCCGCAGAGTGGCAACGGACTCCCTCTATCCTCCGCCCCCCCAGCAGAGATCCATCTGGCCTCCCTCCCCCCCCACCAGAGAATGATCGCCCCCTCTCCCCTCCCACCAGAGATACATCTGCCCTGCCTCTCTCCTCCCTCCTCCCCCTCCAGAGAACGATCGGGCCTCCCTTCCTCCCCCGCCCCCCACTGATCTGAGTCAGAGAGCCGCCAGAAGCTCAGAACTTACCTCTTCAGAAGCTGGAGCCCCCGAAACAGACCTTTGCCGAGCATGTCTGTTTCCTGCCGAATCTGGACGGGTGAATGCGGTGGTAAAGGGGGAAGTGCTGGTAAAGTTGGGCGGGTAGCCCATAAATTCAATTTAAATGCATGCAAATACATTTAAATTGCCGTTGCACCCGTTTCTGGCACGGTTTGGATCGCGGCCATTTTTGGGCCTTGGTAAAATGGTCATCTGTGCGGGCACGGGCGCAGATTGCACTAATCACCTCACGCCCGACTTTGCCAAGTCCTTGATAAATATATCCCTGTCAGGCAGGGAGGAAGCAGTCGTGTGAGGGAACCGTGGTTTACTAAGGAGGTTGAATCTCTTGTGAAGAGGAAGAAGGAGACTTAAGTTAAGATGAGACGTGAAGGCTCAGTTAGGGCACTTGAGAGTTACAAGTTAGCCAGGAAGGACCTAAAGAAAGAGTTAAGAAGAGCCAGGAGGGGACATGAGAAGTCTTTGGCAGGTAGGATCAAGGAAAACCCTAAAGCTTTCTATAGGTATGTCAGGAGTAAAAGAATGACTAGGGTAAGATTAGGGCCAGTCAAGGACAGTAGTGGGAAGTTGTGCGTGGAGTCTGAAGAGATAAGAGAGGCACTAAATGAATATTTTTCGTCGGTATTCACACAGGAGAGGGACAGTGTTGTCAAGGGGAGTACTGAGATGCAGGCTGTTGGACTGGACGGGATTGAGGTTCATGAGGAGGAGGTGTTAGCAATTCTGGAAAGGGTAAAAATAGATAAGTCCCCTGGGCCGGATGGGATTTATCCTAGGATTCTCTGGGAGGCTAGAGAGGAGATTGCGGAGCCTTTGGCTTTGATCTTTGTGTCATCATTGTCTACAGGAACAGTGCCAGAAGACTGGAGGATAGCAAATGTTGTCCCCTTGTTCAAGAAGGGGAGTAGGGACAACCCTGGTAATTATAGACCGGTGAGCCTTACTTCAGTTGTGGGCAAAGCTTTGGAAAGGATTATAAGAGACAAAGGATTTATAATCACCTAGAAAGGAATAATTTGATTAGGGATAGTCAGCACGGTTTTGTGAAGGATAGGTGTGCCTCACAAACCTTATTGAGTTCTTTGAGAAGGTGACCAAAGAGGTGGATGAGGGTAAAGCGGTTGATGTGGTGTAAATGGATTTCAGCAAAGCATTTGATAAGGTTCCCCATGGTAAGCTTTTGCAGAAAATACGGACACATGGGATTGAGGGTGATTTAGTGGTTTGGATCAGGAATTGGCTAGCTGTAAGAAAACAGAGGGTGGTGGTTGATGGAAAATATTCATCCTGGAGTTCAGTTACTAGTGGTGTACCGCAAGGATCTGTTTTGGGGCCACTGCTGTTTGTCATTTTTATTAATGACCTGGATGAGGGCGTGGAAGGATGGATTAGTAAATTTGCGGATGGCACTAAAGTCGGTGAAGTTGTAGACAGTGCGGAGAGAAGTGGTAGGTTACAGAGGGACATAGATAAGCTGCAGAGCTGGGCTGAGAGGTGGCAAATGGAGTTTAATGCGGAAAAGTGTGAGGTGATTCACTTTGGAAGGAGTAACAGGAATACAGAGTACTGGGCTAATGGTAAGATACTTGGTAGTGTGGATGAACAGAGGGATCTGGGTGTCCATGTGCATAGATCCCTGAAAGTTGGCACCCAGGTTGATAGGGTTGTTAAGAAGGCGTACGGTGTGTTAGCTTTTATTAGTAGAGGGATTGAGTTTCGGAGCCAGGAGGTCATGCTGCAACTGTACAAAACTGGTGCGACCCCACTTGGAATATTGCGTACAGTTCTGGTCACCGCATTATAGGAAAGGTGTGGAAGCATTGGAAAGGGTGCAGAGGAGATTTACTAGGATGTTGCCTAGTATGAGGAAAGGCTGAGGGACATGAGGTTGTTTTCGTTAGAAAGAAGAAGGTTAAGAGGTGACTTAATAGAGGCATACAAGATGATTAGAGGGTGAGATAGGATGGATAGTGAGAGTCTTTTTCCTCGGATGGTGATGGCTAACACGAGGGGACATAGCTTTAAATTGAGGGGTGAGAGATATAGGACAGATGTTAGAGGTAGGTTCTTTACTCAGAGAGTAGTAAGGGCGTGGAATGCCCTGCCTGCAGCAGTAGTGGACTCATCAACATTAAGAGCATTCAAATGGTTATTGGATAAACATATGGATGATATTGGAATAGTGTAAATTAGATGGGCTTTAGATTAGTTTCACTGGTAGACGCAACATCAAGGGCCGAAGGGCCTGTACTGCGCTGTAATGTTCTATGTTCTATGTTCTAAGTCGCAATCGTAAAATCGGGCCCTTAGTGTCTAAAGATGTGTTGGTTCGGGGGATTAGCAGAGAATGTGGAGTTATGGGATAGCGCCTGGGTAAGATGCGCTGTCGGAAGGTCGGTGCAGACTCAATGGGCCAAATGGCCTCCTTTGGCATTGTAGGCATTCTATCAAATGGGTTTTGATTCATTGGCACCAGTACTGGAGAAACCAAGGAGCTGTAGTACTGGGAGGATCCACACCTTGATCATGCTGGGGCCAGTTCCAGCGAGTCTTGTAACTCAGGTGATAGAGAGAGCTTTAAACTAAATAGTTGGGTGGCGGGGGGAGCAGATAAATTAAAAGGAAACCATAAGGAAATAGAGTAGGGTGGTGGTTTGGGTAATGATAACCAGTGGCAGGAAAGGTTGGAGTGTACAAACCAGTAAATACATTTGTAAAATGGTATTGGGGGTGATCTTGAGCCCGTGCTCTCCTACTGCGAGAATGATTCCGGGGGCTCAAGATCTGGCAAAACTGGGAAGTTGCAAATCTTGCCGATCTGATCACGTTTTACGATTTTCGCTGCCCCTTGCTGGCGACGTAATCAGGTTCACGTCTGCAACAGTTATGCATTAAACATAAATGCATTAACATATTATTAACCATCCACCTCGCCATATACTGTGCCTATCACGTCAGCACAGTTTGTAACAGGTTCACCCAGGCGTGAATTCACAAATTGCCAACTTAAGAGTTTAAAATAATAATTCTGCATCTTAAGTTATTTAGCTAGTTGATTAGACATGGGCATGCAACCACATCGTGTATTTTAAGGGGATTTTTAAAGAGTCAGAATTGACAGTCATTATTACATTTGTCTGCTTAACAATGATCACTGCACTCCAAAAGTGTTCTTTCTATGAAGTGCTTTGAGGGGTTTCAATGTGAAAAAGCAGTGCAAATATTATTCATTATTGTCAATGGACATTGGTTCGACAGGCAAATCAGGTGAGTGTGGATTAGGCTGTGACAAAAAGTTTGCACTGTATCATAAGATAAGAGATGATTCAATTCAGAAATCTTTTGCAAATTTAAAATTTTGGGTCAATGGCAACGCAGACAGAACTTTAGTGATTTATAATAATCAACCTTCAAGCAATCTATGAATATTTCCAATTATTATTGAGCCAATTGCCCCGGTTCTACTTCAGTTTGATGGGTTACTGGATCTTTTGTTTCAATATGATCATAAAACCAGCCGACCCGATGTCAGATATAAGGGACTGTTATGTATAGTTAAGGCCAATGTGCTTAACGTACTTTCATTTATACTTTAGGTGGTTGCTGTCCATCTGCAGTTAAGCTTTACAGATTAAGGAGCAATGCATTAAGAGTTTACTGGCATGCCACTGCTGGTTCTGTGAACTACATCGTCAATGTCACCAGTGACAATGCAAACTTCACCTGCTCCCCAGTGTCCAGTTACACTTACTGTGACATCAGTGAGATTCACTGTGGGGACATTTACACTGTCAGCGTCTCTCCCGTTTCCATAGATGGATCAATAGTCACGTTTTGTCCGATGAAAATGTATTCAGGTAATGTGATCTTATGATTTGAAATCAGAAGTCAGTTGAAATCATGTTCAGTTACTATTATCATTCATTCAAAATTCTCAGAAATCTTGCACAATGTCATTATTGGGTAGATTAAGGCAAACAAAACTCCATTTTAACACTTTTATCTTCCTCCCCCCTCAGTCTCCTGTTCTATGAATTCAGGTGCAATGGGTAAGAACCATATCTTCCATATTTATCTGTACTTTACTAAATCTAGTTTCTACATATAAATTAACTAACATACATTTTATTCAATAATTTGTGTGAAACTTTATAGATTTTGTTGTTTGAATATTATTAACAACCAGCTTCTTTATTTATTCAGTAATTTATCGAGGGAAGAGGAGCTTACTTTATAACAAAGCTTAGGAGGGCCAAGGTGAAAATTCTTTTGTATGTGCAGATAATTATTTGGCATTTAATGTGTTTTGCTGTATTACACAACATTGCAATATTTTCTAATGCGTGTTTCTTTTACCAGGACTACAGATCAATAAAATCAATGTATCCCAACAAAAATCAAAGCAAAATAATCTTTCTCACCTACACTTACGTTCGAGAACACTGCGGAAGAACTGCCTTCTAATTATTCTGAAGATCACTTTGATGCACTTTGTTTCACATACTGGAAACTAATCTATTGATCTGATGAACAGCCAATTCCTTACTCTTAATCAAGAAAAAGATAACATTATGTAATTAATATTAACAAAAAGCATTCATTACATTAACTATATATGTCACAAAATTAACAGCGAGTCTGATTAAGATAGTGGAAATGAGTTGAGGACAAAGAAAGAAACACTTTTCTGTACCTTGTTTAAACATACTGCTTTTTATCCTGTCTGTACAAATGAAGAAAAATGGAAGGCAACACAAAGAAGGAAACAGTGATCACTGGCAAACATTGACTTTTTCTTGTCGTACGTGTAATATTAAAAATAAACACAAATCGAAATGCTCCTCTCTATCGTGTGCATTTATAATTTCTGCATTTTATGTACCCATGAAAGTTGTTCAGGATTTGGTTATTTCTGTGTTGCACAAATGTGGGTCTATCAACTATTTCCAAAGCCATTTTTGCATAATATCTAATATTATTAAACATTAATTATACATGGTACAAATATCATTTCATGATCACTGAACAATGATGGAATATGAACTGTCATTTTCCTGGTATAAGTAATTTAGTGGGGACCTGGAATCCTTGCCAATCCAAATACAAAACAGGGACATTGAAGGACCAACTCGTTCTTTCTTTCTCAATCTTCTTTCTTTTTTCTTTCTTTCTCAATCTTCTTTCTTTCCTTCTTTCCTTCTTCCTTTCTTTTATTTCTTCCTTTCTACCTTCCTTTCTGCCTTTCTTTCTGCCTTTCTTACTGCCTTCCTTTCTTTCTTTCTGCCTTTCTTTCTTTCTGCCTTTCTTTCTGTCTGTCTTCCTGCCTTTCTCACTTGCCTTCTTGCTTGCTTTCATTCTTGTTTAAAACAGAGCCTTATTAACCAAAAAGTGAGAATTGTTTGAAACATTTTCCTAACATAGTGAAAGGTTCTATGGGCTGAGTGAATCAGTATTGATAGTCATTTTCCTAGTGTCCTGACACACACTGGATTTTACAGTCCTCCACTGCCACATTTGAAGGTCAGGAAAGGCTTGTAAAATACAGCACAAAACCAGCCTATCATCATCATGTCCACCCCCCATTAATGGCCAGTGGTAAGGTGATTGTGACTACCCTTGATATCAACGCTGCATTTAACCAAGTATGGCATCAAGGAGCCCTAGTAAACCTGGAGTCAATGGGAATCAGGGAAAACTCTTCGCTGGTTGGAGTCATACCTAATACAAAGGAACATGGTTGTGGTTGTTGGAGTCAATCATCTCAGTTTCAAGATATTACTGTGGAAGTTCCTCAGGGTAGTGCCCAGCTATCTTCAGCTGCTTCATAACGACAGAAATAGGGATGTTCGCTGATGACTGCGCAATGTTCAGCACCATTCGCAACTGCTCAGATACTGAAGCAGCTCATGTCCAAATGCAGCAAGACTTGGACAATATCCAGGCTTGGGCTGATAAGTGGCAAGTAACATTTGCATCACATAAGTGCCAGGCAATAACCACCTCCAACAAGAAACAATGTAACCATTGCCCCTTTACATTCATTGGCATTACCACCACTGAATCCCCTCTATTAATACCCTTTACCAGAAACTGAACTGGACTAGCCATATAAATACTACGGTTACGATTGCAGGTCAGAGGCTAGGAGTCCTGTGTTGAGTATCTCAGCGCTGACTCCCCAAAGCCTGTCCACCATCTGCAAGTCACTAATTAGGAGTGTGATGGAATACCCTCCACTTGCCTGGATGAGTGCAGCTCCAACAACACTCAAGAAGCTTGACACCATCCAAGACAAATCAGCCTGCTTAATTGACACCCCTTCCACAAAAGTTCACTTTCTCCACCGCTGACGCACAGTAACAGCAGTGTGCACCATCTACAAAGTGAGCTTCAGAAATTTGCCAAGGTTCCTGAGACAGCACCTTCGAAACCTACAAGTACTACCATCTAAAAAGACAGGGCAGCAGATACATGGGACGCCATCATCTGCAAGTTCCCCTCCTAGTCACTCACCATCCTGACTTGGAAACATATCGTCATTCCTTCACTGTCGTTGGGTCAAAATCCTGGAATTCCCTCTTCAACATGACTATGAATGTGCCTACACCTCATAACTGCAGCGGTTCAAGAAGGCAGCTCAGCAATACCTTTTCAAGAAAAATGAGCACAGCGGGATAGGAGAATCACGGCCATGCTCTCTTGTTCTGGATTGCACTACAAGAGGAAATATCCTCTCCACACATACTGTGTCAATCCCCCTGATCATCTTGTATACTTCAGTTAGATCTTCTCTCATTCTTCTAAACTCCAGGGAGTATAGGCCTAATCTGCCCAATCTCTCTTCGTAAGTCAAACCCCCTCATCTCTGGAATCAATCTAGTGAATCATCTCCAATGCAACTGCATCCCTCCTCAAGGGGACTAAAACTGTACACACTATTTTAAATGTGGTCTCACGAATGCTTTGTACAGTAGCAGCAACCCTTCACCACTTTTATATTCTATTCTATTTGCCTTCCTTTTTCCCTGCTGCACCTGCATACTAGCTTTCTATGATTCATGCACAAGAACACCCAGATCCCTCTGCACCGAAGCATTCCAAAGTTTCTCTCCATTTAGTTAATAATTTGCCTTTGTATTTTTCCTACCAAAATGGATAACCTCACACTCATATGGAGAAACTCACACTTATGAAAGTTTTTCTTTTTTGTATGTGTGTGTATAGTATGTGTGTAGATGTAGATACATATCTATACTTTTGGAAATGAAAGGTAGTGAAAAGAAGTTAACCCCAATCTACTCCAGCAAACTACAGAATCATTGACCGTGATTTTACCGGCACGCCCACCCCGAAATTGGGGCAGACGAGGCTCGCAAAACGGCATTCTCCATTGGCCTTGAGTGCGATCTTATGAGCCTCAGGCGGGCGTGCCGGAAACATTCCGGCCTTACGCCTAAAATTGGAAAACCAATAGACAGAAATAGCAGGAGCATACCTGAGATTAACCTATACGACAATGACCAAATAAATATCAGTCAATATGACTTGGGAAAGGTAAAATTCTATCTGACCAAACTCCAAACGCATTGACTTTTTTCTGAAGAAATGACTTCCAAGAGGACTGTGTAAAAACTGACAACAAGCTGGCTTTGCAGAAAAGCTTTCACAAAGCCCTCCATAAAAAAGCCAAAACATGATAATGAAATAGTAATGAAGTAGGCCATTTTCCAAAGCCACATTTTTATTATCTCATCAATATTCACCTCATTAAACATATTCATTTATTGGACTGATTGGCACCATTCATAACGTGCCCACAATGCAGAGGGGAACACCCGAATGGACATTCGTTTAAATCCCCCTCTGCACAGCTGAGAGACCTTTAATTCAAATTTGATGGAAGATCCTTATTCTGCCCAGCAACAGCACGAAGCTCTGCACAGCTGAGAGATATTTAATTTAAAGCCGATGGAAGATCCTTATTCTGCCCAGCAACAGCACGAAGCTGCATTTTAAAACGGCCCTTGGCCAGAAGATCGGGATATCTGCGAGTCAAGACCTGGGAGTGGGATATATGGCACAACTGTACTGTAAATAAAATATTACGGGAATAAAATGGCCAAGGCAGGCAAAGAAACTTAATAAACCAGGATAAAAAGAATAAAAGATTAGATTAAATCCCCCTACACACAGCAGGACAAAATGACACTAACACCTAATCTCGCAAGCATAGAATACAGACACAAACATCAGAGGTCGATTTAGATAAGGGGACACATCGAGAGGATAATGGGAAACACATTAAAACACCGGGGCAAGAACAGACAGTCCCATTAACACGGACACACACCATACAGATGCAAATTGACAAAGTCTACCAGGGAACTTCCTGACCGGATAGGATACATATTCTTAGTGTTAATCTGTTCGAATCGAAACTGCCCGCCAAATCTTCAGGGCAGCAATTAAAGAATCCCGCCACTTTTTAGGTATTGTAAAAATGTATGAGCAAATGTTCCCGCTCGAATTTGGATTCCTATAAATATCCAGAGCGAATGTGTAACTGTTGAGATCATCGTGGCCAAGCCACTGTTTCTGAGCTGGCTACGCGGGTCTCCCTGGGATCACAGTAATTGTACAATAAAGAAAAACACTTTGAACCTTGCCTTGAGACTCGACCTCTTGAATGCACTGGTACAAGGGATTTTTCCCTACAACAAATGGCGTAGTCGGCTCAGGATTTGATTTCTGACTTCTGACTGGTGGCCACGGTCTGGAAGCAGGGATCAAATTTAAACGAATCTGATAAAAATCCAGAGCAGTCAAGGGTGAGTAAAAGTCTCCGTTCAAAGTGAGGTACCTTTAAGGGTTAGGGTTTGTCCGTTTTAAATATTGTCTTGTAGAACTGTATAATCTTGCCTAAGTTTTTTAAACTGAAACAGAATTCTGCACTAAAGAGGTATAGGTCAGAACGACCGCGTGGAAGAAGGTAAGTAACTTTAATAGAAATAGAGGACCAGAGGTAAAGATAACAGGTTTTGGGCTAGCTGATAACGGGAATAAGGAATTAAGACTAATATAAAGATAAGAACCGCATGCAGAACTAATTGGTGTAACTAACCCAGGATTGTAAACGAAACCGCTGTCTGTGCCAAGGCAATAGGACAAGGGAGTGCTTGACTCAAGGTGCCCTACCCTAAACCGGACGTTAAGAGGAGAAATCTCCCACGCTAAGGTTGGGCTTTGAAGCGGCCGCTAAGAGGCACGGGCACTCAGGGTGCAAGGCACGGACAGTGTAAATCGGGTAACAACACAGACTCTGAAGGGGTGAACAACTCAGAGTCGATACAGTTACTAATTATAACAGGGGCTTTGATAACAGATACATATGTGTAAGTGTTGAGGAAGAGGGGACCCGATCCATCCTGACCAAGAGACACGACGACAGAGAGTCCACTAGGGACCCGGGCGGAGTTTGATAACGTTGTTCGTCTGTAGGGAACACCACAGTCCATAGCAGGGTACCAGGGAGCTGAGACTCCCTTTTTGGGGTAACGGATCAACCTTGCTAGTGGAGGTGGTGGCCAAGCGGGAGGCGTTGTACTTAAAGGGGCTGGGGACAGGGGCCGACAAACCCACTAAAGACCAGCACACATCCCGATAAGACAACACAAAATAGACCAAGCGTGAGGTGTCAGGAATAGTTGGGGGAGCACAGGGGAAGAGACCCACTGGGACCCCACTACGAGACCCTACAGCAATACAGACGGCGCTGGAGCAGTATCAGTGATAAGGAGATAAGAGAGAGAGAGTTGGGGCACTTTTACTGTTGGGACCAGCATACGGGGGTTGCAGGACTGCTAGACAGAAAAATGGCAGACCACGTTATTGAGGGAGAAACTGCAGTAGCTCTCATTTTTAAGTATCTGTTAGCCAGAGAAGTGATTGTTGCAAAGATGAAACGGAACGGGTGGAACGCATCACAAACTTTGGAAGATCAGAGAAAATGGGTAGACGGAGTTAAACGGGACAAAACAAAAGTAATGGGAGTAATGTTAGTGACCCAGTTAGCTGGACTAATTGAGAAGGTAAATGCCTCCATGGAGGAGAGACACAAAGAGACAGAACAAATTAAGGTATTGCAGGAGAGAGTGAGGGAATTAGAACACAGAAGCCACACTGCGGAGATAACGCAGAGATCAGAGGAAACGGACCCTGTGCCCTCATACGAGTCAGTGCAGAAACATGCAACCGCTCCAGTATCAGAAGGGGACATAAAAAAAATTAAAAACTAGCGCCAGTCACCAGAGGAGGGACGGTAGCACAACCAAAAGCAACCTATAAGCCTTTTACCCCAGGGGAAAGGCAGCAGATTATGGCATCTCTGAGGAAGTTAAAACTCAGAAGCGCAAACCTGGGATTTTGGGGTGAATTAGATTCACTCTGGATAGGGCACCAGTTACATTTAAGGGACATACACCAGCTGGTCAGGGCAGCCTGTCCAGCGGATAAATGGAGGTTGGTGGCAGGAGGGCCAGCGACCCAAGCAGCACAGGACTATAATGGAGGAAGGTGGGCACATGCCGTTCCTACAACGGCTGAGATAGACGCCCAGCAGGCATCCTTCACATTATTTAAGACAGAACTCCAACGGGTCTAAGGGCACTCCCCCACTAATTGGAGCAGGATCACAAATACTAAACAAGGACAGGGGGAAAGCGCATCAGAATCTGGAGAGAGATTATTCCAGGTGTATAGGGAGTGTTCAGGACAGGACAATGTGGATAGGAGAGACAGGGCTTTTATCCAGGCATTCAAGGACAGGCTATCAGGGGTACACCAAGAAATCCTTAAGATGGGGGTGATAGCATCCCAAGACTATGACGAGCTAGTCGAGTGGGCTAGCGGGATAAAAGAAGGGAAGGTTGCCCAGACAAAGCCCAGACGAGAGAGAACTGGAACCCCCCATAACGGAGATAAGGGGAGAACCGGGCTCAGCTGCTACACGTGTGGCCAGCCAGGGCATATGGCTAGATTCTGCAGGGAGCACCATTCAGAGGGAAACCCGAGAATGGCGGGCCCCGCTGTGACCACTGCCACAGGGCAGGGCACACTGAGGCAACGTGTTGGGGGAAACATGGGAGACCCCAAGACAACTATAGACCAACCCCGGGGGCACCACATTCCCGGAATCCACTAGGGTGACTAGAAGAGACCCCAAACCAGGGAGATGGGAGACAGGAGAGGATTAGTGTAGCCACGCCCACAGAAGACAGTGAATCCCGACAGAAGCCAGTGTCCATCCACCCCACTCATCGACCAACACTGGTCGAAATCTCACAACCCGTAGCTCCCATCCAAAACAGGAAAGAGGGAGAGAGAATATATGTAGAAGCCTTGGTAGTGGGTAGGGAATGCCACATGTTAGTAGATACGGGAGCAGCCATATCCATTACAAACCTACCCCTGCCACTGACCAACAAAAGAATACACATAACCGGGATAGGGGAAGAGAGAATACCCGCCTATCCACTAGTAGAAATCAACCACAAGTATATTCCAATGCAATTTTACGTATGTCAGAATAATGAGGGCACAATCATGGGGAATGATTTAATGAGGGAATACCAGGTGCTGATAGATTGTGGGAAAGGGAAACTAATTTGGCCACAACCTGACGGTAGGAAGACTGGAATAGGGACATTAGCAAGCCACCTGGGGACGGTTGGGGTAGCCACTATTGTGGCCCGAGATTGGGATCAGGCAAAAGAAGGGTTCGGAGCCATCTGCGCTTCCATTCCCGAAGCCTGGGCTAGGACGAAATTAGATACCGGACTAACCGACACAGACCGATAAAAGTCCCAGGACCGGAACATAAGCCCCACCGACAATACCCTATCAAGAGAGAAGCGCAAGGGGCAGTGGTAGAAATAGTCAAGGGTTTAATAGAAAAGGAAATTCTCAGGGAAACCACTGATGCGCGATTAAATCACTCGGGATGCTAGATCGTACCCGGGAAATAAAGGCTTTTATTAGTAACAAGAATGGAGCATACTATACAACAATACAATCCCAGACTAAAGGGTCACCAGGCAGTGCAGTGACCTTTATACTCCTACAGGTAGGCGGAGCCAACCGGAGTGTAACACAGAACAATACCAACAGGTAGAACACCCCAACCCTAACCCCAACAGTGACAACAGTAACATATGTACAAGTACCCATAGTGCTAACCATCTATGGTTCACCACAACCACCAGTACCACCAATTCCCCCACATGGCCAGTTATAAAACCTGACGGGAGCTACCGGCTCACCATCGATTACACAGGTTTGAACAAGGTAACACCTAAATTACACCCCATTGTAGCAAACCCTTCAACTATTTTAAACGGATTGGCACAAGACCACAACATTTTCATGGTGCTGGATATAGCAAATGGGTTCTGGTCCCTTCCACTGGACACAGAATCCCAAAACAAATTCGCCTTCACTGTGGGAGAGAAACAGTATACATGGACTCGCCTCCCTCCCACAGGGATTTCATAACAGTCCTGCCATATTTCACAGAACAATGAGCGATATCTTGAGTAGGGTGAAATTGCATGAGGACAATACGGTCCTCCAGTATGTGGACGATGTGTTAATAGCGTCCAAAACAGAAGAAGGGCACAAGGCAGCCCTGTATGCAGTACTAGAAGGATTGGCAAAAGCCGGGCTGAAAGTCAGCCCACATAAGGCACAAATTGCAAAACCCCAGGTCCTGTACTTAGGACACCTAATTTCCCAGGGAATTAAAGAAATGCCCGCAGATCGCAAAACCGCGATTAAAGAAATGCCGCAACCAGTTACAGTAAGAGGGGTCCGAAAAGTTTTAGGACTATTCAATTACAGTAGGAGTTTTATCCCTGACTTCGCAAGAATCGCGGAGCCAATTCAGAGATTAGTGAAGGGAGGAATGCCAGCCTTGGAAAGTATAGAGTGGGGACAAGAGCAAGAGACAGCATATGCAGAGTTGAAAGCTAGGTTAGTTTCAGCCCCAGGGCTGGGACTGCCAGATGGAAGCAAGGAGTTCCACATCTTCTGTGATAACCAGGACGGCTTCTATTCTGCCGTAGTGGCACAGACTCATGGAGATAGAAAGAGACCTGTAGGGTATTATTCAACGGCTGAGGGACCAGTAGTCACCGGGATGCCCAGGTGCATAGCTGCCCTAGATTGTGCAGCATGGGCTGTGAGGATAAGTGAGCCCATTGTCATGACAGGAGATATCGTGCTACACACAAAACATACATTGGTAGAAACGCTAAACATGGGCAAACTCAAAACAATCTCGAATATAAGGAGGGCAAGGTGGGAGGCCACACTCCTACCACCTAACAAGTCAGTCACCATCATTAGGGACATGGGAGAAAACCCCGCGGAAGGGATTTTAGATATTGGGGAAGCGCACAGCTGTGGAGAAATTGACGAAGATAGCAAGGAAGGAAAGATTAGAGACGAACCCCTTCCAACAGCAGATAAGACCTTCTATGTGGATGGGTCCCGCAAATATGTATCCGGATCACCAAGGACAGGGTGGGCAGTGGTAGACCAGAACCTGGAAACCCTAGAATCAGGACAGATCGACGGGGGTCAGTCCGCTCAGGTAGCAGAATTAGTTGTCCTCACCCAAGCCTTAAGATTAGCAGCAGGGAAAACCGTAAATGTGTATACAGAAAGCCAATACGCGTTTGGTGTGGTCCATGATTACATGTCCGCATGGGGGAGAAGGGGGTTCATTACTACAGGGGGTACCCCCATTAAACACCAACAGCAGATAAAGGCGCTGCTAGCAGCTAGTGAACAGCCTACAGAGGCCGCAGTAATTAAAATAAAAGCCCACCAGCAGGAACCCGGAAGGGACACCCCGGGGTGGATTCATTTCAAAGGGAATCAAGCCGCAGACACAGCGGCACAGCGAGCACTAGAAAACAGCGACATTAAAAGCCTGCCCCTTGCAGCGATAGTGGTAGAACCGGAAGAAATTGACATACAGAAATTACATGGGGACATTCCCCGACAAGAACGAGATAGATGGGAGGAGCTGGGCGCAGTTAAAGGGACTGACGGGGTGTGGAGAAAAGATAACCGGGTATTGGCGCCAGGATGTATCCAGAACACATTACTGGAACTACACCACGGGCTTCCCCATACAGGCAGGGATGCAATGATACAGAGCCTGGGGAGAGAGTGGTGGTGGAAAGGATTGGGACGGGATGTGGCTGCATACTGCCGCAGATGCACTATATGTGCACAGCACAACCCCGGGAAGCCCATAAAGGTAAAGATGGGACACCAACCCAGACCAAAGGGACCCTGGGAACAGATACAAATGGACTTCATAGGACCATTGCCCCCCTCTCACGGGAAAACATACTGCCTGGTAATAGATCAATTCACCAGGTGGGTAGAAGCATTCCCCACAACCAATTGTACAACCCTAACGGTAGCCAGGATTTTGGCAGCAGAAGTCATTCCCCGATGGGGGATGCCAATTCAGGTTGATTCGGACCAGGGAACACATTTCACAGGAAAGGTTATGAAAAATATTTGCCAACTATTAGGAATAAAACAGAAATTTCACATCTCCTATCACCCACCCTATCCGGGATGGTGGAGAGGATGAATCGGACTCTAAAAATAACCATGGCAAAAGCAATGCAATCCTCAGGTAGAAATTGCACAGAAGTCCTACCTGCAGTTCTGATGAGGCTTAGGGCGACCACAAATCGAACTACCGGCTTGACTCCATACGAGCTGATGACCGGGCGAGCAATGCACTTACCCGAAAACATTATTACAGGCTGGACAGATGTGGGTCCGATAAAGGATAAGATCCGTCAATACATCCGAGACCTTAGCACCCAATTGAAGGGGATGTGCCGGTCCGTAACTTTTAATCAGGCACAGGTCGACACAGAGGAGGACTCAGAAATATTACAAGAGGTCCCAAAAGCCGGGAGCCGGGTCTTAACAAAAGTGCTTCCTGCAAAACCAGGATTTGCCCCAAGATGGCACGGACCTTACGAGGTCATTATTAGCGGAGATACCTGTGCCTGTATAGATATAAGGGGACAGGGGATCTGGAAACATTGGACCCAATTAAAGCTGTATGAAGACAAATGAACTAAAGATACCGTTTTCGTTCATTCAAATTCCACAGGAACCAGGACCAGATCTACTATCAAGACGTCGGAACAAACTACTTTTAATTTAATTACCTGTTTATTTTCTGTATATACTATAACTGTAAAAATACTGTTGTAAAAAAATGATATGGGAATAGGGACATATTTGATGATAACCATGACCATTGTAAATACGCTCCAACACATGGGGGTTAGGGGAGCAGAACCACCAATCATGGAAGAAAACCTATTCCTGAAAACACACATCCAGATCTATGGGAATAGGACCGCTTGTTACCCTTCAGCGCGATCAGTAAACTCCCTATTCATCGCAACACCAGGGTGGCTCCCACAAGAGTTATTCACTATTGACACATCGGGGGCACCCTGCAAGGAACATATTGGGTACTTTAAACAAGGGATACAAGGAAAGTGTGTAGAGCTCACTGAGCCAGGAATTCTAGGGGGGATGGGACCCCAACGGGAGGAGACACATGGGAACTACCCACAATGTTTTAAGGGAGAGGGATGGGGCCTCCAAGGTTCTTTTCCGTAGGGACAATCAGACCTCTCACGGTTCCGTGCCCAAGCGAAGGGCGCGTCCAGAAACGCATAGTGACCAGGGCCATCAGCGCAGAACTCTGCGCCGACTGGCAGGCCCCTACCACATTAGGATCTTCTTTGGGGTATGGATTTCTGGGGACACTATCCCTAGGGGGCGCCGCAGGGGTCATCAGTGCCAGTAATAGGGATTTCTTCATATGTGGACTTACTATCTTAGGAAACAGCACCCTACAAGCACTGGGTGCAATTGACCAAGAACTCGCAGAACTCAGACTATACACACAGCAAACGAGATATGCAATAGACTATCAGCTAGCCAGACAAGGAGGGGTATGCACCATCATCAAAGGAAAATGCATCACATATGTACACGATGAGACATTAAACATAACAGCAGCCATGTCCGGGATACAAAAGCAATTGGATAGCTTTAAACAGGGATTTACAGGGACTGATGGGTGGTTAGGGTGGCTGTTTAACACAGTTTGGGGAGCATACATTGTGAAGGGATTAATTGTAATAGTAGTCATCCTGTTCACACTCTGCCTGGGCCTAACCTGTATTAAAATGATATGTGCAAATATTACATCAACAATGCTACCCACTGCCAGTATCCAGATGCAAGAATTTAACCACACCATAGAGGAAGAGGAACAACGGCAAGGACGACATCTGTACAGGTCACTGTACCTCTGAAGATCGTCCATGGGGGGTCAGCCATGAATGGGACCCCCTGGACGAGAGGAGGGACTGAAGTAGGCCATTTTCCAAAGCCACATTTTTATTATCTCATCAATATTCACCTTATTAAACATATTCATTTATTGGACTGATTGGCACCATTCATAACGTGCCCACAATGCAGAGGGGAACACCCGAATGGACATTCGTTTAAATCCCCCTCTGCACAGCTGAGAGACCTTTAATTCAAATTTGATGGAAGATCCTTATTCTGCCCAGCAACAGCACGAAGCTCTGCACAGCTGAGAGACCTTTAATTTAAAGCCAATGGAAGATCCTTATTCTGCCCAGCAACAGCACGAAGCTGCATTTTAAAACGGCCCTTGGCCAGAAGATCGGGATATCTGCGAGTCAAGACCTGGGAGTGGGATATATGGCACAACTGTACTGTAAATAAAATATTATGGGAATAAAATGGCCAAGGCAGGCAAAGAAACTTAATAAACCAGGATAAAAAGAATAAAAGATTAGATTAAATCCCCCTACACACAGCAGGACAAAATGACACTAACACCTAATCTCGCAAGCATAGAATACAGACACAAACATCAGAGGTCGATTTAGATAAGGGGACACATCGAGAGGATAATGGGAAACACATTAAAACACCGGGGCAAGAACAGACAGTCCCATTAACACGGACACACACCATACAGATGCAAATTGACAAAGTCTACCAGGGAACTTCCTGACCGGATGGGATACATATTCTTAGTGTTAATCTGTTCGAATCGAAACTGCCCGCCAAATCTTCAGGGCAGCAATTAAAGAATCCCGCCACTTTTTAGGTATTGTAAAAATGTATGAGCAAATGTTCCCGCTCGAATTTGGATTCCTATAAATATCCAGAGCGAATGTGTAACTGTTGAGATCATCGTGGCCAAGCCACTGTTTCTGAGCTGGCTACGCGGGTCTCCCTGGGATCACAGTAATTGTACAATAAAGAAAAACACTTTGAACCTTGCCTTGAGACTCGACCTCTTGAATGCACTGGTACAAGGGATTTTTCCCTACAACAGTAAGAACTCAGAATAAAATGTGGATTAAAAATAATGAAGAAACTTCATTCTCTTATCAACAATATTCAGGTTCTGCACTGTCAAGCAACTGGATAAAAGAAAGGCTGAATAGTAGGAAGCAGCAACTGGTTATTAGGTGCCCATTGTAAAAATGGGGGAAGAATGGAGGGAAGTGCCCAAGGATTGTTATTGGGACTCCTGCTATATTTCACAGGATGATACAAGATTCAATAGTATAGAAAAAGGAATTCCATAGCTCTACATCAAGGTGATGGCAGTAGGACAATGGAAGATAGGGTCAAACTGGCAGAAAGGTGAAATTCGGTCAATGCCAGAAGGCGTTTGTTCACACGATGAATAGTTTACATATGAAAAGTGTTCTGGCTGTAGTAGTGAGGACAAACACCTCAGATACAACCAAGATGCCATGGGATGCTGCAGTTGAAGATTGAAGATCCTCCTTCCTGGATGGATGAGGTAAGATGGGCAATATGGTTCTCTTTCTCTGTCTTTATTTTGTTATGTTCACAGGGAGAATGCCCAAAGCTATGAGGAAAGCTTAATGGTACTGGGTTTGTTTGCTTTTGAAAGGAGCAAACTTCAAGGTCATGTGACTGAAGTTCTTCAGATGATGTAGTGAATTGATAAGATTGATTAAAAAGGAAATGTTAATTGTGGTAATCAAGGTTCAAGAAACACAAAATTTAAATTGAGTAAGTTAGGTATAATATGAAAAGTCACATATGACATGCTCACCCAAAACATAAGGGGGGAGGGGGCATTCTCCCAAAAGTACACTAACTGCCCAATGGGCGAGAAAACGGGAGTTTTGGCTGCCCGCATTTTGGGCAAGCTGAGTGGAATGAATCTCCGGGGTTCACGTCAGTAGGGAGTGCGGGGCCTAATCCCGCCTGAGAGGCCGGCACAGCGTGCTGAGCAGGCCACTGCCATGCGCTGATCTGTCGGTTGAGAGATCAGAACATACGCACCCCTATCGTTGGCCCCCTGATCCCAGCCTCCTGATGTCAGCCCTGATGTCACCCCCCCTCCGATCACCAACCTCCGTGCCCCCCTCTATTGCCAGTCTCTGTGACCTCCCCCCCCACAATCGCCGGCCACAATGACCCCCTATTCCCATGGCCAGCCCGATCCCTCCTCCTCATGGCCAGCCCCTATCGCACCCTCCCAAGCAAACCCACCAATCCCTAATGCAGAGCGCACAGTGGGTCCCCCCACCATCACTGTTCGGCCCCACCCCCTCAGGCCCTGCCCCCTTGGCACTGCCTGATACCTGGTGGGCAGTGCCAGGGTGCCTGATGGGCAGTGCCAGTGTGCCAAGCTGGCATTGGCCAAGCAGCACCCACCCACCCCGACCTTCCGAGGGGGCCTCAATGGCCTGTGTCCCAACGAGTGAGGTCATCATATCTGGTCCCAGTTTAAGAGGGCCATACATGATCCCCGCTGGTGGGTACCTCTCCCGGCAGAATGGAAAACATTAACGAGCCCAGACCCCGCCGTCCCAGGCTTGCTAATGATATTGAATTGTCAATTTCAATATGGGAATCAGCCTTGCGCTGATTTCTGGCACAAGGTTGATTATGCTTAATAAAAGGGCCAGGAGAGTCCCGATTAGCCCCAGTCACCTCAGGTCCTGTCCCCTTGGCACTACCTGGGTACCTGGTGGGCAGTACCCGGGTGCCAGGTAGGCAGTGCCAGGATGCCAGTCACAAATCCCGCTACTGGCTCCCCACTGATATTTCTCAGCATGCTGCACTACTCAAGCAGCGCAGCAGGCCAGGAGAATCGTGCCCAAGACCATTGATGCAGACAGCAAAAATAAGTTCTATTGATGACTGGGATTCTCCAACCTCATCCACAGCTGGGATTCTCCGGTTCTGCTGCAGTGAATGGAGATTTGGCTGAGCGCCAAATTCTCTGTTCTTGCTGGCAGCGGTGGCGGGGCACGCAACATCGGAGGATTCCAGCTGACATTTCTGGAAGGAAGGTGATTGAGAGATATGGTAAGAAGGCAGGTAGCTGTGATTGTTCACTGAAATAGGGAGGGGTTGGCTGGGACACTTAGCATTTCCCTGTACAAAAGAACTCATATTGCTTTGAAGGGATCAATTCCATTTAAAAAACAAAGAAGACGGTGACTCATTGTCCTAGATTTTGAGGATGTGAACAGAGTTTTTAAAGTTAATTAGGCCAGATCATGTATCTTATTTTCTGTAAATTGTAATGATCCCTGTTATTTTTATCAATACCAGTGGGGACTCAAAACCTGAAGTATTGTTGTCATTGGCCTAAATTAAATTATCTCCTCCCACAGGATATTGTTATATTAATATAATAAACCCTTTTTATAAAAACATAAATATTCCAGAATGAATTTCTATCGGCCTTCTCAAGTTACATAATGGCTTTGTATGCATGATAGGTTAGCTAGATTCTAAAATGCCTGTAAAGAAATGAAAAGTGTTGAAAGCGAGACTTTTGTGTAAGATGGCAGAGAGAGGTAGATGTGTTGAACAAACACACAGCCTTATTTATAAGGAGTATATTTAGAAAAATCATAGAGGAAAAATGTCCTTCGATAAATTGGTACTGGAATAAATTACAAAAGCAAATTCTGGAAATTCAACCTGAGTCATCTTAAATGGTTGGTGAAGATTAGGAAGAAGTGAGGAAGGCAAAGGACGGGCGCTATAATAAAGAATAATTTATGGCAGGGACATTTAACGTCTTGAGGGGTTGGGTCAGGCAATGTCAAGTGTGAGGCTGATAGGAAGGGGCTGTCATTAAAAGTGCTGACAAACTTTTCCATGACAATGGAAAGTAAGTGTGGTGAACGATCCAATTTTTAGAGCCGTGGATAGAAAAGCATGGTACAGGACAGGTTTAGCTGCAGGAACGGGGATGTACTGCTACTTAAAGAAAGGGACAATCTGAGAGTTAACCTAAGAAATGCTGCATTTAAACATGAGATGCCAAGAATTAAGTTAATGAAACTTTAGGAATTAAATTAGTATGTTTTTCAATCACTGGGTGAAATTGTATGTATTTACTCCATCAACCAAGGGAGGGAGGTTACTAGTAACAGGGATCTCACAATGCTGCACAGGGTACTGAGGGATAGGAAATACTTGAATAGTTACTATTTAGACTATGATGATGGCAAGTATGAAGGTTTGGGGTTGCCTAAATACCGGTAAGTGTTAATAACTTTTCAATTCAGTTCTACGATATGGGTTGCTTCAAATAGCGAATTAGATGGTGTTCCTAAATCCTGTTTGGTGTGCCGCAGTCAGGCTGTCAGGAGTCCAATTGCAGCCCTTATTTTCGTGCACACATATTTATATGGTGTGGAGGGAGGGGGGAGCAGCGCTGGGTGATGTAATTGATTAAACACAGGAAACTGGGCTGAAGGTTTTTTCTGTCTGCCAACTATATGAAAAGAATAAAATTCCTGGTGAACTGGGCCATTAAAATGTGCAAGCTCCTTACCAGTCTGTCCCTGATGCCTAATATTTAATGATAGGTGGGAAGAGAAGGGGAAAGAAATCTTTGAGCAGCTAAGTCCATTGAAAACATTCAGGAATTTCTGCCTTGCAGCAACCGAAGAGAGAAGGGAAAATGATCTCAAACAAATTTGTTGTGTCGCAGACAGAATGGGGCTGCTTGCATCTCAGCATAACAACATAGAAACATAGAAAACAGAAGCAGAAGGAGGCCATCCAGCCCTTGGAGCCTGCTCCGCCATTCAACACGATCATGGCTGATTCTCTATCTCAACTACCTGCTCCGTGCCCAGGCTCTTCCAACCAGAAGCGAAAGTCCCTCAGGGCTCACCTCCCCTCCTTGCCTCACCGAGTAACTCTGCCCTGTCTTCATCAGGAGTCCCTTCCAGGCAGAAGCCTGACTTCAATATTATAATCACCCCAAGGCTGGACGTACGGCCAGGGCCAGTGGTGCACCTTCATGGCAAGTGTTAACGCTGCCTTGAGTGGTTTTCTACTCCCAGAGATGTACTTCAGCTTTGGGGAGGTGGGAATTTCAGATGGATAATTCTGCTCCCGTTCTTCATTGGAACAAAAAATCTCCAGCTTGTGGATGATACAAAAACATCATTATTGGTTGAACACAATGACTGGAAAAGATAATTGTGGAGAATGCTATAATGGTCAGATTTGATTGCATATTGGGCACAGCTGTAACCACTCCTCTACCAAGAGCAATAAGTTGTGTTGGAATGGAAAAACAGAGGAAGCATTTGAATCATAGAATCCCTACAGTGCGGAAGGTGGCCATTTTGTCCTTCAAGACTGCACTGACTCTCTGGCAGATCATCTTACCTAGGCATCTTATCCCAGTAACCCCAAATATTTCCCCTGCTTATCCATACATCTTGGGACATTAAGGGGCAATTTAGCTTGGCCAATGCACCTAACCCGCACATCTTTGGACTGTGGGAGGAAACTGGAGCACCCGGAGGAAACCCACACAGACACGGGTGAACGTGCTAATTCTGCACAGTCACCCAAGGCTGGAATCGAACCCAGGTCCCTGGCACTGTGAGGCAGCAGTGCTAACCACCGTGCCACCATGCCGCCCTTGGTTACAGGATTCTGGCCAATCTTGGAAAAAGGGTTTCAGACAATAGGAAAGACATTGCAGAATAATTTAACAATGAGGCTGCATAAGCATCACACATATTATAGCTGTCCACAGTTGAAATGAGGAAGCAGGAAGAATGTGAAATAGCATCATTACAATGGAAATTTGATATAACCCACATTCATCACAGCATTGTATTTGAGAATCAAATAAGATCTGGGTTCTAATGAGGGTGCATATCCCATATCATGGCAAAACACGCAAATGGAACAATGAATACACGAAATCCAGCTTGCTGATGTAATAGCTGAGAGCTATTTAATGAGGGTGGTGTGTATTTGTATTCATTATGACCAAAAATATAAGTTCAAATGATATTTTGTTGACATTTAGCTGATAAAGTTACGTTGTACTAAAAACCATATGATTGTCACTCATGTTGGCTTTTTTTGCAATATTCCAGTATTGTCATTACTTTTGGATAAGGAAGTTATTTGTACTCAACAGGGTGAGACATGTCAATGGAGATTAACTAAATACTTTTCAACCTAGGATTCTGGTCTCACCGGATCCAGTGAAGTCTCAATACATCAGGACAGACCTAGGCAAAGAAACCTCCTGCTATTCACCACATACCACACAACTGATCAATCAGTACTCTTCCATGTTGAACGCCACTTGGAGGAAGCACTGAGGATGGCAAGGGCATAGAATGTACTCTGGGTTGGGGATATCAATGTTCATCAGCAAAAGTGGCTCGGTAGCACCCACCACAGACCAAGCTGATCAGATCCTAAAGAACATATCTGTTGGACAGGGTCTGTAGCAGGTGAAGCAACAAGATGGGAAAACATTCTTGACATCGTCTTCAGCAACCTGCTGATGCATCTGTCCATGCCAGTATCATGAGGAGTGACCACTGTGAAATCCTTGTGGAGATGACATCCCATCTTCACATTGTCTGTGTACACTCAATGGGCCAAATAGCCTCCTTCTGCACTGTAGGGATTCTATGGATTCTAAGATATGCTCCATTATATTTTGTGGCACTACCACCGTGTTAAATGGGATAGACTTCAAACAGATCCAGCAACTCAAGACTGGGCAACCATGAGGAGTTGTGGACTATCAACAGCTGCAGCATTGTACTCAACCACAATCTGTAACTTCATGGCCCAGCATATCCCCCATTCTACCATTATCACCAAGCCAGGGGATCAACACTCGTTCAATACAGGAGGGTATGCCAGCAGCAACACAGGCATATCTGAAAATGATCTGGTGAAGCTCTGACACAGGACTACTCGCATGCCAAACAGCATAAGCAGCAAGTGACTGACGGGATTTAAGTGATCCCACAACTAACGAATCAGATCTGAGCTCTGCAGTCCTGCCACACCCAGCCGTGAATGATGGTGCGCAATTAAACAACTCACTGAAGGAGGAGGCTCCACAAATATCCCCATCCTCAATGATGCGAGAACCCAGCACATCATTGCAAAAGATGGGACTGAAGCATTGGATAAAATCTTCAGCCAGAAGTGCTGAGTGGATGGTCCATGTTGGCCTCCTTCAGAGGTCCCCAGCATCACAGATCCCAGTTGTGAGCCAATTTGATTCAGTCCACATGATATCAAGAAACGGCTGAAGGGACTGGATACTGCAAAGGCAATGGGCCCTAACAATATTCCGACAATAATACTGAAGACCTGTGCTCCAGAACTTGCTTCGCCCGTAGCCAAGCTGCTCCAGTACAGTTACAATACTGGCATCTACTCAGCATTGTGGAAAATTGCCCAGGTATGTCCTGTACACAAAAAGCAGGACAAATCAGTAAAGTGATGAAAGGGGCATCAACAGTGCTATCAAGAAGCACTTGCTTCACAATAATTTGCTCATTGATGCTCAGTTTGGATTCTGCCAGGGTCACTCAGCTCTTGACCTCACTACAGCCTTGGTTACAGGTAAGGAGAGAGTGACAGCCCTTGACACCAAGGTAACATTTGACCGAGTAAGGTACCAAAGAGTCTGGCAAAACTGGGCTGAATGGGAATCAGGGAAAAGCCTCTCACTGATTGTGGTTAACCACTGTTATCTGTTATCTGTGGTAGTTAACCACTGTTAGTTAGTATTTATTATTACCTGTATATGTGGCACATCCCTGTCGGTTCCGCCCAAGACTCCTCCCCCTGGTCTGGGTATAAAGGCGATGGCTCCTCCCCCTAGCCTTCAGTACAGACCAGATCTCCGACAGGGATGGCTCCAAGTTCTTGCTAATAAAAGCCTATTTGTCTTGCTCACAACTAGTCTTGACTCGATTGATAGTGCACCACTGATTGGAGTCATATTTAGCACAAAGGAAGATGGTTGTGGTTGTTGGGCGTCAGTGATCTCAGTTCCAGTACATCATTGCAGATGTCCCTCAGGGTAATGTCCTAGGCCCAACCATCTTCAGCTGCTTCATCAATAACTTTCCTTTCATCATAAGGTCAGAAATAGGGATGATTGCAGATGATTGCACAATGTTCAGCACCATTCAGGACTCCTCAGATACTGAAGCAGTCCATGTCCAAATGCAGCAAGGCTTGGACAGTATCCAGGATCATGCTTACAAGTGGCAAGTACACACAACACAAGTGCCAGGCAATGACCGTCTTCAACACGAGGGAATCTAACCATCGCCCCCTGACAGTCAATGGCATTACCATTGCTGAGTCCCCATTATCAACATTCTGGGTGTTACCATTGACCAGAAGCTGGACTGGGCTACTAGCTATATAAATACTGTGGCTATAAGAACAGGTCAGGGGCCAGCAATCCTGAGATGAATAACTCACCCCGTGACTCCCCAAACTTGTCCACCATCTACAGGGCAAAGTCAGGAGTGTGATGGAGTACTCTCCACTTGCCTGGATGAGTGCAGCTCCAACAACACTAAAGAAGCTTGACACCATTCAAGACAAAGCACCCCTTGTGGTGAACCATAGATGGTTACCACTATGGGTACTTGTACATATGTTACTCTTGTTACTGTTGGGGTTAGGGTTGGGGTGTTCCACCTGTTATCATTGTTTATGTGGTACACTCCGTTCGGCTCCGCCTTCTTACAGGAGTATAAAGGTCACTGCTACTCCCTAGTAGCCCTTAGTCAGGGATAGTATTGTTAAGTAGTGTGCTCCAATCTTGTTGTGAATAAAAGCCTTTATTCCCGGGTACGTCCTAGCCTCCCGTGTGAATCAATCGCGCATCAATTTTATTCACAACAAAATACCGAAAATTTTGTTCGAGGAAAAAATGGAGCAGATGCTGAAACCCGATCGGCTAACCTTGGATCCGCGTGCCACTGGGGCATCGAATACTTTCGACCATTGGTTGAAGTGCTTCGAGGATTACATTGAGGCCTCGACAGCAGTCCAGTCTGACGCCGATAGATTGTGGGTCCTCCATGCCAGGGCGAGCGACACTGTGTATGCAACAATTTGCGATTCCCAAAATTACAAAGAGGCCATCGAATTACTCAAGAAGCTGTACAATAAACAGCCGAACGAAATTCATGCTCGTCACCTATTAGCCACTCGACGGCGGCAGCCCGGCGAAACTATGGGACAGTACCTGCGTGGACTTCAACAGCTAGCCAGAGCCTGCAACTGCAAGGAGGTGTCGGCTGTTCAATACACCAACGACCTTATTCGGGACGCGTTCGTGGCGGGAATTGGCTCATCCTATATTTGCCTGCGGCTGCTAGAGCAGGGTAACTTGGACCTGGCTAAGACGGTAGAATTGGCCGATGCAATGGAAACGGCCTCCAGAAGTCTCGAAACCTACCCCACCGACCACGTGGGAACATCGTGGCAAGCACAGCCACTGCCTGAACTGTACTCGGCGGCTCCTCGGAACTGCGCGATAATGCTCTCAACTTCAGACCTAACGGCTGCGGCAGCTCCTGGAGGCCCACGGTGCTATTTCAGCGGATTGGCGAAGCATCCACGCCAGAGATGTCCGGCCAGGACGGTGTTTTGCTCCGCCTGTGGAAAGAAAGGGCACTATGCAAAAGTGTGCTGAGCAAAGACCCCTTCCAAGCCCAGCAGTGCTGCGTGTGACTCCCCAGGATCCATCTCCTCGTCTCCGGCCTCGTCGATGCCTTCAGCCACGTGCGATCCACGGGCGCCGCCATTTCCTACAACGACGACGCAAGCCACATGCGACCTGCGGGTGCCGCCGTTTTCAACATCATCGACCACGTGCGATTCGTGGGCGCAGCCATTTTGGTCGACACTGGCCGCAGAAGACCAGCAGGGGTCCTCGCGTCGGCTATCTCAGCTGCCTGCAGTTACACTCGGGATCCAACAGTGGCGTCAATCATCCTGGACCAGGCCAAGCCTCACAGACTCGACAAGTCCATGATGGACATAGAGGTAAACGGGCGCCTGGCGCATTGCCTGTTTGACAGCGGGAGCACGGAGAGCTTCATCCATCCGGATACAGTGAAACGGTGCGCTCTCCGGGTGCAAACTGTCAGGCAGACAATCTCCATGGCGTCGAGGTCCCGATCTGTCCTCGTTCTTGGGAGCTGTGTGGTAACCTTAACGGTGCGGGGCACAGTTTACGAGAACTTCAGGCTCCTTGTGTTACCGCACCTTTGCGCTCCGGTACTCCTGGGGCTAGACTTCATGGTCCACCTGAAGAGTGTGACCCTGCGGTACGATGGGCCACTCCCTCCACTTTCAGTGGGAGAACAGCAGCCTCCAAATTGTCCAGCGCGCTCCACATGCGGTCTCTCAACACTCAAAATTACCCCGCCTTCCCTATTCGAAAATCTCGTGCCAGGCTGCAAGCCCATCGCAACTAAGAGCAGGCGTTACAGCGCTGAGGATCAGATCTTTATTCAATCTGAGGTTCAGCGGCTCCTCGGGGAAGGGGTCATTCAACCTAGCACTAGCCCATGGAGAGCACAAGTCGTGGTGGTCAAGACTGGAGACAAGCCCCGGATGGTCATAGACTATAGTCAGACCATTAATAGGTACACGCAGCTGGACGCGTACCCTCTCCCGCGCATATCTGACATGGTCAACCAGGTTGCGCAGTACCGGGTGTTCTCCACCATCGACTTGAAGTCAGCCTACCACCAGCTCCCCATTCGCTCAGAGGACCGCAAATACATGGCCTTTGAGGCGGATGGCCGTGTCTACCACTTTTTAAGAGTGTCTTTCGGCGTCACTAATGGGGTCTCGGTATTCCAGCGTGAGATGGACCGAATGGTGGACCAAAACGGGCTATGGGCTACCTTCCCGTACCTGGACAACGTCACTATCTGCGGCCATGACCAGCAGGACCACGACGCCAACCTCCAGAAGTTTTTACGCACTGCGACTCTCCTGAACCTGACCTATACCAAGGAGAAGTGCGTATTCAGCAAGCACCGCCTCACAATCCTCGGATACGTGGTGGAAAACGGGATCATCGGCCCCGATCCAGACCGTATGTGTCCCCTCCTTGAACTTCCCCTACCCACTAGCATCAAAGCACTGAGAAGATGCTTAGGCTTCTTCTCGTACTATGCACAGTGGGTTCCCAATTACGCGGACAAAGCCCGTCCGCTCATAAAATCTACCTCTTTTCCCCTGACAGCAGAGGCTCGCCTAGCCTTTGAAGGGATAAAAGCCGACATCGCGAAAGCCACGATGCACGCTGTCGATGAGTCCACCCCCTTTCAGGTGGAGAGTGATGCATCTGATTTCGCCCTGGCCGCCACACTTAACCAGGCGGGCAGGCCCGTCGCCTTTTTCTCTCGCACCCTGCAAGGCCCTGAAATTCAGCGCTCCTCTGTGGAGAAAGAGGCTCAGGCCATTGTGGAGGCCGTACGACATTGGCGCCATTATTTGGCTGGCAAACGGTTTACCCTGCTCACGTTAAAGGGAAAAATTAAAGAATAAAAAAATTAAGAATGATAAAATCTTGAGGTGGAGAATCGAACTCTCCACCTACAACTATGATATCATGTACCGTCCGGGGAAGCTCAATGAGCCCTCAGATGCCCTGTCGCATGGAACATGCGCCAGTGTGCAGGAGGACCGGTTACAGGCCCTCCACAATGATCTCTGCCATCCGGGGATCACTCGGTTTTTCCATTTTGTAAAGGCTCGGAATCTGCCCTACTCCATAGAGGATGTCAGGTCGATAACTCGAAGCTGCCAGGTATGTGCAGAGTGCAAGCCGCACTTCTACCGGCCTGACAGGGCACACCTCATTAAGGCCACTCGCCCTTTTGAACAACTGAGTGTCGACTTCAAGGGCCCCCTTCCTTCGACAGATCGGAATGTGTATTTCCTCAACGTGGTTGACGAATACTCCCGATTCCCCTTTGCCATCCCCTGTTCTGACATGTCCTCTGCCACGGTCATCAAAGCCCTGCGGAGTCTTTTTACCCTGTTCGGCTACCCCAGTTATATCCACAGTGATAGGGGTTCGTCGTTTATGAGCGACGACTTGAGGCAATACCTTCTCTCGAAAGGAATTGCCTCAAGTAGGACTACGAGTTATAACCCCAGGGGTAACGGACAGGTTGAGAGAGAAAACGCTACAGTCTGGAAGGCTGTCTTACTGGCGTTAAGGTCTAGGGGCCTTCCAGTCTCCCGTTGGCAAGAGGTACTTTCTGATGTGTTCCATTCAATCCGGTCCCTCCTGTGTACGGCAACCAACGCTACCCCACATGAGCGGATGTTTACCTTCCCCAGGAAGTCTTCCTCTGGGACCTCACTGCCATCTTGGTTGACGTACTCAGGACCTGTCCTCCTGCGGCGGCATGTTAGGGCCCGCAAGTCCGACCCCTTGGTTGAACAGGTCCATCTCCTCCACGCCAACCCTCAATATGCCTATGTGGCATATCCTGACGGGCGAGAGGACACGGTCTCTATCAGAGATCTTGCGCCTGCAGGGGACCTGGAAACCCCCGTCACTCCGGCACCCCTGGTTAGGATTCCTTTGCCCATTCTCTCCCCTCCTGACACGACGCGGGCAGCATCAGGACCTCAATTTAATCCTCTTACTCCCGTGTACAGCTTGCCTGAGTCCAGGAGATTGTCGCCACCTCGAGGTCCACAGGCGTGTGAGGAACTGGAGGAGTCACTGGACACCACCTCGGAGAGAGGGTTGTCACCACGGTCACCAGAACCGGCACTGGAGCCAGTGCTGCGGAGGTCGCAGAGACGGTGCGGACCTCCGATACGGCTGAACTTGGGAACATATTAACAGTTCGTATTGTCTCCTTACCCCACCGGCCTTTGTTTTTAAAGGAGGGGTGAATGTGGTGAACCATAGATGGTTATCACTATGGGTACTTGTACATATGTTACTCTTGTTACTGTTGGGGTTAGGGTTGGGGTGTTCCACCTGTTAGCATTGTTCTGTGGTACACTCCGCTCGGCCCCACCTTCTTACAGGAGTATAAAGGTCACTGCTACTTCCTAGTAGCCCTTAGTCTGGGATAGCATTGTTAAGTAGTGTGCTCCAATCTTGTTGTGAATAAAAGCCTTTATTCCCGGGTACGTCCTAGCCTCCCGTGTGAATCAATCACGCATCACCCCTTTTGATTGGCACCCCTTCCACAAGCTTTCACTCCCTCCACCACCAATGAATAGTGGCAGCAGTGTGTACCATCACGAGATGCACTGCAGCAACTCACCAATTCTCCATAGGCAGCACCTTCCACTGCTGCCTATGGCTGCTACCATCTAGGACAAGAGAAGCAGACACATGGGAACATCATCACCTGGAGATTCCCCACAAATCACTCACAATTCTGACTTGGAACTACATCTACGTTCCTTCTCTGTTGCTGAGTCAGAATCCTGGAACCCCCTCCCTATCAGCACTGTGGGTGTCCCTACACCACATGGACTGTAATGGTTCAAGAAGGCAGGTTACCACCACCTTCTTGAGGGCAATTTGGGATGGGCAATAAATCCTGGCCTAGCCAGTAATACCCACGTCCTGTTAATCATTTTTCAAAATCAGGTTTAGTTCTAGGTTTACAAGTGAAGAGATTTGCGATATGAATCCTCAGGGAGTCCCAATTAAAAACAGGTCAAGTCCAATCGTCAGATTACCGTCTCCCCTTTAATATCAGTGCCTAACTGTCAGTATAATTGCTGACATTTTAAGGTCATAAAATAAATTATATTATTATATAAATAAGTTAGATTGTATTTCAGGAACATTTATCATAAATGACCATTTCAGACATAGCTGTCAGTATCTTCACATTACTTCTCTCTCCTGTTTTAACAGCCTACAGGTAGAAGGATCAGATAGTTTCAAACAAACAGATCAGTGTTTCACGGAATTATCTGCAGGGGTGGAGTTTCCTCGTGTTGAGGTTTAATTTTGAAAGCAATATGTGGCATTAAGGGACCTATTAAAAAACTGGGTCAGGTTAACAAAGCAACATTTTCTTTATTGAATTTTCCAAAATACAATTAGGATCCCAAACGGAGTTTGCATTGTTGAGAACTGAGAAGGAATAAGAATGTTATTGATTAGTTATATGCTGGAAATCTTCTGCAATAATGGCTCCCATTCTACAAAATGTACCAATTATAATACACAGATATACAATTTTAGCAATGGCTTAACAGTGCTATTCATCATTAATGTGGCAAAGGAACTTATTTGTTTGACCATATGTGCATTATGTTTGGAACATTAAGTGGCAGTTTGAGTTATAAACTGTTTTCTACACAAAGGTGCTGGCAATACCTTGATAGCATTTCATTGCTTTTGCAGTTAGTTGTCGCAAATGGTATTAAAACCTTGGCAGTCCTGTCTGACAACTTGCAGATATCTGTTCGCACTTGGCTGCAAAACTCAGCCAATTGCTTTGGTTGGAATTCAATCTTGAGTCGGTGCCATCAGGTGAGATGTCCAGCAAGTTCTCTTGTTCTTTCATTGACAAGTCTTGCAGCATGGAGACTGTAGAAAAAGGGTAAGGACTGTTGAAAGGGTAATGGATCCAGCTGTTTGCATTCCCCATCAAGAGAAAGTACTTATGTAATTGCCTTGTCAGTAAAAGAGTCATATTGGACTTGAAATGTTAACTCCGTTTCTCTCTCCACAGATTGGTTTTAAATTCAGCATCCACAGTACTTTGCTTTTACTACCCTGTAACTGTAGTTCATTGATTGTCAGGAATTCATACATGTGTTTGGGAAAATTCCATTGTCTTTGTCCTCCAAAAATCTACACCCAAATTCCAGGTTTTGCATTAACTCAATTTTGCCCTGGGCATTGAAGATGGTTGCATTCAACCCTTGAAGTCCTAGATGTAACTCGTTCAGGCAAAATAAAATACCCAATAAGTAGCCTGTGTCTCATGGACCATGAGAATCAGGCCATGCCAGTGAGAGAGTGGGAATGGATGGTCTGTAGATAATAATTTAACCCTAAGAAACATGCTAAGGACTTCTCAGGTGACAGCTACTGAACGTCCATGCAGAGGAGCAGATAGACATGCTCACTTCCCATCCCATTGCATGGAGAAGAAAATATTCTGGAATTCAAGGGCTGAGCTTTTATGAAGTTTAATATCTCCACAACATTATCCAGATCCTCCTCCACGGTGATAGCAATTCCTTTGGTAGTTCTACCCTATTTATGCAGCAATGCACTCACATTATGTTAGGACTGACTGGTCTGGTACACGTCGTCTCTCCACCATGCCTATCACCGGTGTTGATGTCAATACGCTGCGATTGATATCATGTTGATTCATGAAGTTGTCAACCAACCAGAAAATCTCCTCAGTCGTTTTTTTTCTGGTAGGCAGCTTCTGTAGTGCGCCTTTGTAAATATACTTGCCATACACTGGAATGTGCGATAAGCCTCCCATGTCTGTGGATTTGTCTAGTTACAGAGTAACGTACTGGCTGCTAATGTCATGGTTCATCAATTGAATTAGGGCATCATTTGCCATGCCATTAATTTGAAGTGATGCTGCATTGGTCGATAAGGGCAATAAGTGAATTCATTCTGGGCCTAAAGTAAAAACAGAAAGTGCTAGAAAAACTCAGCAGGTCTGACAGCACATGTGGAGAGAGAAACAGAGTTAGCCTTGAGTCCAATATGGCTCTTCTTTGAAGAAAAACAGCAAGGACAGCACTTTCTGTTTTTATTTTGGATTTCCAGCATCCAAAGTACTTTGCTTGTAAATTTTGGACAGCTGCAGGTAGTTTAAGCTTCATTGCTATGGTGTGAGGTTTCCTGACTTCAGAACTGTATAACTAAGTATGGGGCTTCAAGGAACTTAATGTTGTCATCAGCAGCAGACAAGTGCAGAACAGTCTCGTACCCATGTCAGTTTAAAGAGCATAAGAACATAAAAATTAAGAGCAGGAATAGGCCATACTCCGCCATTCAATACCACCCTAACTGATTTAACCTTGCTTTCAACTTCACTTCTTTGTCTGTTCACCATTACATTTAACCCCACCTCATTCAAAAATTCAACCTTGAATATAATCAATGACTCAGCCACCATGCTCTCTGTGGGTAAGGAATTCCAAAGGTTCACAGCCACACGAGAGAGGACATTCCTGTCCATCTCCATCTTGAATGGAAGAACCCTAATTCTGAAATTGTGCCCCTTAGTTTTGGATTCTCCTATGAGGGGAACTTTGCCTCAGCATCTACCCTTTCACTCTCCTCAGTATCTTCCAGATTTTAAGAAGACTATCCCTCATTCTTCTAAACTCCAAGAGTAATGGTCCAAACTGCTCAACCTTTCCTCATACAACTACACCTTCATCACCATAATAAATCTAATGAACTTTCTTTGAACTGTCTCCAATGCAAGTCTAGCTCTTCTTAAATAACATGACCAAAACTATATGAAATACTCTAGATGCAGTGTCACCACTGCCCAGCATTGTTCTAGCAAGACTTCCCTACTTTTATTCTCCATCACTCTTGCAATAAAGGGCAACATTCCACTTGCTTTCCTAATCACTTGCTGTACCTGCATATTAATTTTATATGATTCATGTACAAGGACACCCAGATCCCCCTGTACTGCAGCGTTCAGCAGTCTCTTTCCATTTACACATTATTCTGCTTTTCTATCCTTCCCGCCAAAGTGGAAAACCTCACATTTTCCCACATTATATTCCACCTGCCAGATTTTGGCTCGACTCTGAGGCTGGGATGTTTTATTCCTGTCCGTGACAGGTGGGTTCAGCAACTGGAACAGAAAATATTACGAGAACTACATCGGCATAAATGTACGATGCGATTGACCCCTTCCATTGTCAGTGACTGGGTGGGAATGTCATTATAATAAATTAACATATGATTATCAGGCCCCCACACTGGAATTATTCCCCCAGGTCAGAAAATTCATTCACGTCAGTGCGATGGATGGTCACACAGTGTGATATGTGAATCTCAACTGGTCTCTGAAGGCGTGCACCTGGCAAGTAGACCTCCCAGGGGAGCTCAGGTGAGTGCAGCGCTCAGGGGGAAGAGAGACAATCTGCCCAGGCAACCCCTGGCACTGTCCGAGCACTGCCCCCGGCACTGTCTGGGCACTGCCTGGCACACAGGCACTGTCCCCAGGTAGTGCTGGGTGTGGGGGGTTGTGCCAGGCGGAGTTCCAGGGTGAACTGATTTGCTTGCAGTGTTCTGGAGCTGTCTTGAAATATGGTGCCCTGATCCTCACACTTCTAAGTTGCTGGCGGGGTAGGCAAATCAGAAGCTGCCCCACCATCGATATGCCATTGAATCTGTGACTTGATCCTTTTTTCCTCAGGGCTGCAGTATATCGTGGAGAAATCTACCATTGCCGTCAGCAGCTTCAACGCTGCTTTTCCACACAACATCGACCTTTGCAAATATAGGGGAATATCCCAGCTTGTTTCCCACTAGTTAGCCAATTCTCCATCCATGCTAATATATGTGGATGGCATGGTGGCACAGTGGTTAGCACTGCTGCCTCACAGTGCCAGGGACCCGGGTTCGATTCCCGGCTTGGGTCACTGTCTGCATGTTCTCCCCGTGTCTGTGTGGGTTTCCTCCGGATGCTCCGGTTTCCTCCCACAGTCCGAAAGGCGTGCTGGTTAGGTGCAATGGCCGTGCTAAATTCTCCCTCAGTGTACCTGAACAAGCACCGGAGTGTGGCGACTCGGAGATTTTCACGGCAACTTCATTGCAATGTTAATGTAAGCCTACTTGTGACAATAATAAATAGACCTTAAACTTGTATTACCCCCTACCATGAACTCTTACCTTGTACAGTAAGTCTTTGCGGCACATTTTCTAATGTCTTTTGGAAATGCAAATACATGATTGGCAGAATTTTACAGCCCCCATACCCCAATGGTGAATTTGAAGATGGGGGCTCATGAAGTGCAGTGCATGGTCTGCCCGCTGCTTATCTGTCCAACCCAATCTGTCTCCCATTTTATGGAGGTACTGGGTAACCCACCCACACTTGGGCGTATTGAGGTCCTTACGTGGCCAATTTTGTGACCACTCTTCCCCAGAGGATCCTTTAGTATGAGCTCATTAATTACTCCCATCTCATTACACATTACCAGATTTAAAATAACTCTCTTTCCTCATTGGTTCCACAATGTAAAGGGCCAAAGCAGCAACACTCATTCATTTTAAGAAAGAAAACAGCCCATAATCAAAGACAAACCCTGTGGAAGAATTCAATTTTCCAACCTTTCAATTTATGAGGAAGCAGCTCCAGATTGTCCAGGTCTAGGTGGAGCGGTGGGGAGGGAATGAGTAGCACATGATGCCAGTCCCTGCTGCAGATTAGATGGGAAACTTTGCACATCTGTCTCACTTGCCCATGCTTCTCAAATGCAAAACTTATTCTGAAGCGCAATGGCTATCCACCCCTGCTCATTTCTCCTTTTCTGTTTTCCAACATGTCTCGCAGCAACAAACGGGGGAAGAATAGCAACAGCGACCTGGTCATTCTCATTCAGCAACACCCTATTGATCATCCCCTTCATTCCATCTGTCCCTCACAATCACCAACCCCATACTCAACCATATTGGGAAGCTTTAAATGGTGCAGACAGGGAGCATTTCCCATGGTGATGCTCAGAGCAGTGACCGAGGAGAGGTAGGGGTGAAAGGTAGATAGGACAGATGGGAAACAGATGTCTTTGCCTGAGCAGCCTCTTTGCCCAGCATCGGGAGTACAGGTTTAAAGGAAGGATCGTAAGTATGGGTACTTGGGATTGTACCCAAGATGTGCGAATTGGATAGTTTTACACGTGTGCCCTCTTGCCATCCCCCTCGTGTGCCTGCACATGTGCGGGAAAGCAAGCAGGCCCATGCTGACCTGGAGCAGTTTAGGAGACTCAGCTTGCGGCAAGTCCATACGGGGACCCAACTGTCCCAAGATGAAGTTAAGAACAAACACAAGAAAAGCAGTGGCCCCTGGAGAACCCGACTATATAATCATTCTCTAGCCTGTCAAACAACCGTCATCACTACCCTCTGCTTCCTGTCACTCAGCCAACTTTGTATCCACGCTGCTACTGTCCATCTGATTACTTTTGCAGGCCTTCACGTTAACCACATTACCCTCAGTGAATCTCTCTGTCAGCTCATCAAGAAACTTGATCAAATTAATTAAGCATACATTTCCCTTCGCAAATTCATGCTAGTTTTTGTTGATTAATCCACGTTTGTGAATGTTAATTCTTTCCTGGATTATCAAATATATCTAACTGCTTCTTGAAAATAGAAGCATATAAAATAGGAGCTGGAGAAGGCCATTCGGCCCTTTGAGCCTGCTCTGCCATTCATAATGCTCATGGCTGATCATCCAACTCAATAGCCTGATCCCGCCTTCCCCCCCACCCCAAACAAACCAGCTTGAGTTCTATGAGGACATAACCAGCAAGGTGGATAATGGGGAACTTGTGGATGTGGCATATCTAGATTTCCAGAAAGCGTTTGACAAGGTACCGCATAAAGGTTTGATCCAGAAGGTGAGATCACAGAGGATTGGGGGTAGAATAGTGGATTGAATTGAGGATTGGCTGATCGATAGAAAGCAGAGGGATGGGATAAATGGGTCCTTCGCTGGCTGCGAACTGTAACTAACAGGGTGATGCAGGAGTCAGTCCTCAGACCTCAACTGTTTCCAATTTATGTAAATGATCTGCAAGCAGGGATAGAGTATAACAGAGCAAAATTTGCGGATGACACTAAAATAGGTGAGAAAAAAAAGCAGTTAAGGGGAGATAAAGATTTTACAGACGGACATAGATAGGGTAGGAGAATGGGCCAAATTTTGGCTGATGGAGTTTAATGTGGATAACTGTGAGGTTATCCATTTTGGCAGAAAAAATAGAAAGGCAAATTATTTTCTAAATGGAAAGCAGATTCAAAATGCACCTGGGCAGAGGGATCTGGGTGTCTATGTTCATGAATCGCAGAAAGTCAGTATGCAGGTGCAGCATGTAATAAAAAACACAAATGGGATGTTAACATTTACTACAAAGAGACTGGAGTATAAAAGTAGAGAAGTGTTGTTGCAATTGTATAGGGTGTTGGTGAGACCACATCTGGAGGATTGTGTCCAGTTTTGGTCTCCTTATTTGAGGAAGGATGTGGTGGCGTTGGAGGCAGTTCAGAGGAGGTTCATCAGATTGATTCCAGGGATGAAACGATTGACGTATGAGGAGAAATTAAACAGTTTGGACTTATACTCACTGGAGTTTAGAAGGATGAAAGGGGATCTGATCGAGGTATACAAAATACTAAAAGTGATTAATAAAGTAAACGTAGAACAAATGTTTTCTCTTGTGGGGCAATCTAGAACAAGAGGTCAGAGGTACAAGTTGAGAGGTGGTAGATTTAAAACTGAGATGAGGAGGAACAACGGGTGAGATTCACTGGCCTCACGATCACGTGTTTCCCGCCGGTTGGAGGTGGAACATTGTTTGGTGGCGGTGGGATTCTCTGATCCTGCCGCTGTCAGTGGGAATTCCCACTGATGTCACCCCACGCTGGTGGGAAACCCACGGGTGGGGGCACACTGCAGGTGAGACCAGAGAATCCCACCAGTGTGAACGGCCGGAGAATTCTCTCTACTCCACGCAGAGAGTGGTGAATTTGTGGAACTCACTATCCCATAGCACAGTGGAGTCCGAATAATTAAATGGTTTCAAGAAGGAGATAAATATATTGCTGACAACAAAAATGGGTTAAAGGGATATGGGGAACAAATGGGGAGGTGGGTTTGAGACCCGGATGAAATCAACCATGATCTGATTGAATGGCAGAGCAAGCTCGAAGAGCTGAATTGCCTACTTCTGCTCTTAATTCCTATGTTCCTATGCTTTTTTGAATAAGGATGTAATATTTGCAATTTCATAGTGCTCTGGCACCACCCCACTTTATAAGGAGAATTGTAAGACTATTGCAGGTGTCATTGCAATTTCTGCCCTCATTCACCTCCATCATCTGTTGCGCCTGATCCAGTCCTGGTGACTTGTCAACTTTAGGTACACCCAACCTTTCTAAATATCCCCTCTTTAGCTGGCTTCAGAAGCCGGCGAAAAGATTTATTATCCTTGTTTGTGGCCAGAGTATGTTTTGAAAGAGAAAAGGAAAGCGAAACAGATAAAATATATTGCAAAAATATATTTTACTGAAGAAAAAAATTAGTTCACCAGAACTTAGTTAGCTAATAATTTCAAGATGTTAAAATTTTGTTTTCTCCAGAAAATGTGCGGGTTAGGTCGATTGGCCATGCTAAATTGCTCTTTAGTGTCAGGGGATTAGTAGGGTGAATATGTGGGGTTATGGGGATAGGGCCTGGGTGGGATTGTTTTAGTGCAGGTTCGATGGGCCAAATGGCCTTCCTCAGCAGTGTAGAATTTCTAAGATTCTAAGATTTGCAGTAATGGGTTTACACCAGTTTTCTTAAGCATTGGATCGGATTGGAATTAATTTACCATCAGTTATAACAACATTTCTCAACATATTAATAATCATGTCGAATTAAATACATTTTTGATTGATTTCTGGATGTCCAAATGATGGACATAAATGATGGGTGCCTTATATGCATTTGTTTATGGCCAGGCTATTTTAACCTCTGAGCTCTTCTTTGCAGATGTGCCTTCAATTCCTCCCCCCATGTGTCTCCAAAATTCTCTCCGGATCTCCTGATACATGTTTCTTGCACATCCACCTGCTCTGCTTTCCATCACTTCTGCAACAAAGGAGGACCAAGAAATGCTACAGGGAGCCAAAGTTACCCAATGTGCTTCACATTGTGAAACTGTCCTGTCCTGCTCTTCAATAATGTGTATGTGGGGAAAATACAAAATACCAGAGACACTGGAATAGTCCCAACAGACCCATTGGCCCTCTAACTGCAAAAAAGGGTACAGCAATTTACAGGATGCATACTAAGAAAATGAGGAAGAATGTATGAAAATCCATGCAGAGGTTCTTCCATATAGGCATAGTCTATTATATTAAATTGTCCAGATGTGCATTACACAGTAACTGACTTTGTTATTGTCGGAAAATTCTGCATTAACATTTTCCAGTAATAAAATGATTTATCAGCTGTGATAGTATTAGTTGAGGGAAAAATTTTGTCCAGAACCTACGGCTCTACTTTAGATAGTGCAGTATGACCTTTAAATCCCACAGCTCAGATTACCTTTCATCCTCTTATGAGCAGCATTCCCCCAGAAAATGATTAAAATGTCAGCCTAGGTTGTACAATCAAGATCTAGTGCAGGCCTTGCATGCTTCCAATAGCCCTCGACCGGAGGCAAGCTGAACCAGGCAGCTGAGCTGAACACTAGAAAGCTTAAGACATCTATGCAGGGTAGTGAGGACATTCAACTTCTGGTGGATTAGATATGAAGACCTTTAGGCCATCAGGGCCATCAGGGGAATGAAGATCAATAACAAATGTGGAAAGAAAACTTAAAGATAGAGAAAATGGGAAATGGGCTCAGATACGGACTCAGAAACAAAATCAGAATTGTTCATAACCATGTTTTGTTTTCCTCCTGTTTTTGCTTTAGACAGTGGTTGTTTATCATTCTGCCATCTCCTCTGGACACATCTTTTGTTTCTTTACTTGTTTCATTACTACTCCCTTTGGCTCTGCACAAACAACTCATTTGTCACTTTACGTCTTCCACCCTATCACTGACCCACCCTGTGTTCTTTTTCCACCCTCTCCCATTTAACCCGCTTAAAGCCTGTTAACTTTCTACATTTTCCAAGTTCTGACAAAAGGTGATCGACCTGAAGTGTGTTTCTCTCCACCGATGCTGCCTGACTAGCTGAATATTACCAGCATTTCCTCTTTTGTAATTTCAATTGTTGCTATTGTCCCCAGTTGACTAATAATTTGTGTTTGAATTATATTTCCTGTTACTTTATTACCTAAAGGTATATTCATACAAAGGTACATAGAAATTGAGCAACAAAAGACTGTTTGTTAAAGTTGTGATATTTAAATAATTGGGAAACTCTAAATTTATCCAGTTGCATCCATCATCATAGAATGTTGCAACACAGAAACTGATGATTTGATCCACCAACTCCACACCCAGACTATCTACACTTCAATTAGCCTAATTGACCATCTTGTTTGTTCTTTTAACTTTTAATAATAATCTTTTACAAGAAATTAACTAATTCTCTTGAAACAAATTCAGAATTGTGGTTCAGCAACTTGTGGCAGAGAATTCAACATTTTTAGTGTCAGTATTTCATTTTGGGTTTTTGATTATCTTAAATGCTGCCCTCATTCATTATTGTTGTCCTGCCCGGTGGAAACAATCTGTCATGGGAACAGAATGGCCATTCAGCCCAGCTAACCTGGCAGCGGAGATAGTGAATCCATTGGTTATAATATTCCAAAATTCCCTGGATGCAGGAAAGGTTCCAGTGGTTTGGAAAAATGCTAATGTAATGTCCTTCTTCAAAAACGAAAGGAGGCAGAAAGTACGAAACTATAGAACAGTTAGTTTAAGAACATAAGAATATAAGAACTAGGAGCAGGAGTAGGCCATCTGGCCCCTCGAGCCATCTGTGGCTGGAAAATTGTTAGAATCCATTATTAAGGAATGAATAGCAGGACATTTGGAAAGTCAAAACGTAATCCATCAGAGTGTTTAATGAAGGGTAAATTGTGTTTGACTAGTTTGCTCGAGTTATTCGAAGATATAACAAGCCTAGTGGATAATGAGGATCCTGTAGATGTAGTATATTTGGACCTCAGGAAGGTGTTTGATAAGGTGCCGCATAGAAGGTTAATGCACAAGGAAAGATCACATGGGGTTAGGCATAATTTATTAGCTTGGGTAGAAGAATAGCTAACTGACAGAAGGCAGAGAATTCCTGGTTGGCAAGATGTAACTAATGGGGTGCCACAGGATTTGGTCCTTGGGCACCAGCTATTTACAATCAATATTAATGACTTGGATACAGGGATAGAAGGTACTATGGCCAAATTTGCAGATGACACTGAAATAGGTGGGATAGTAAGTTACAATGAGGAAATAAGACATTTACAAATGTACATCGATAGGTTAGGTGAGTGGGCCAAAATTCGGAAAATAGAGTTTAACGTGGATAAGTTTGAGGTTATGCATTTTGGTTGGAAAAATGAAAAGGCAACTTATTAACTAAATGGAGAGAGACTTCAGAGTGCTTCGGTGCAGAGGGATCTGGGTGTTCTTGTGTATGACTCGTGGAAAACTGGTATGCAGGTACAGCAGGTAATAAAGAAAGCAAATAGAATTTTGGCATTTGTAGCTAAAGGAATAGAATATAAAAGTAAGGAAGTGTTGCTGCAAATTTACAAGGCATTGGTGAGACCGCACCTGGAGTACTGTGTACAGTTTTGGTCCCCTTATTTGAGGAAGGATGCAGTGGTATTAGAGGCAGTTCAGAGGAGGTTCAACAGATTGATTCTAGAGATGAGAGGTTTGTCTTATGAAGAGGGATTGAGCCATTTAAGCCTACACTCTCGAGAGTTAACTGAGGTATATGAGATGATAAAAGGTATTGACAAAGTAAATGTAGAGCAGATGCTTCCTCTTGAGGGCAAACTAGAATGAGAGGTCACAGCTTTAGGATAAGGGGTAGCAGATTTAAAACAGAGATGAGAAGAAACTACTTCTCTCAAAGGGTCGTGGATCTGTGGAATCCACTACCCCAGAGTGCAGTGGGTGATACCAGAGGACTGAAGAATTGTAAATGCTAAGTTCTTGTTCAAAAAAGGATGTGAGGGTAAGCCAAGAGGCTGATCAGTTTAACCTCAGTGGTGGGGAAGCTTCAAGAAGCAATATTTCAAGACAAAAGTAATAGTCACTTGAGAAAATGCAAGTTAATTAAGGAAAGCTAGCATTGATTTGTTAAGGGTAAATCATGTTTAACTAACTTGCTTGAGTTTTTTGATGTGGTAACAGAGTTGATGAATATCATGCATAGACTTGCAAAGGCATTTCATAAGGTGCTGCTCAACAACAATAGAGTTCATAGAATAAAAGGAATTATAGATACATTATTGGCGAGCAACAGGAAACAGTGAATAATGGTTACTAGTTGCTTTCCGCACCAGAGGAAGATTTATAGTTTCCTTGGGGTCAGATTTAGAACCTCTCCTCTTTCTGATATATATTAATGATTTAGACCTTGGTGTACAGGGCACAAATTCAAAATATAAATACAATACAAAACTTGGAAGTATTATGAATTGTGAGGAGGATAATGCAGAACTTCAAAAGGACACAGGTTGGTCAAATGGGTAGACAAGCAGCAGATGGAATTTAATACAGAGAAGTGTGAAATGATTCATTTTGGAAGAACGCGGAAAGACAATACAAAATTATGGGTACAATTCTAAAGCAGTGCAGGAGCAGAGGGACCTGGAGGTATTTGTGCACAAATCATTGAGAATGTCAGTGTAGGTTCAGAGAGAGCGCAGTTAATTAAGCAATCAGCATCTTAAGCTTTATTAACAGGGACATCGAGTATAAAAGCAAGGAAATGATGTCAAATCTGTATAAACCACTGGTTTGGCCTCAATTGGGTTGTAGCATTCAGTTCTGGACGCCAAATGTTAGGAACAGTAAGAAGTCTCACAACACCAGGTCAAAGTCCAACAGGTTACTTGGAATCACGAGCTTTCAGAGAGCTGCTCCTTCCTCAAGTGAGGTGAAGGCATTGGAGAGGGTACAGAGAAGCTTCACAAAAATGGTTCCAAGGATGGTGGATTTCAGTTATGTGGATAGATTGAAGAAGTTGGGACTGTTTTCCTTGGAAAAAAGAAGGTTGAGGGGAGATTTAGTAGAGGTATTCAAAATTGTGAGGGATCCAGACAGAATAGATAACTAGAGGGTACAGATGTATGGTAATTGGCAAAAGAAGCAATGGCGACAGGAGGGAACACTTTTTCAGTGAGTCAAGATCTGGAATGCACTGCTTGCAGGAGGTAGGTCCATTTGGATTATTATCTGAAAATGAAAAAATATGCAGGGTGACAGGGAGAAGGTGGGGGAATGGCACAAAGTGAATTGATCCTCCAGAGAGCCAGCACAGACACTACTAGCTGAATGTCCTCTTCTGTACTGTAACCATCCTACGGTTGTATATCAATAAATAATACCACGTGGGCCCTGTGGCAATGCCTGCTCCCTTGGTGAATCAATGTAAATCTGCATAGGGCGGCACAGTAGCACAGTGGTTAGCACTGCTGCTTCACAGCTCCAGGGACCTAGGTTCGATTCCCGGCTTGGGTCACTGTCTGTGTGGAGTTTGCACATTCTCCTCGTGTCTGTGTGGGTTCCTCCGGGTGCTCCGGTTTCCTCCCACAGTCCAAAGATGTGCGGGTTAGGTTGATTGGCCATGCTACAATTGCCCCTTAGTGCCCTGAGGTGCGTAGGTTAGAGGGATTAGTGGGTAAATATGTAGGGATATGGGAGTAGGGCCTGGGTGGGATTGTGGTCGGTGCAGACTCGATGGGCCAAATGGCCTCTTTCTGCACTGTAGGGTTTCTATGATTTTATGATTATGCATAGTGTCACCAGAAGCTTGGCCCCACAGATTTTACCTGCCCTTTGTGTGTGGTGCTTTTTGCCACTAGCCCTAAATGGCTTAGCACTAATCTGATCATTATTTATTTTATTAGAATAGTGGGCCACTCTTGCTCCTTTAGTTCTAACATCCAGTGGAAAATCCTAATTTCTCATATATCTCTTAATTATTGTAACCCAAGAATGCAGGATCAATGCCTTGAGAAGTCCTTCTTTATTCCTAACATTGTCATATTTGCAGAGCTAATGAAGGTACCTGAGTATGTCAGACTTGTTGAGGGAGTATTAGCAAAGGTAATGTTGGACACTGATTAGAAATTATTTGTTCCATGCAATGGCCGCTAGTTTTGAATGGGGAGTTTCTAAAGAGGTGGGTCCCAGCCAGGTTTCCTGATTGGCTCATGGAAGCGGTGTTGGTGATAATTTCCTTTCCAAACTCTTCAAAAGAATCACCTTGTCCTTTGGGGGTTCATTCGTATTCAAAGATTTGCCATCCCGGTTTGTTTGTTAGCTCCATGTACGCTTAATGCAATGGAGCTTGGAAATATGCTGAGAATATGCTTAATATTAACTACTCTATATCAGGTAACTGGTTTGATTTGAGATGATGTACTGACGGTTACATTTATAAAAAACAAGTGTGTTTTTTAGTGGACGCCAATGAAAATCTATAATCATTACGAAATTGTTAAAGTATTAATTAATTTAAAGGTTGTTTCTCTTTTCCCTGCAGGTGTCATATTGCCAGTCCGGTGAGTTTAAACATCTAATACTTTATTAAACTGGGCAGAAAAAACGAGAGTGTCTCTGAATCATTTGAGACTCATTATCCAGTTCAGTACAGAGTTGTTTCAGTAAGGATTTAAGGGCATGGGTATCTTTTAACAGTAAAATGTAATGAGTTTGAGTACTCCGTTGCATTGTATATGGAAAGTGCACATCTTTGCAAATGTTGTCTTTCAAATCGGATGTTACAGAGAGCACACCTCAGCGGTGCTGGTGCCCGCATTTCAGATCATCCTTCCTGTCCGTTGTCTTGGTGGTGTTTGTAAAGCCGCCTTCTGAGCATTACAGACTTGTATCATCTGTTGAAAGAAGCCGTGTTTAGCATTCAGACATAGGCACACTTTAAATAAGAGTACTTATCCCATTGGGAAAATCCTCCGGGAAAACCAGCAGAGCAACTTACATTGTCTGAGAGTTGTCTATTTTAAATAAAGCCGGGGTTTATTTGTGACTAACAGGCGACCCTCAAACTGAGGAGGTTCCATGAAAATAATTAAACATCAAATCTAATTTAACTAAAATAAATCCCTTACTAATCACTCATTTAATATTAAGCTTTGGCTCAAGTATGGATCAGTAAAGCAACAACAAGAGTAAATAACAATACACTCTTTAACCAAACTGTGAATGTTAAAATGTTGCAACAATAGTTTAACTCTTTTTCATGATCGACCCATTTCAGCGGGTGTATTTGTTTAAATTTCCCTGATAAAATTTAAATACAATTTTGAACATAACCCCAACTATTAGCTTCTTTCCATCTTGGGGAATGGTACCAAACACTAGGCTGGCGAAATCAGTGTGGGTAGGGGAAGAACACAGGAAACGCAATCTTGAATTCCTGGGTTAAAGGCAAAATACTGCAGATGCTGGAATGCTGAAACAAAAACACAAAATGCTGGAAAATCTCAGCAGGTCTGACAGCTTCTGTGGAGAGAGAACAGAGCTAATGTTAGGAGTCAGGATGACCCTTCCTCGGAGCTGAATTCCTGAGAGTGCTAGGACCAGCTCTTGCACCTCCCAGCCCAGCACAAGGCAACCCATCATGCAGTGAAATCCATGAAGAAATAGTTCAGCAGAAAGTTTACACATTGCATTAAAATTCAGCAAATCAGATTACAACAGATAACGTTGAGATTAAAATGATCCAGCAGACTTTTGTTTTGCGTTCTGGCAACTTTTACTGGACTCTTAGACCCCCCCATGTCATTCCTGATTAGATTATTTACATGCTAGATAAAATAATTTCTGGTATTGAAGGACTAATTTGGTTCTTCTTTGTTTGACAAATTAACAATGAAAATGTCTTGACTATGCCTCATTAACTTAATTGACTGATTAGTGTTTTTTAAACATTTTATTACAAATTGTCACAACTGTCAAAGATCATGTCCATCATTTGCAATAATTCTCTTGGACTTGGCACCAATGAAGTAATATCAAGAATCTAAAATTGCAAGTTCCTATCTCCCTTTAACATTGTACAGATGTGAAGTACTGCAGGTATATTGTGAAGGTCTTAATGCCATCTATTGTTGATTTTAAATAGTGTAAGTCATTTTTAAGTAAAACACTTGAGGGTATGATAAATGCAAAATACTGCAGATGCTGGAATCTGAAACAAAAACAGAAAAAATGCTGGAAAATCTCAGCAGCATCCTCTCAGCTGGTCAGAGCTGAGTGGAGCTGAGGGTCTCAGCTCTGACGAAGGGTCACCTAGACTCAAAACATTGGCTCTACTCTCTCTTCACAGATGCTGTCAGATCTGCTGAGATTTTCTAGCATTTTTCTGCTTTTGTTACTTGAGGGTATGAAGTGGCCCTCCTATAATGGTTGCAGTTATCAATAGGCAACGATTCAGGTTGTTTAAATAACTATTGTAGCAGATGCATTCAAAGGTTAGCACTGCTGCTTCACAGTGTCAGGGACCCGGGCTCCCTTAGTAGCCTTAGGTCACTGTGCGGAGTTTGCACGCTCTCCACGTATCTGCATGTGTTTCCTCTGGGTGCTCTGGTTTCCTCCCACACTCCAAAGATGTGCAGGATAGGTTGATTGGCCATGCTAAATTGACCCTTCGCGTCAGAGGGTAAATACGCGGGGTTACGGGGGTAGGACCTGGGTTTGATTGTTGGTGCTGGCTCGATGGGCTGAAAGGCTTCCTTCTGCACTGCAGGGATTCTATTCCATTCCATAAATGTCACACAAATTCACTACTAACAGTAATCCTGAGTGACTTTGCTGTCAACATTCCAACATAAATTTAATTTTCTCACTGAGAATAAAATTCTGTTTTATAGGCTGAGAAACCTAGTTATCATTTTTTCTCAAATTAATTGTCTTTAAAACAGTAAATAACCTAAAGTAAAATAATCTAAATTATAACATAAAGGGTAATGGAACTACATCTGCAGAAAACATTGCCTCTCTTGATATTGGCCCATGAAAGTCGCTGTCATAGACTTCTGGTGCATAGAAAAAATGATATAGATTTTCAACTTGCTGCCCAGGCATGAAATTGGTGAAAAAGAGGATTGGCAAATTTTATAATCCATTATGCCATTTTTTTTGCCTGAGTGACCAGTTGAAAGTCTATGGCCGGAATTTTACCGTCCCGCCCACCACAGGAATCGGAGCGAGCGAGGGGCGGACCATGGAAAGGTCCGTTGACCTCAAGCTGGATTTTACAGTTTTGGAATGAGTGCGGCTGTAAACTCCGGCCCTACATCATTTTCCAGAATGCTTACTTTAGCAAGATTGTTGCTTTACGTCTGTGAGGAAAAAGGATACCTGAGTTCAGCAATGTTTTAACATTGCTTCTCAACTCCTGGAATGCAAGCTGGAATGTCTGTGTTAACATTTTTATTTCAGTTTTCCAGCTTTTGTAGTTTTCCTTTCCCCTGTTTGTACTTCCACTCCTGAACCTACAGCGACTTTCATGGGCCAATATCAAGAGAGGCAATGTTTTCTGCAGATGTAGTTCCATTACCCTTTATGTTATAATTTAGATTATTTTACTTTAGGTTATTTACTGTTTTAAAGACAATTAATTTAAGAAAAAAATGATTAAATTAAGTTGAAGCCATGGGTCAAATTCTTTACTGCAGCAATTTCTATTATACATGCACATATGGACACGAGGGAACAACTTTCCTATCAAGAAATTGTCTGATCCCAGTCACATAGTCGGATTTTGGCTCTGGATGTTTAGGGAGTTTTTATTGTTTGCATTCTGGCAACTTTTACTGGACTCTTAGACCACCCCCCCCGCCCCATGTCATTCCTGATTAGATTACTTACATGCTGGATAAGATAATTTCTGGTATTGAGCAGGACTAATTTGGTTCTTCTTTGTTTGACAAATTAACAATGAAAATGTCTTGACTATGCCCCATTGACTTAATTAACTGATTTAGTGTTTTTTAAACATTTTATTGCAAATTGTCACAACTGACAAAGATCATGTTCATCATTTGCAATAATTGTCTTGGACTTGGCACCAATGAAGTAACATCAAGAATCTAAAATTGCAAGTTCCCATCTCTCTTTAACATTGTACACATGTGAAGTACTGCAGGTATATTGTGAAGGTCTTAACGCCATCTATTGTTGATTTTAAATAGTGTAAGTCATTTTTAAGTAAAACACTTCAGGGTATGATAAATGCAAAATACTGCAGATGCTGGAATCTGAAACAAAAACAGAAAAATGCTGGAAAATCTCAGCAGGTCTGACAGCATCTGGGGAGAGAGTAGAGCCGATGTTTTGAGTCTAGATGACCCTTCGTCAGAGCTGAGACTCTGGTTTATGGCTACACTGAAAAGGCCAAGTGAACTTATCAGTCTTTTTCTGTCTGACCACACAGCTTGTGGTTTCAAATATTTGTACTGGTTTTGAATTTGCATTAGAACTGGGGAGAGAACCTGCTGATAAAAATGAGGAGATCATTGCTGACTTAATATTTAGAACATTTGTAACTGGGTTTCAAGACAATTCTGATTGCTTACATAAAACAAATCTTTGGATATTCAGCTCTGGGTACTTAGTGAGAAAATTAATGTGGGCATTTGATACACAAGACAGTAAGAATGGTTTAATATATGGACGGAAGAATGGGAAACTGCCAAGGCCCCTTGCAGATCTATGTGTAATGTGAAGGTAACTAGGAGATGAGCTCAGTGCCCAATTCATGTAGGTAGAAGCTCTGTGCTTGTCATCAGCAGCAAGGGTAGGCAGCAACTTGGAGGGAGCTGCCTCTGTCTTGCCGATTGGAGCAGATAGTTGATAGATGGGCAGGAGGTCGAAGCAGTGGGAAGTGGTCATGGAGACCAAAATTAGGAGTAGTGCCCGTGTTGGCATTTGAATAAAAACCATCTGCAACTAAAAATTCCTTTGTGTCCAGCAGCAAGCCGTGCACTAACATGCACAAGACTATTGATTTGGGCTCATCTTGGGAAATAATTGATGATTGCAGTACCAAATGGATAGACCCCTCAGCAAGCTCCTTAAAGAGCTTGAGGGGCTGTGTATTGGTGGCAACCACCTTTCTCTGCTCTCGACTGCCAAGTCTCCCAGAGACCAGGCCCTTTGAAATTGAAAATGGAGGGGGTGGGATTGGATCTACCTTTTTACTCATATATCAGAGAGTGGGTTTGCTAGATAGAAAAGTTCTAGATTGGCTGATGTGATGCATGTACATGTACTGTGATCAAATACAGGACTACATGAGGTCATTCAGATGTTGCAGGGAACGTGTGACCAGGTAAATCCTAAATAGTGGACGATTCAAGTAAAGCTCTTCTGAGGATATCCCTGGAGACTGACCTAGCGGAATAAGTGTTCACAAAATTTCGGCTTGACTTAGGTTTCTTTTTGAGCAACTGGAAACAAAATCATCCAAAGACAAATAAACATGGAGATCTCACATGAAGGAAGGAACATAGATTGGCACAACTGCGGGGATCATTTCCAAAATCTCTCAAAGATGTGGTTTTGTATTCTCCTTTCCAGAAGATCAGCTGAAAAGTGACACAGAAATCATTAGACGAATCTCTTGATAACAATATCAAACCTTATTGGTTACAAAACAACCATTTGCACAAAAGAAATTCTGAATTTATGTCAGCAGACTCTTGGGTAATTTTTCAAAGGCTTAGATCATTTAAGAGAAATGAAGTGTTGTTCACTGATTGTGACAGAAATTTGGGAGATTTTCACTTTGTGTGTAAACAAGAGGACCCCAAGCTAATAATAAGAACCTGCATTAGCAAGCTGAGGATTTCTTTATGGTATGAATTGATAAGGATGTGGAAGAATGCTTACTAACCAACTAAAGAAAGTGCACATTGTCTGAAAATATTAGGTTCACCAGACCTAGAACACCATCTTGAACTTGTCCATTTGAAGGCAATGACTGAATTTTCTTAGCTTAAAAGTGGAATGGAATCTCATGACTTTGTGCTCTGAAGATCCGGTTTTATAAACCAATTTGCTATTAAAATGATGGGACATCTTGACGGCAAGTGATTAACTTTCTTAATGACTTTAGACTGCATTAGCTCGGAGGAAGTGGGCAGCTCAGTGTGTGCTGAAGATCTGGAATTGTAGTGGCATTCTGCTGATTAACATAGGAAAAAGAATCTTGAGCTCCTCAGCAAGGAGGTGCTGCTGGTCCAGCCAGTCCTGGAGCCCTCACTGGGTGCAAACGAGCGTAAGGAGTTAATCATCACAAAGGATTTTAATCTTCCAATCAGAAATGTTCTCACTCTGAAATCAGTTCAAATACTGATTTGAGTTGATGCTAAAAACCCTGTTTTTATTAAATCTGCAATGATGGACTTGCCATTTTTGGTATCTGGTGTCAGGATCAAGCACTTGCAAATAAAATAAAGTTCAACCATGATTCAGAGTAAAACTTCCATTCTCCACACTGACATATCTTTGAAGACTTTCTGATGTAATCTGTGTAGATGACGCTATAGTTAAGAAAGCCCACCAACACTTCTACTTTCTCAAAAGGCTAAGGAAATTCAGTATGTCCACTACGACTCTCACCAATTTTTACAGATGCACCATAAAAAGCATCCTTTCCAGATACATCACAGCTTGGTGTGGCTCCTCCTCTGATCAAAACCACAAGAAACTACAAAGGGCTGTGAATGTAGCCCCATCCATCACACAAAACAGCCTCCCATCCATTGATTCCATCTACACTTCGAATCAACACCATTATCCCTACAAAGCTCATCTCCAAACTCCATGGCCTGAGGCTTGGCTCTTCCCCCTGCGATTGGATCCTAGACTTCCTAACCCACAGACTGCAATCAGTAAGGATAGGTGACAACACCTCCTCCACGATCATCCTCAACAGTGGTGCCCCACAAGGCTATGTCCTCAGCCACTTATTATACTCCTTACACACCTATGACTGTGTGGCCAAATTCCGCTCCAACTCGATTTACAAGTTTGCTGATGACATCACTGTAGTGGGTCGGATCTTAAACAATGATGAGACGGAGTACAGGAAAGAGATAGAGGAGCTGGTGTGATGACAATAATCTCTCTCTCTCAGTGTCAACAAGACGGAGGAGATAGTCATCGACTTCAGGAAGCATAGTGGAGGACATGCCCCTGTCTACATCAACGGGGAGAAAATGGAAATGGTCGAGAGCTTCAGGTTTCTCAGAGTCCAGATCACCAACAACTTCTCCTGGTCCCGCCATGCCGATGCTATAGTTTAAAAAGTCCACCAATGCCTCTACTTTCTCAGGAGGCTAAGGAAATTTGGCACGTCTACTACAACTCTCTCCAATGTTTACAGATGCACCATAGAAAGCATTCTTTCTAGTTGTATCACAGCTTGGTATGGCTCCTGCTCTGTCCAAGACCACAAAAAACTACAAAGGGTCGTGAACAAAGCTCAGTCCATCACACAAACCAGCCTCCCATCCATTGACTCTGTCTACACTTCTTCCCGCTGCCTCGGAAAAGCAGCCAGCATAATCAAGGACCCCACGCACCCCAGACATTCTCTCTTCCACCTTCTTCCATCGGGAAAAATATACAAAAGTCTGAGGACACGTACCAACCAAGTCAAGAACAGCTTCTTCCCTGCTGCAATCAGACTTTGGAATGGACCTACCTCGCACTAAGTTTATCTGTCTCTATACCCTAGCTATCACTGTAACATTACATTCTGCACTCTTTCCTTTCCTTCTCTAAGTACGGTATGTTTTGTCTGTATAGCACACGAGAAACAATACTTTTCACTGTACACTACTACATGTGACAATAAATCAAGTCACTTCCCGCTGCCTTGGGCAAGCAGCCAGCATAATCAAGAACCCCATACATCCCGGACATATTCCTTTCCACCTTCTTCCGATGGGAAAAAGATACAAAAGTCTGAAAACATATGCCAACCGACTCAAGAACAGCTTCTTCCCTGCTGCCATCAGACTTTTGAATGGTCCTATCACACATTAAGCTGATCTTTCTCCTCACCTTATCGGTAGCTGCAAAACTATATTCTGCACCCTATTCTTTCCTTCTCCCGTATGTACTCTATGAACAGTATATTTTGTCTGTTTAGCTCACAAGAAACTATACTTTTCTTTGTATGCCAATACATGTGACAATAATAAATCAAATCAAAACTTTACCCCATGGGTTCAAGTCCACTTGGGTAAAATTGATCCTGTCCACAGAGGGGTGAGTGTGTGTGCGTACAGTTCAGTAAGTTTGCAATCAAACTCAATGTTGTTTCCAATGAAATCACGTGTCAACTACTCACACATTGGCCTCTTCCCCAATATACAACAACAATCTTCTTGTGTGTGCAAACAGTCACTTGGTAGTGCAGAACTTGAATATTGCTGAAAAAGAGACATGTTGCTGAAGCTTTTTTGTCTTGCACTCATCAGGACAAACACAATGCTAAATTTCAAACAATTACAACATTTTATACTACAGGAAAATAGGATGCTGACTGGTTGCCAAGTCAACTCTGATTGGATGAGGCACTGTCATAGAAAAATAAATAGGAAACTATAGGTCCCCCAAGCTCCAGGTAATTCACAAAAGATGCAAGGCTTGAACAAATTCCTTTTGTTTGCAGAGAATGGGTCCCTGTTATTGAATGTATGTTGTTTCTAGCAAATGTAACTGAGCCATCTTACAAGCTCAACTGATCATCATAAATGGGTTGCTCGAGTAGCTGTTAGCACACTTGAGATTGTTCAGCAAGTGCAGCTTCACACCTAACAGTGGATGTTTTGTTTTGAGTTTTGCATGTGTGGACTGTGGGAGTACTATCTGCAGTCTGCCTATTCCAAACAATTGAAAGAACGTGTTCTTGGATTTGATTAGCCAATCTCTGGGACCTATGGTCTACGCACCTGACATTGGACCAGCACTGAAATTCACACAGGACGTTATTCAATTGTGTGGTAGGCAGAATGTCCTTTTGTGCTGATGGCAATATCCTGTTAGGGGGAAAATACCACTCTTGTAGCCACTGCACGGTGGCAGATAAAACAGCTAGCTTAAACTTTTGTTCAATTTTATTTAGATACTTTTCTTTTTAAAGAAATTCACATAATTTTCTTGATATTCTGAGGCACATTTAGATGTAAGCTGTCCCGTTTGTGAATGTTAGGCGGAATAATTGATTTATCCTATGGTTGCATTTAATGATTTGAGTACTTAAGGGTTTATTGCCTGTCAGATGTGAAAACTACTATGTAAGCCGTGCCATTAAAAATAGATGTTAGAAATTTCTGTATTGTTTTCACAGGATTTACCATCACCGAAGTGACGTCAGTGGCACCATCCAAATTAAAAGTATCATGGACACCATACCCTAACGTTGACCACTACATTCTCGATCTAAGGATTGTGAATAATACCAGAAAGCTACCATTCACTGTCATCAAATCTCCCTTTATCACCCAGAAAACATTTCAAAGGCTGAGAGCAGGTGTGCTCTACAATGTGACCGTCAAAGCGAGGAGACACTCTATTGTAGTCGCTACTGCATGGCAAGCAGGCAGGACGGGTAAGATAGTCCTCACTTCTTTAATGGAGCCAAACGCTGGAATTGCTTTCCCCCCCTCCAATCTTCCATGATTCCACTTGGATCAATATATATCATTCTTGTCTCAGGTCAGAAAGCTGTGGGTTAAAGTCCCACAACATATACATACATTTCTATTTCACATTGTGCTAAGGCGGTTTTGCAGTCTCCACTTGGATTTGGTATTTTTACCAAGATTCCATCTGTCTGGTAGATGTTGAGGATCACTTGGCAGCATTCAAAGAAGGACAATTTGACCACCAGTTGTCTTGCCAATACTCTTCGCTCAGCCACTGTTATCTAATGAACTGATTAATTGGTAACTCACTGCTGCTTGTGGGACGTCACAAGCATGTTTGCCTATAGGAGAAGACTGTTAGTGTTCCAAAATTCATTCATCGTGTGAAGTGCTTGAAAATGTTTTGATAAGGTGCTCAAACTGGAAGGAGGGAGAATTCCACCTAAGCTTCCCCCAGTTGTTAGTTAGAGTCCTTAATTTATTGTCCAGTGAGATGAGGCCTGCTAATTATAAGCTGCCAGTCTTCCCATGGTAACTAATGCTCGCTGCATTATTGAGTTCTTCCTCACATTCCCCGCTCCGGCAACTCTTGCCCTTCTGAACCTTGAATGGTTGAGGTAAATATACATCTTTTTACATATTGGTGTATCAATGCGCTAAAATGCTGGATTGTCTCATGCTCAAAGGATATTAAATTCCAATTAATTGGTACATTATCAACATCCTATTGCCTGTTCCATTTTGCAGGGAGGCTAGCAATCCTGGGTGATGATACCCGGAGTGGGGGGAGAGGGGGGGGATGGGTGGCGGGGGAGGGAGGAGGGGGGAGCTCCCTAAAAGATTTCAATGTTGTTCCACAAATGTCAACCCAGAAAGCTAGCAAAAATGTTTTTGCACGAACGTTAAGCTAAGCTGTCTGTTTGGAAACTGAAGCCAATGGAGTAGTACGGGAGGGAGGAGGTGTAAAATTGGCATTTCATCCATTCATGCAGACTTTCCACCTGACAAGTTGGATTAAATTGACCCCCTTTTATTTCTTATCGTGCCGACTATCATCTTGGAATAAAGAGGGTAGACAAAGAGGCACCAAACCCAAGTGCCATCCTGTTATGAGTCTCCCTCCACTTTGGCCTTTGTTTCTGTGGGAAAGTTGCTGACAAACCCTTGGCTCCTTTCCCAATGCATTGTGCCATCTTGCCTAAAGAGTTTTCTATCTTTGTAATGTATATGTGCCAACTGAGAGTTACAATGAGAACTGGAGAGTGGTATCAGATGGACTTTGCTGTGCAAATTATTGAAAGTAATATGTTCAAAGGGGTATCATCAACTAGGATTGCTAGCCTCCCTGCAAAATGGAACAGGCAATAGGATGTTGATAATACACCAATTAATTGGAATGTAATACCCTTTGAGCATGAGACAATCCAGCATTTTAGTGCATTGATACAGCAATATTTGAAAAGATGTACATTTACCTCAACCATTCAAGGTTCAGAAGGGCAAGAGGTGCCTGAGGGGTGGAGGGGAAACGTGAGTGCAGCGAGTGATAGTGACCTAGAACTCGCCGCCAAGGCGGGTGGTGGAGGAGGAAATGATGAATGACTTCAAGAAGGAAATTGGACTGCACTAGAGGAAAATAAACTTGCAGGGATAGAAGGGGGGGGTGGTGGGGGTGAGGGGGGGGGGGGGGTGGGGGGGGGGGCGGGTGGGGACAACATTGGGCTGACTAGATGACTGCACAGAGGACTGGCATGGATTCAATGGCCCAAATGTTCTCCTTCTGTGCTATAAAAACTTTATGACTCTATGATGCCCAAAACATAACAAATGTTCAAATTCCATCAGAGTAGATTTCAGGCACTGACACCTGGATGTAGAGTGGACTTAGCAAAGGCTCATCACTGGTTGCCTAATGCTCCTTCAGTTGGCCACATGTATAATGTGGTGGAAAGAAGCAAGTCCAGAGGCTAAAATTCAATAAAATTTGAGCAGCATTTCCCTCATATGCAAAACGGTTTATATTTCTGTTAGCGGATAATATAACATTGACTTATTTCAAGTTTCCAACAGTTTCAGGGAAATAATGACATTTCCTTTCATAAATGCAGTGTGGTCATTAACAATTCTATTTCACTTTATATTTATGAAGTGCCGCAGAGTCCAAAATTGATCAACTTGAAATCGAACTCAAGTTCAGTCATCATTGCTGAATGGACTAAAGTACAGGGAGCAGATTGGTACTTTCTGAATGTGAAATCCAGCGCTAGAAACTATAGGTTGGCATTTGGCAACACCAAAGGAATTGTCTCAGGCCTGGATCCATCCACTCTCTACAGAATTACTGTTTTTGCTGCCAATTCCGGTGGTGTTGGAGGTCCGAGCAAAACAAGGCAGATTGTGACCTGTAAGTAGCCTTTTTTGTTATCTTCATATCACTGAACACAGAATCAGATCCTGCGTAAATGCTGCAAATGTAATTTGGTTCTACTTATGTTTGGGGTTTTTCGTACAAAGTATTTCACTTCAAAACTACTTTTGAGTGGTGGGGACTGGGTGAGCTTGATCCTAGCTTGGAATGTGGCAACGTGTAAGCTTAGAGATTCTGCACTGTTTATGGCATGGAATTAGTGTTGGGGAAAGGAATTTTTATCCATCTTTCCACACTCCACTTCACACCCCCACCCCCTTCCAAATCTCCCCTGTTGTAATATCGCTTATGACAGTGGAAAATCCTGTCAATTCAGCCTGTTCCACCTGAATAAAGCAAGTATACTCGCCACATTTGATTTGATTTATTATTGTCACATGTACTGGTATACAGTGAAAAGTATTGTTTCTTGCACGCTATACAAAGTATACCGTGCATAGAGAAGGAAAGGAGATGGTACAGAATATAGTGTTTCATGAGGCCTTGTGTGGTTCCTTACAATGCTGTACCCATCTCCAGTGAGATCAAATTGCCATTAGGACATTCAAACCAACAAGAGCAACATCAAAGAAAATTACTGAAGTTGGAAATATGGGTCGTCAGAGATGCCCCTTCAAAGTGACACGGCGCCATTTCATAACCAATGTGCATGCCCAAGGTTATCTTTAAATGATCCTGATACTGAGACTCTCATTCATGCCTTTGTTACACCTAGACTTGACTCTTCCAATGTACTTCTGGCTGGTCTCCCACATTCCACCCTCTATAAACTTGAAATAATACAAAACTCTGCTGCCCCAACCTCTATTCACTTGTTACTCCTGTTCTTGCTGAACTATATTATCACTCAGTCAAACAATGTCAAGATCTTAACATTCCCAACCTCATTCTTTTCAAATTCGTCCATGGCCGCATATCTCCCTGTCTCTGTAAACCCCTACAACCTTCTAAGATTAGTACTCATCTAATCTGGCCTCTGGAGTAATTTTAATCAATCCACCACTGATAGCCATGCCTTCAGTTGCCTAAGCCGTAAACTCTGGAAATTCCTCCTAAACTCCCCTGCCTCGATCTATACCTCACCATCAAGATACTCCTTAAAACCTATTTCCTTGGCTAAGCGTTTGGTCATTTTACCCAATATCTCCTTATGTGGCTGGTTTTCGTATTTTGTTTTATAACTCCCCTGTGAAGCGCCTTAGGATACTTCATTATGTTAAAGGTGCTATATAAATATAAGTTGTTGTTGTCCCTAAGCAATGGGACAGGGTCAAAGTGAAGGCAAATAGACAAGCCACCGAGTTGGAGCAGGACTCGTGGAGTTTCATCGCCATATTTTTGGTTTCCATGGAAACAGCCTGATGATTTTTGTGCTTGGCCTAATTTTCAGACACAAAATAAATGGCAGTAATTTGAATCCTTAGTCCATTGTTACCAGCCTAATATTTAGCTAAACATTGACAAACATTAACTAACCTTTGGAACAATGTGGAATTTAATGGGACAATGTTAAGCTAGCATATTAACAACTGCATCTACTCACATTCAAGAGGAGAAATCTAATGATTGTTGCTTTGGAGTTGAAAATGGGGAAATCATCTTAAAAGCATGTCTTCCATTCTTCTTTCTCCCAGCTACACAAGTCATCCCTTCTACGCCTTCCCTGTCTCTGATCCTGGTCTTGCCTTCCTGCTTACACTCTCCCTATTGTATTCATTCTATTTCCTGTCTCCTCCTACCTTCAATCCTTTTGTTCCTCTGATCCTGCTTTCCCACTGCCCTCTGTGGGCTCACTCCAATAGACATTGCAGTTTCGTAAATAGGAACAATTATTTTTCCAAGCACTGCTGGCGCTTCTTATCAGCAAGAGACAGTCTCCAAGGGGAAACTCAAAAACAGGTAAAGGAAGAAGCAGAGAGAATGAGACAGGGCTGAGGTATGATGAGAGGTGGGGATGGGGGTGGGGATATTTCCAGCAAACGGAGGTGTTTTTGTGTGTGCGTTGAGAATGCAATCTCGAAAGTGTTGTCAGCTCAGGAGTCCACTCTTTTCTGGGTTTCATCTGGGCAAGTTTGAAGGTGAGCACGGAACCCCCAAGAAACTGCCAAGTAAGATGTTTAAATATTCAAAAGTCATTAACTTCTGTTTTAATCAATAATTCTGGCTTCAACAGTCAGAAGGCCTATTTCCTGAGCTGTTAGAAGCAGACCAGGGTCACTGAGGCTCAGTATAGTGGGGTGAACTCCTTCATTGAAAGTGATAAGCTGAGCAGCCTCATCAGTGAAACTGATGCCCAGGCCATGGCCAGGTGAGAGGCTGCGACTCAAGGCAGGGAGTGCTTTCAGTGCTTGATGTGTGATCACCACCTTCTTGACTTGCACTTCATTCATCTTCAGCTGCACTTCCCCGCTTGCCAGCTTTCACCATGGGGCATGGGGTCAGTTAATTCAATGCCACCTAATACAAACATCAACAGCAGAAGCAGCACTAGCTGCCTGCTTTTCCACCACATTCTTCTCCAGAGGGTAGAGGGAATGTACACCAAGATCGAGCTCCAATGGAGTGAGACCACTGCCCTGGTTAGGGATGGGTAATAAATTCTGACCTATCTAGCCCACGTCCCGTGAATGACTAAATAAAATCTGAAAACCCTAACACAGGGTCCACAGGCAGAGGATCAGCTGTCTAAATGTCTAAGCAGCAGCGCCTCAAGGCTTTCAGTAGCTTACTCCTGACATATGCAGCCACTTCCTCCCCAGTGGAGCAGGTGGGCATAGTTATCCGTGGCTGTCCAGTTGCCTTTCACTGGAGGGCTGCCCCCTAGGTCTCTGTCACTTCACAAGGTAGTGTGCAAGAAGGGAAAGCAAAGAGTTCTGAATGCCAGTGATGGCTTGTGTGGGTAGTAGGGAAGGACAATCTTTTTCTGTAGAGTAACTGAAGCATGAGGGCAATAGGTGAGGATAAGTCTGAGTGTTGACTGTTCAGATAAGGATGTGAGGTGCCTGCAGAGAGGGAGGAATGAATGGTGTTTTGATCTCATTGTTGAGTAGGAGAATGCTGGGCAAGTCAGAGTGTGGGGCTTGGCAGAAGAAGTTGCTAAGCCACTCATCTTTCCTGCGTTTGAGGAGATCACAAATCTGCTGCTAACTTCTTCGGTCACTTGCTTCCTCACTGCCTGGTTGGAGAGGAAGTCCTCTTCCAACGTTGGGAAAGGTGACCCCACAACAGGATCACCAGGTAAGAGTAAGAGACCTGGGTACAGCCTTCTCAAAGCTCCTCTCCATTCCTATGGTTTCTGCAGTCTCAGAAACCAAGGTGCTGTGAGCTCTTGTAATGAATTTCCTGCTGGTTGTTTTAATTTGCTGGGAAATGCCTATATAATCAATTGTAACCAATTTTCCAGGTAAATGTGACATTGAAATTACAGATTGCAACCACTAGGTGGTAGTGGAGTTCTACTTTAACCTGCATCACTGCTGCCACACTATCAGCAATGTCACAGGACATCTGCTAACAACGTACTAATATTGTGGCATGTTTAAGTTTAAATTATCATTTACAATTCTATATTTTTGGAAGTAGTTGTCAGCAAAGTGATTCATTTCTCATTTTTAGTAAAATATAATTGCTCCATAATTAATATTAAGACTTAAACATACAACCTAGAGTCCTAGACTGACAGTCTTGTGCGGTGCTAAGTTGTTAGAGCTGCAGTCCTTTGAATGAAGCATTAAATTGAGGTCCCAGTTGCTCTATCACGTGATTGCAAACTTACCTGGCAGGGGTAAAACCATGATCACCTGGCAAGGGTGTGCTTCTCAACCTTTTGGCTAATATCAAAGCATCAGATCAAGCCCAAGATGGGATGCAATACCTTTACTTGTCAGCTTGGATCTTGTTGGATTTTGGGTGGCACAGTGGCACAGTGGTTAGCATTGCTGCCTCACAGCGCCAGGGACCTGGGTTCAATTCCCGCTTGGGTCACTGTCTGTGTGGAGTTTCCCTGTGTCTGGGTGGGTTTCCTTCGGGTTCTCTGGTTTCCTCCCACAATCCAAAGATGTGTGGGTTAGGTGGATTGGCCATCCTAAATTGTCCCTTAGTGTCAAGGGGACTAGCTAGGGTGGATGAGGAGTGACCTGATAGAAATCTACAAGATTATGAGGGACATGGACAGAATGGATAATCAAAGCTTTTTCCCAGGGTAGAAAAGTCAATTACGAGGGGGCATAGTTTAAGGTGCGAGGGGCAAGGTTTAAAGGAGATGTACAAGGCAAGTTTTTTACACAGATGGTGGTGGGTGCCTGGAACTCGCTGCCGGGGGAGGTAGTGGAAGCAGATACGATAGTGACTTTTAAGCGGCATCTTGACAAATACATGAATAGGATGGGAATGGAGGGATATGGTCCCCGGAAGGATAGGGGGTTTTAGTTCAGCTGGGCAGCACGGTCGGTGCAGGCTTGGAGGGCCAAAGGGCCTGTTCCTGTGCTGTAATTTTCTTTGTCCTTTGTTCTTTGATATATGGTGCAGTGGGAGTGGGGCCTGGGTGGGATTATGGTTGGTGCACACTCAATTGGCCGGATGGCCTCCTTCTGCACTGTGGGATTCTGGATTCTGTTTGTCTCTCTTGTGGGGACCATGGATGAGATTCAATTTGAATTTAGTTTTTTGGAGCAATCAAGGAGATGGTTTCGGGTCTGCCCGGTCCACTCTGCAAATTGGCTTTATAACTTTAAGAATGGAGTCAAAATTTTATTTTAAAAGTTGATTGTAAAAGACCCAAATCTGCTCATTTGAAAGCAAGGAAGGGAGTTCTTCTTGGTGCCCTGGCCAATATTTATCCATCTTTTAATGATTATCTGGTTAGGTTAGCAGTAGGATCTTTCCCTGTGTGGATTGCCTGTCATACTTCTCACATCACAGCAGTGACCATATTTCAAAGTATTTAATTGACTGTAATGGGATTTGAGCACCCTGAAGTTGTGAAAGACACAATATAAATACAAGTCTTTCTTTGTTCTCTTGGGCTTCATTTTACTGGCAACTTTTTAAAAAAATTTTTCATGTGATGTGGGCATTGCTGGCAAGGACAGAATTTGTTGCCCATCCCTCATTACCCGTGTCAGCAGATTGAGAGTCAACCATATTGCTGTGGGTCTGGAGACAGACCAGGTAAAGTCGGCAGAAGTGAAATGAACCAGATTTTCTTTCCAAAAATCAATCATAGTTTCACAAAAGCAAAATACCACACATTCCAGAAATCTGAATTAAAAACGCTGGAAAAACTCAGCAGGTCTGGCAGCATCTGTGGAGAGAGTTAACGTTTTGAGTCTGTGTGACTTTTCTTCAAAGCTGAAGAGAGGTAAAAATGTGATGGATTATAGACTGTTTAATAGATGGAGTGGAGCATACTGGAAGGTCACAGGTAGGTGGGAGCTCAGGAGAGATTTGACAAAGGCAGTGGTCATGAGAATGTGAAAGATAAAGCAAAACATTGGAACAAGTTACAGACTGGTCTTTGTGGGGGAAGGGGTATTAAAAAAATTGATCAAAATGGGCGGCACAGTGGTTAGCACTGCTGGGTCACAGTGTCGGGGACCCGGGTTCGATTCCCAGCTTGGGTCACTGTCTGTGTGGAGTTTGCACATTCTCCCGTGTCTGTGTGGGTTTCCTCCCACATTCTGAAAGACATGTTGGTTAGGTGCATTGACCCAAACAGGTGCTGGACTGTGGCGACTAGGGGAATTTCACAGTAACTTCATTGCAGTGTTAATGTAAGCCTTACTTGTGACTAATAAATAAACTTTAACTTTTTTTATCTCTGGTTGGGCTTCCTCCGGGTGCTCCATTTTCATCCCACAGTCCAAAGATGTGCGGGTTAGGTGAATTGGCCATGCTAATTGCTCCTTAGTGTCCAAAGATGTGTAAATTAGGGGAATTAGCAGGGTAAACATGTGGGATTACAGGGATAGGGCCTGGGTAAGAAGCTCTTTTGAAGAGTCAGTGCAGGTGCAATGGGCCGAATGGCCTGCTTCTGCACTGTAGGGATTCCATCCTATAAAAATGGAGGGCAAAGTTCCTGGCCTGAGGTTGTTGGAGGCATGATATTGACTCCAGATGGCTGTACCTCCAGGCTGCATTTTAGAAAGTGGTCACACAGTGTGCATTTAGTCTCCCCAGTGTGGCAGAGGCCACATTGTGAGCAGCAAATGCACTAGACTGAATTGAAAAAAATGAATCGCTGCTTCACCTGAAGATGACAGTTTCACAGTCACCATTTCTGAGACCAGTTCTCAATTCCAGATTATTTTTAGTTGAATTAGTATTTCCCCAGCTGTCCATGGTGGGATTTGAACCCAGGTTCCCAGATCATTAGCATGGACCTTGGAATTACTAGCTCAGTTACAACTATACGACCATCTCGCATGGAAGGTTTGCTACATTTACATACCTTGAGACTTAAAACTTGCACTTTCTGTTTTTGTTCCATTTACAGTGGTACAGCCTCCATCTGATATCAAAGTCACAGCTCTTAATCAAAATGCAATACGATTAGATTGGAAGATATTGCCTAAAGCTTTCAAATATGAAATAACTGTGTATAAGAGTTCCATGGGAAGGCCTTATTTAACAACTACAAGAACATTTTCCAATTTCATAGTGCTAAAAGAGCTTGCAGCATGTACCAATTACACCATCACCTTAAAGTCATTGAATGATTTTAACCGACCTGGAGAAAGCACATCGATATATTATACAACTGAGAGTGAGTAAGACGTTATTAAGTGATTTGTAGAGACTAGTCACATGAAACAATTGCAGAATAGAAGACTTCTATTCTGGCATTTTATTTTTCAGTCATTCATTTTTTGGAGCTTTTGGTCTTTTTGAGATCCCTGGGATAACCTTTCGTAATCCATTCCCTCTGGAGGGCCCCCCCCCCAGTTACCAAAAATAAAAAGAACCAGAATATTGTGTCACTTCTATTGCATTCTCCTGGGATTTCCAGCACTTACCTGGGGGTAGGTGTAGCCCCTCGTGAAGATTTCCTGATTGATTTAGCAGAGTGCTCACTGGCTACACTCCTAAAGCATCTAGAATCGGGCTCCCCTAACCCAGTGGTGAGGGTGCTGGGAACAGGCTTCAGGTAGAGATCACTTTTCAAGTTTGCAGAGCCACGAACACCCAACCCCACTGAGTCCCGGGAGCTTTCACTTCAGGTTGAATTATCTGGTTGTTAGATCTCAGAGCTGCGAGATTGTGATTATTGAGGTCAGACTAGCAACTGCAGGCCCAGTAGCTGCTCTCGATTTCCTGGCCTCAGCGTTAGTGTGAAGACGTACCAGAAGTAAACCTCTCACCAGGGGGTGACCTTGGGCCAGGAAACCCCAGCAATCTTCAATGGACAGTGCACTTGGAGATAGGTCAACAAGAGACAGGGCAGGGAAACATTCTTTACCAGATCCGATGCTGCAGCTGAGGGAATGAGCTGGCAGCCTGCTCCAGATGTCCACTATTGCTGCCCTTTACTAAGATGAGGTAAGCTGATTTTCCATTCGTCCTATTGGGAATGCCTCTTTGGAACAGTTTCCCACTGTTCTCTTTGACATTAATGTCCCCCGTTTGACAAACCATAGCTGAGATTTGTCCAACCATTAGATGACTTATCATATCGGTGTTCCCAATCCATCGTGCAACCAAAGTCCTTTTGCCCTCATTCATTAACAAATTACAAATAAATCCTGTAGCCCCAACCCAACTGTTTATATTCATCTTATGCGTGGTAAACACCACCATTTAGAGATTCCCCTCTAAGTCACTCACCATTCTGACTTGGAAGTACTTCGCTGGAGTGCAGGTTAGATGGAATGGCCATTCTAAATTGTCCAAGGATGTGTAGGTTAGGTGGATTAGCCATAGTTAATGCACAGGGTTATGTGGATAAGGTGGGGGATGGGCCTGGGTAAGATGCTTTTTCAGAGAGTTGGTGCAGACTCAATGGGCCGAATGGTCTCCTTCTGCACTGTAGGGATTCTATGGTTCTTTCACCATCACTGGGTCAAAATCCTGGAATATCCTTCCTAACAGCACGGTGGGTGTACCTACACCTCAGGGACTGCAGCAGTTCAAGAAGGCAGCTCCCCTCCACCTCCTAATGGGCAATAAATATTGGTCTAGCCAGCGACGCCCACATCTCATAAATGAATAAAAACGCATTTTGGTTTCTAACACCATTCTCCTGCTTTAGCGGAAAAGAATTCAAACTGGTTTCGATCACATTGCTGACATTGAAGAGATGTGTTTGAATCTGAGGGATGTGCTACCTTCCCTCCTACCCCCTCATTTTGTTTTCATGTGTGAACCAGAATATGAATAGTGGTAGGTTGACTCCAGCGCTCAGCCTGATCCTGCCCCCAGCTGGTATGCTTATGCAGGTACCACGGTGTCACAGTGGTTAGCACTGCTGCCTCACAGCGCCAGGGACCCAGGTTCAATTCCAGCCTCGGGTCACTGTCTGTGTGGAGTTTGCATTCTTCCCGTGTCTGCGTGGGTTTCCTCTGGGTGCTCGGGTTTCCTCCCACAGTCCGAAAGACGTACTGGTTAGGTGCATTGGCCATGTTAAATTCTCCCCAATGTACCCAAACAGGCGCTTGAGTGTGGCAACTAGGGGATTTTCACAGTAACTTAATTGCAGTGTTAATGTAAGCCTACTTGTGACATTAATAAATAAACTTAAACCTCAATCAGGGCTCACTAGATGGCCAGTTGAGGCTGGAAAAAGTCTCCGCTCTATTTGAAGGTAGATTAATAGATGGCTAAACTGAGACTTGGGGCAGAATTTTACCGGCACGTCTGCCCGAGGTGCGTACGATCCCGCCCGAGGCCAACGGAGAATGCCATTCTCCAAGCCTTGCCCACCCCCGGAATCGGGGCGGGCGCGCCGGTAAAATATTTCTTAATCGGAAGGTCAACATTTTTAGAGGGGTTTGCTTCATTTCCTGTCACCGAACTCTCTATTTCAGGTGAAATTAACATGTTGTAAATTTCCCCTCCGCAGGGATAAAGCCAGTTGAAAATGTTCAGGCGCTCTACAACTGTGCTGCAGATTCAGTGGAAGTGTCTTGGAACAGCAGCCTTGGCGCCACGGGCTACAGAGCAATCGCTAGAAGCACTGGTGGCGTGGTTCAATATTGCAATACATCAACAGTAACTTGCCATATACCTGGATTGCAATGCAGCGAAGTCTACTTTGTAACAGTTCTAGCGCTGGCTGACATATGCAACAGCACTGAAAGCTTAGCTGCTACATTTGAAACTAGTACGTGTGAACATTCCGAGCCAAAACATTGTACACCGAGTTCTTATGTTTATGTGACAGGCACTAAGTTGTAAAAGTCAACATTTTATTTAGATTTTTACATTCGGTCCGACACCTTTGTTTTAAATTGGAAGTTTATAGCTCCGAATTATCTTTTTCACTTGTTTTCATTATGGCCCTGACTTTTATCTCTGTAACTCCATAAATCTGCACAATTGTGTGTGACTGACTGAAAATGTAAGCAGAGATTAGTCTCACATTCTGCCCACCATACAGATGATGTAAGTTCCCAATGGTCGCCACAAATGCTATCACTGAACTTCGGTGTAATGGAGGAGGGAGGTTCAAAAGCTGCAGTTACATTCTTGAAATTAGAGCAAGTTTGCTTCTTGGTTTATCATCTTAAAGAGATGAAGACATTGTATAAAAAGAAGGAACAGGAGCAGACCATTCAGCAGTTGAAGCCATTGGATATCAGTAATCCTAATATCATTAAATTTAACATGGACAAGATTATGAAATGAATGTACTGAATTTCAAAGGCGGGTTTTCAGAGCAATGAGTTATAAATTGTAAAGGTACATAATTGGGTTCAAAAGTAAACTGAGAATCTCAAAACATCAAATGAAATCTAAATGTTGACTACATGTTGATAAAAGTGGAAGAGTAAGGTAATGTCATCGCCAGTAAATTTTAAACCCAAATGGTTAAGCAGGGAAGTTTGGAATAAGCATAAGGAATAAAACAAAAAAAGTGACAAAATAAAGTGATTGATGGAAATTAGGATGAGTTAAAAATAAGCAATTATGAAGGTGAATAAATGATTAAAAGAAAGGGCCAAGATCCAACGCTTCCCCCTGCAAGATCTTCCAGTCTCTCTGAAGGCGAGTCCCCACTCCCACAGAAGGATGGGCGGGCCTCGCAAAATGCCATAGACACTGCTGGAACCAGAAGGTTCTGCTGGCGGCCAGTGCTGAGCTGCCTCCGTTGCCGGAAAGCAAACTGCTTTGGGCGGGGGGGGGATCCCGCCTCCCGCCCAATGTCTACATTTGAGTTTCCTGGAAATCAAAGAATGTTATTTACGAGTAATTATAAAAACGTACCCAGCAAGTGGTAGCATATTCCAGGAATTAGGTCAACTGTAACTCTTTAAGTGTGGAATATTAGTGTGCTCACAGTTGTATTACCTGATACATCCATATATAAGTACTACGGATATTTAGAATCTTAACATAATTAAAAGCCACTTACACTGTCTGTTTCATGAGGCTTCCCATGACAGTAACTGTCCTTAAGTCATAGGGTCATAGAGGTTTACAGCATGGAAACAGGCCCTTCGGCCCAACTTGTCCATGCCGCCCTTTTTTTTAATCACTAAGCTAGCCCCAATTATAAGACCATAAGACATAGAAGCATAATTAGGCCAGTCGGCCCATCGAGTCTGCTCCACCATTCAATCATGGCTGATATTTTTCTCATCCCCATTCTCCTGCTTTTTCCCCATAATCCCTGATCCCCTTATTAATCAAGAACTTATTTATCTCTGCCTTAAAGACACTCAATGACCTGGCCTCCACCGCCTTCTGCGGAAAAGAGTTCCACAGATTCACCACTCTCTGGCTGAAGAAGTTCCTCATCTCTGTTTTAAAGGATAGCCCCTTCAGCCTGAGGTTGTACCCTCTGGTCCTAGTTTTTCCTACTAGTGGAAACATCCTCTCCACTTCCACTCTATCCAGGCCTCGCAGTATCCTGTAAGTTTCAATAAGACCCCGCCTCATCCTTCTAAACTCCAACGAGTACAGACCCAGAGTCCTCAACCGTTCCTCATACGGCAAGCTCTTCATTCCAGGGATCAATTGCCCGCATTTAGCCCATATCCCTCTATACCCATCTTACTCATGTAACTGTCTAAATGCTTTTTAAAAGACAAAATTGTACCCGCCTCTACTACTACCTCTGGCAGCTTGTTCCAGACACTCACTCCCTCTGTGTGAAAAAATTGCCCCTCTGGACCCTGAATTGTGCATTGCCCAAGAAGATTTGAGAACTTAATGGTTTAAGCAAAATACTGTGTTGATGACCAATGTTACCTGACACAGGAAAATTTAACTGTCATTAGCATTCACAACTTAATTTAACCCATTTATTATATCCTATTGACTGCCATCTTCTTGAATACTTGTAGAACCCTGCACTCCTCAGAACTTTCAAACATCTCGTGACTGCCATAGTAGCAGTATTTGGGCTTCCTGGAACGCCAGCAGAGGTGCTTTCTCGTACAAGGTAACGACCCAGGTATCAGATGGGACTGCTGATGAGTGCAACACCCGGGGAACCTCCTGTCTCTTTACATTTTTAAGCTGTGGCCTCGAGTATGAACTGAAAGTTGTGGCAATATCAAGGAACCAATGCAAAAGCAACATAAGTGATCCCATTACAGTACGCACAGGTACATGAACCAATAGAATTAAAAGCAGCTCAGTACAGCTTAGCTGGTCTTATTATCGGACTTAGGGTGGATATTTGCCATTTTTGGCAAAGTACCATCTCGGGCGGGAAAAGTGGAGGGTAGCCCGCCGGTGAAATTGCCCGGGTTTTCCCACCGTATTTTTCAACTGATTGAGGGAATCAAAAAGTAAATGAGTGAGTTGTATCCGATCCCATCGATTTCCTGACAGGTTGGTTAGGTCAAAATCTCTCCCATAACTGTTAAAGTTTGTATTGGGTTAATAACCCTTCAGAATAAATGTTTAGAATAAATATAAACAAGACTGGCAAATTATTCTGGCTTTGATTCCCTCCTGCCACTTTGAATTTCTGCATCGCTTATTCATTGAGTTAGGAGATCCAACACAAGTTTTCTGTCTGAATCTATATTTTTCCTGTTTTTAAGCACAGTTATTTTGTGGCCAAGCTCTCAAATAATGTAGTGATGATACAGTTCATGAAAGCAATTTGCCATGATTTGGTTAGCAGTAAATGTTCTTGTGTATGCTAAGAATTATTTGATATGCAGGACATGAGATAAATACAAACAGCACAGAATTATCTCCAAATACAAGAATTTCTGCTATTAATCCTAATGTCATCATTAACAATTTAAATCTGCAAACCCAGTTGATCTCACATCAATTGATCAATGGTATATTTCGAAGTTCAGCACAAGCTGACCTCTGGTTAAAATGACCTGGAGTCCATGATGTGTTTGAAACAGTTACCAACAGTGCTGACAATATTGAGATTTTTTTATTTCTAGCTTCTGAGGCCTGAAGTTTAAAAAGGGCTAAAAGCTGCAGGTTATATCTCTCCTTAATGCACTAATGATATAATCATAGAATCCTACAGTGCAGAAGAAGGCCAATCATAGAACATTACAGCGCAGTACAGGCCCTTCGGCCCTCAATGTTGCGCCGACCTGTGAAACCAATCTAAAGCCTATCTAACCTACACTATTCCAATATCATCCATATGTTTATCCAATGACCATTTAAATGCCCTTAATGTTGGCGAGTCCACCAGTGCTGCAGGCAGGGCATTCCACGCCTCTACTACTCTCTGAGTAAAGAACCTACCTCTGACATCTGCCCTATATCTATCACCCCTCAATTTAAAGCTATGTCCCCTCGTGCTAGCTATCACCATCCGAGGAAAAAGGCTCTCACTATCCACCCTATCTAATCCTCTGATCATCTTGTATGCCTCTATTAAGTCACCTCTTAACCTTCTTCTCTCTAACGAAAACAACCTCAAGTCCCTCAGCCTTTCCTCATAAGATCTTCCTACCATACCAGGCAACATCCTAGCAAATCTCCTCTGCACTCTTTCCAATGTTTCCACATCCTTCCTATAATGTGGTGACCAGAACTGTACACAATACTCCAAGTACGGCCGCACCAGAGTTTTGTACAGCTGCAACATGACCTCCTGGCTCCGAAACTCAATCCCTCTACCAATAAAAGCTAACACTCCGTACGCCTTCTTAACAACCCTATCAACCTGGGTGCCAACTTTCAGGGATCTATGCACATGGACACCGAGATCTCTCTGTTCATCCACACTACCAACTTTCTTACCATTAGCCCAGTACTCTGTAATCCTGTTACTCCTTCCAAAGTGAATCACCTCACACTTTTCCGCATTGAACTCCATTTGCCACCTCTCAGCCCAGCTCTGCAGCTTATCTATGTCTCTCTGTAATCTGCAACAACCTTCCGCACTGTCCACAACTCCACCGACTTTAGTGTCATCCGCAAATTTACTAACCCATCCTTCTACGCCCTCATCCAGGGAGAGGGCAAGTGTCTCAAATCAATCAAATCAATTTGTTAAGATTATGTGAATATGGTTAGTATTATTATGGATCATTACAAAGCATATTGAGTGTCTTCATGTTCTGTCATGCAGTGTAAGTTAGCCTGATGGATGTAGAAAGAAGGGATTAAGTTAGACTTGTACCAGTAACCATGTGGATAATTGCACCTCATGGTGTGGCATTAACCCAACCAATGAGAAAGGTCTCAGGCTCCACCCAAGTCTTTTCTGGGTTTGTGTTTCTCAACCAGCTATGTCAGCACTCTATCCACCCTTGCCTGAGGTGAATTCAATGTCAGCTAAGGGCTCAAGGTCCTGAGCGGCTCAATAAACCCAACTCTAAATGGCTTGAAAAGAAAACTCACTGTCCACAACCAAACATGACTGGTCTGTTGAGTGAGATAGTTGGTCGCTGCAGAACCATGCCCACTGTGACTCAGCACCTTTAAGAAAACAAGGACAATGTTGAGAAAGAGCAAGGAGAGGGAAATTTATGGAGCAGGAAGTGAGAGATTATTAGAATTGTATTCTGTTCGTTTTTAACCAGCACAATAATGGACTCAATTGTTTTATATTTTTGCAGCCCCTTGTATACCACAGGATGTGGAAGCCTCCACTGATTGTCTATCCAACGTGTTAACAATTTCATGGACGTTAGCATTAGGAGCCCTGTCATATAAGACGGAGGTAGTGGGGACAAATGAAGCCAAATATAACTGCAGCTCTTCTACAAACAGCTGTGCCATCTCTGGGCTACCATGTGGGATAGGTTTCATAGTATTTGTTATTGCTTTCGACAATCAATGTGACAGTGGCAGATCGTACTACGATGTTACAGAAACAGGTAGAATGCATCACTTTAATTACCTTCTCTTGCATTTAGTAGTAGTAGTATATTTTTGGCAATTGCAATTTGTTGCCTTAAACGGACTACCTATTCATTTTCTTCGACGTCATCAAAGCAGGAGAGCTGTAGCTTGGCACCAACAAAGGTGGTGACACAGCTTGCAGGGTTTTAGAGCTGACAAAAGTTTTTTTTTATTATGACATGATTTGATATTTGCATACCCCATAAAGGGTGTTGGGTAAGGCACGACATTGAGTCAAACACATCACTGGGAGATTTGTATTACTGAGAAGAAAGTTATTTTTATAAAGAGGCTATTCCTGTTCCACCATGTCATGGGCTAAGATAGCATAGCAGATATGCTACTGGACCAGTAATCCAGAGGTCTGGGTCAATGAGGGAGAAGCAGAGACTAGGTCATTCTGCCTCTCCAGACTGTTATACCATCTAATAAGATCATGGCCAATCTGATAGTAACCTCAAATATACATCTCGCCTATCCCAATAATCTATCAGCCCCTTGCTTACCAAGAAGCTATCCACCTCTGCCTTAAAAATATTCAAAGACTCTGCTTCCATTGCCTTTTCAGGAAGAGAGTTCCAAAGACTCACAACCTACTCTGAGAGAAAATTTCACCTCACCTCTGTTTTAAATGGGTGATCTCTTATTTTTAAACAGTCACCCCTAGTTTTGGATTCTCCCACAAGAGGAAACTTCCTCTCCACATTCAGCCTGTAAATACCCCTCAGGACCTTGTATGTTTCAATCAAGTCGCCTCTTATTCTTCTAAACTCCAGCAGATACAAGCTTAACCTGTCCAACCTTTACTCGTAAGGCAACCTCCCCATTCCATGTATTTGTCTGGCTCTCTAAATACAGTGGCTACAACAGCAAGTCAGAAGCTGGAATTTCTGTGGCGAGTAATTCACCCCCTGGCTGCTCAAAGCTTGTCCACAAGTCAAGATCGTGATGGATATTCTTCACTTTCCTGGATGAGTGCAGCTTCAACAACACTCAAGAAGCTCAATGCCATCCAGAACAAAGCAGTCTGCTTGACTGGTACCCCATCCACCACCTTAAACATTCACTTCTTCCACCATTGTCACTGCAGTGTGTACCATCTACAAGGTATACTGCAGCAACTCACCAAGGTTCCTTCGACAGTGCCTTCTAAATCCAGGACCTCGAAGGACAAAGTCAGCAGACACATTGGAACACCACGACCTCCATGTTTCCCTTCAAGTTATATACCATCCTGAATTGGAACTATATAATTGTTCCTTCGCTGTAGTTAATTCAAAATCCTGGAACTCCCTCTTTAATAGCACGGTGGGGCTACCGATACCTGACGGAGCGCAGCAGTTCAAGAAGACACCTCACCATATCTTCCCAAGGGCAGTTCAGGGTGGGCAATAAGTGCTGATCTTGCCAGTAGTGTTCGCACCGCATGAAAGAATTTTTAAAAAGCAACAGTGACAGCTCGGGTGTCAGTTTAGGGTCTCAACCATTAGGTTAGTCATTGGAAATTGGTCAGGCTGGAATTGATTTAGTGTCCTGAGGGAGGTTGCTGGAATTCTGATGCTGAGAACCATGATCGATATAGGACTTCACTAAAGGATTTAGGCTCTCATATTACTAGAACGGGAACAGAAGAGCTTATAAATCAGAATTACTTGGAGTTTGAGAGTAACTTTTGAACAATTTAGATCTTGAAAGGATAATGTCACCTGTTGAGGATAAATAAGTTTGTGATTTAGATAAGTTATTAGTGACAGCGGCTGCAGTATCTAATATTGTAATATTTACAAATGTACTACTAAAGAAGTTAAAAAATGTAAAATGTGTACAATAGATTGCAGGTTGTAAAGGTTTCTGGCAAAGCATCTCCTTCAATACACATGATAGGTTCATGTTCAGTGTGTCTCAGAACCTTTCCAACAGGCGTGCCTTTGATTTGTGATGACAGAAATGGCTATAACTATAGAAACTTTTTAATGTTCATTTAAATGATTATTGCATTTAGAAGAGGTCATGACGTGCAATTACTTTTAGGAGGCAGTATAATCATTACATTTAGCAGGGATATGTTCACATTCAGAAAAGATTGTGATGTACAAGTTCAGCAGTCATTATCTAACATTGCAGTGTAACAGTCCAGAGAAAAGCTTGAATAAACCTATAAGTAGTTGTCCTCCTATCCAGCCCCTTGCCAACCACAGGATATCCAGACTCAGGTGGACTGTGATACGAACATGGCCGTTGTACAATGGAGCAAGTTTGATGGGACAATCAGTCACATGGTCTCTGCTAATGGAAGTGATGGGACTCATCATTTTTGCACATCAATGGATACAAACTGCCGGCTGTCAGACCTGAAGTGTGGCCAAAAATATGTTGCAACCGTCAGTGCGTCAAATTACAAATGCAACAGTTCTCAGAGCACTCCTGTTTATATTAAGACAGGTAATTTTTGTATTGTAATGGATAAGATAAAGATTGAGAGTACACAAGCGTTCGCTACTGAGGAATTTCAAACTTTTCTCATTGTAAGTTTTTCTGTTAGAAATTCCAACTGTGCATGGGGCCCCTTGAGATATTTAATTAGGTTAAAAATGCAACATAACTGCAGGTTGTTGTTGTTTTGAGATCAGAGATCAACTCCTTAGTATCTTTTCTAAAAAGAATACTTAGAATTCTGAGACATAATGTCTAGCTTTAAACAGACTTCCTTCTACAGAAGATTTGGAAATAGCTTTGATTTTATTTGCTTGAAATTACAAAACATTACCCCATTTTTTTCTTTCAGAAATTCTGGCCCCAATATTTATTGGGGAGACTGTTTATCATATCCTTACTTTAAAATTTTCATCCTCGCTTTTAAATTCAGAAGAATGTGTTTCCCTCAGGTTCTGCTGAACATAAGGGCAGAATCTAATCATTCATTTTTGCCATCTTTTTTTAGCCACAACCAGCCAGATTGAGTGACTGGCAAAGTGTGTGGTCGCTAGGCATGAAGATGCAGGGCGCGAGTAGGGAGTAGCGTAGAGGGAGGGAGAGATTGTGCCCAGGCAAGGTTGGAAGGGCAAGGAGTGGGGGTTTGTGTGGGGGATGGTCCCACAGATTTGAGAGGAAGAGAAAGAAGATTGAGGGCCATGCAAAACGACGACAATGGATTGCGGGGGAGGAGGATTGGATCACTGGGACATTTGACAGGTTTGTCTGAGAGGTGGGGGAAAATGTCTTGCTCCTCCTAATCGACCCAGAGGCTCTGCTGGGAGAGCACATGTTTCTTTAAGCGGTCCTTGTCTCCCTTGTCTGCTGGGTTTCCTAAGGCCCAGGAAACCCAGCTGGCCAGTATTAAAATCCAAAGAGAAAACAATCTGAAGCATGCAGCTTCATTGAAATACTTATGTGTATGGCTCATCCCCTGGGAGTGGGTTGGTCATCTGCACTCTGTCTTATATTTAAAATTAGAGGCAGATTAGATTTGGGTTTGAAATATTTTACTTCCTGCTTGACCCAAACCCACCCATTTTGGAAATTAAACCCCCTCCCCATCTAACTCACCCATTGAACCCTGGAGTATTATTAAAGCTATTCATCGTTTGCACTAAGCAGTGGCAGCAGTGAAGGCAGTGTGTCATAGAGGAAAATCCTTTGGGAAATGTTTAATATTATCTAGTAAGAAGTTTAACAACACCAGGTTAAAGTCCAACAGGTTTATTTGGTAGCAAAAACCACACAAGCTTTCGGAGCTCTAAGCCCCTTCTTCAAGTGAGTGGGAATTCTGTTCACAAACAGAGCATATAAAGACACAGACTCAATTTACATGAATAATGGTTGGAATGCGAATACTTACAACTAATCAAGTCTTTAAGAAACAAAACAATGTGAGTGGAGAGAGCATCAAGACAGGCTAAAAAGATGTGTATTGACTCCAGACAAGACAGCCAGTGAAACTCTGTAGGTCCACGCAACTGTGGGGGTTACAAATAGTGTGACATGAACCCAATATCCCGGTTGAGGCCGTCCTCGTGTGTGCGGAACTTGGCTACCAGTTTCTGCTCAGCGACTCTGCGCTGTCGCGTGTCGCGAAGGCCGCCTTGGAGAACACTTACCCGAATATCAGAGGCCGAATGCCCATGACCGCTGAAGTGCTCCCCAACAGGAAGAGAACAGTCTTGCCTGGTGATTGTCGAGCGGTGTTCATTCATCCGTTGTCGCAGCATCTGCATAGTTTCCCCAATGTACCATGCCTCGGGACATCCTTTCTTGCAGCGTATCAGGTAGACAACGTTGGCCGAATTGCAAGAGTATGTACCGTGTACCTGGTGGATGGTGTTCTCACGTGAGATGATGGCATCTATGTCGATGATCCAGCACGTCTTGCAGAGGTTGCTGTGGCAGGGTTGTGTGGTGTCATGGTCACTGTTCTCCTGAAGGCTGGGTAGTTTGCTGCGGACAATGGTCTGTTTGAGGTTGTGCGGTTGTTTGAAGGCAAGAAGTGGGGGTGTGGGGATGGCCTTGGCGAGATGTTCGTCTTCATCAATGACATGTTGAAGGCTCCGGAGGAGATGCCGTAGCTTCTCCGCTCCGGGGAAGTACTAGACAACGAAGGGTACTCTGTCCTGTTGGGGAGCACTTCAGCGGTCACGGGCATTCGGCCTCTGATATTTGGGTAAGTGTTCTCCAAGGCCCCGGCCTTCGCGACACGCGACAGCGCAGAGTCGCTGAGCAGAAACTGATAGCCAAGTTCCGCACACACGAGGACGGCCTCAACCGGGATATTGGGTTCATGTCACACTATTTGTAACCCCCACAGTTGCGTGGACCTGCAGAGTTTCATTGGCTGTCTTGTCTGGAGACAATACACATCTTTTTAGCCTGTCTTGATGCTCTCTCCACTCACATTGTTTTGTTTCTTAAAGACTTGATTAGTTGTAAGTATTCGCATTCCAACCATTATTCATGTAAATTGAGTCTGTGTCTTTATATGCTCTGTTTGTGAACAGAATTCCCACTCACCTAAGAAGGGGCTTAGAGCTCCGAAAGCTTGTGTGGCTTTTGCTACCAAATAAACCTGTTGGACTTTAACCTGGTGTTGTTAAACTTCTTACTGTGTTTACCCCAGTCCAACGCCGGCATCTCCACATCATAATATTATCTAGCCATTGGAACCTTTAAAGATCACAAAATAGATATCTAATATGTCTACTGTGTTTTTGTCCAACCTCCATTGAAAGGTTTCTCTCTTCATAAATGTTATTGATCTAAGTTTCATGTATACACAGTATAATCACAGACCAAGTAAATTATTCATAGATAACGTAGAATATAATTCACAGAGGGTGCTTGCTAGAACAGTGGTTCCGATTTCTCAATTTTATCATTTATCTTTGTCCAATTCAGCATAATATTACACACTGTAAACTATCTTAGGTGAAGAGTACATTTTAAACTATGTAATCCCCACCAGTCTTACATAGCGATCATCCTTTCAACCAGGAAGCCTATGTTTTTTGAATCAAAACTGACTTTTGTCAAAAGATCCAAAAACTCCGACAAGGTTCCCCCAACACAAGCTTGGAAATAAGCAAGAGTTGCATGTTGAATACCTCCCCCACGGTTAAAAATTTATTTCTATGGAACTGAGGCATTTCCATAAAAGAGAATGCAACAATTTCTCTGCTTTGGGAAGCTATGAATTCACATTCTCAGATCTGAGGGAACTGATGTCTTAAATCTATTTTAAAATGCTAGCCGACATCAACTGTAATCATTGATTTATAGTGGCTTTGCATTGCCCCTTGGATGCATGGCAGCATTTAATGTCGGCTGTCCTGATTCCCAACTCTGATAGAGTTTAAATTATTTCCAGTGTATGTATTCTCTGCAATGAAACATTAATACATAAAATATGTGATGTTGTGCTTTGCTAGGGCCCTGCATTCCCCAGAACATCAGTGCTCATGTTAACTGCAACAATAATTCTGCCTTGATGACATGGCACGAAAGCCAAGGTGCACTCGCCTACTTGGCAACAGTGGAGGGAAGTGACGGAACCAACTTTTTATGCAATGCGACTGATAACAGCTGTGAGATCTCAGATGTGAAATGTGGCCAGATCTATAATTTCTCCGTAGTAGCCAAAAATGACATATGCAACCATTCCAAAACAGCGGAAATTCAATTTAATTCTGGTAAGCTATTTTCAGTCTTATTACAAAATCAAATAATTTAGTTATAGCCATTCCAGATGATTTCCAATCTGATTTCACTGATACCTTACCTGAAATTTAACCGACGTGCCAACCCACACAGGGTCCCAAAACCCTTGTTTTGTGATCATATTTGTCCAGATTGTTTTAACTTGTGACAATTCTAACAAGCAATTATCTTACATTAGCCCTGCAAACATCCATAGCCTGGTGGTTTGTACTCTAGAGGCCAATAAATTTACGATGACAATGAAAGACTGTGGTCACCATTCCAGATTATGTCAGAGATCTGAAAGCTCTTTTGTTTCAGTGTTTCTTTTCCTTAAATTGGTGCCTTGTGTATGAAGGTGATTATATAATGCAAGCTCCAGGAACTACTTCATGCATGGGAGAGGCTAGCTCTGCATTATATTGTAGAGTGAATAGGGAAGAATGGGATACAGTCATTGATGAGATCAATCAAGAACTCTGCAACACCAGGCTGTCGTTACTGCCTGGTGTAAAAGGAGAAGCAATGTGTCAGTGTCTCAACTTTAAAATTCTTATTCTCATGTTCAAATTCCTCCATTACCTCCCCCCCCCCCCCCCCCCCCCCACCCCCACACATACACACACAATGTTTCTAACCTACTCCAGCCCTAAAACTGTTCAGTAATTTGGAGTACTTACAATTCTGGCAATTTGTGCATCTTTGATTTCCTTAAGATAAAAGCAAAATACTGCGGATGCTGGACTTCCTTAACCCTGTCATTGGCAACTGTGTCTTCAGATATCTAGGCCCTAAGCTTTTGAATTCCTTTTCTAAATCTCTGTGTCGCCATCATTCTCTCCTCCTTTAAGATGCTCCTTAAAACCTTTTTAAAAATTATTTTTGCCTGTTCTCCTAATATCTTCTTCTGTGGCTTGGTATTAACTTTTGTTTGATAATGCTCCTGTGAAGCACCCTGGAACATTTAACTATGTTAGAGGTGATATATAAATGTGTATTGTTGCTTATAATGGAAGCCTAATTCATGGTTTTTAGCTTATTTGGAATCAAAATCGATATTTCATTTTACTCTCTCTCTTCTTGTAGCTCCCTGCATTCCACAGAATTTCTCCTCAACTAATTTCTCCTCTCGTCACCCGCCCATAAACAGGAAGGTTTCTGATTTGTTTCCAGCCTTATAAGCGATGGCACATTTCCCAATCCCTGGATTTGGTGTGATCCAATTTTCTATTAATAACCCCACAGCAATTAGAATGAATGCAAAGGGTTATTTTATTTGCCCACATTCAAAATGCGGGGAGCAGGGTGGGGGTGGTTACAATGTTGCCTCCACACTCTGACAGTAAAGAAACAGATAGAGAAATGAACAATTTACAGTGCAGAGACCACAGCGAATTTCTTGGGAGCTCCAGAGACCAGACTTAAAAAGTCCAATGAGGTATTCCTTTATGGAGGTCAGTGAGCAGAAGACCGAAGCTGGATAATTCACTTTTCTGGTGTGTTGACTTCACACAATGAGATAGACATGTAGAGGTGAATCAGTCTCATAAGAAATGGTACAGAATTTCCAACAGAAGCTGCGTAGATGGGGCCTGAGGCTGCCAGTCAGCTGGTTATTAAAAGCAGACTGAGACTTTGCAGTTCAACAAGGAAATATTACTGGTTCCACTAGCCAGTGGCCCATGTCACATGGCTCCCACCTCTCCATACTGTCTTTGAAAAAGGGCATGTATCCCTAGTCTGGATCCCCGAGATTGTTAACTGACTCAACCATTAGGAATTGAAAGGAAGGTTGCAGGCCCTTTGTTTTAGCAGACTAGCAGACTCTTGCTGTCCAGCCTAGATTATGAAATGCAAATTGCCTTTGTATAGCTCTCTTTGAATTTGATCTGTCCAGCCTAGAAGGGGCTGTTAGTTGCTCTTCAGAGATAATAATGTGTGAGTTTTCCTAAGGTTGCCTCTTTTACTCAGGGTCACAGACAGACTTAGACTCAGCCACTTTGGGGTCATTGTCTAGTTTGGAATTTATAGAGATAGCAATCAGTATATCTCTATATATTTTATAAGAAAAATACCCAGAAAGAGTTTGGAGGCTGAAGAGTGCAAAGGTGGGCTGGGCAAAAGGCCTGCTTTATGCTGCGGTCCTTTGTTTGGGGTATGAAAAAATGAATAAAATACAAACAGCCCTTCATCCCTCACCCTTCACCCCCTCACACCCTTCCCCATACACTCCCATTGATCCTTATATCCACTTTCACAACATATGCCCCCACTCATGGCCCTTTATAGCACTGTGCCAATTTAGCGCAAATTTATGATAACTTATATCCACTAGGGCAAAAGATGGGAACAGAAACTGCCAGGGAAAGGCACTGATGAAAAGTGGAACTTTTTCAAGGAACAAATACTGGGTGTCCTTGATAGGTATGTCCCTGTCAGGCAGGGAGGAAATGGCCGAGTGAGGGAACCATGGTTCACGAAAGAGGTGGAATGTCTTGTGAAAAGGAAGAGGGAAGCTTATGTAGGGATGAGGAAACAAGGTTCAGATGGCTCGATTGAGGGTTACAAGTTAGCAAGGAATGAGCTGAAAAAGGGGCTTAGGAGAGCTAGGAGGGGACACGAGAAGTCCTTGGCGGGTCGGATCAAGGAAAACCCCAAGGCTTTTTACTCTTATGTGAGGAATAAAAGAATGACCAGGGTGAGGTTAGGGCCGGTCAGGGACAGTAGTGGGAACTTGTGAATGGAGTCAGTAGAGATAGGCGAGGTGATGAATGAATACTTTTCTTCAGTGTTCACCAAGGAGAGGGGCCATGTTTTTGAGGAAGAGAAGGTGTTACAGGCTAATAGGCTGGAGGAAATAGATGTTTGGAGGGAGGATGTACTGGCAGTTTTGAATAAACTGAAGGTCGATAAGTCCCCTGGGCCTGATGAAATATATCCTAGGATTCTTTGGGAGGCAAGGGATGAGATTGCAGAGCCTTTGGCTTTGATCTTTGGGTCCTCACTGTCCACGGGGATGGTGCCAGAGGACTGGAGAGTGGCGAATGTTGCTCCTCTGTTTAAGAAAGGGAATAGAAATGACCCTGGTAATTATAGACCGGTTAGTCTTACTTCGGTGGTTGGTAAATTGATGGAAAAGGTCCTTAGGGATGGGATTTACGACCATTTAGAAAGATGCGGATTAATCCGGGATAGTCAGCATGGATTCGTGAAGGGCAAGTCGTGCCTCACAAATTTGATAGAATTTTTTGAGGAGGTAACTAAGTGTGTTGATGAAGGTAGGGCAGTTGATGTCATATACATGGATTTTAGTAAGGCGTTTGAGAAGGTCCCCCATGGTCGGCTTATAATGAAAGTAAGGAGGTGTGGGATAGAGGGAAAGTTGGCAGATTGGATAGGTAACTGGCTATCTGATCGAAGACAGAGGGTGGTGGTGGATGGAAAATTTTCGGACTGGAGGCAGGTTGCTAGTGGAGTGCCACAGGGATCAGTGCTTGGTCCTCTGCTCTTTGTGATTTTTATTAATGACTTAGAGGAGGGGGCTGAAGGGTGGATCAGTAAATTTGCTGATGACACCAAGATTGGTGGAGTAGTGGTTGAGGTGGAGGGCTGTTGTAGACTGCAAAGAGACATAGATAGGATGCAAAGCTGGGCTGAAAAATGGCAAATGGAGTTTAACCCTGATAAATGTGAGGTGATTCATTTTGGTTTGACTAATTTAAATGTGGATTACAGGGTCAAAGGTAGGGTTCCGAAGACTGTGGAAGAACAGAGAGATCTTGGGGTCCAAAGATGTCCGAATGGCCTCCTTTTGCACTGTAGGGTTTCTATGATTCTATGATATCCACAGATCTCTAAAGGTTGCCACTCAAGTGGATAGAGCTGTGAAGAAGGCCTATAGTGTGTTAGCTTTTATTAACAGGGAGTTGGAGTTTAAGAGCCGTGGGGTTATGCTGCAACTGTACGGGACCTTGGTGAGACCACATTTGGAATATTGTGTGCAGTTCTGGTCACCTCACTATAAGAAGGATGTGGAAGCGCTGGAAAGAGTGCAGAGGAGTTTGACCAGGATGCTGCCTGGTTTGGAGGGTAGGTCTTATGAGGAAAGGTTGAGGGAGCTAGGGCTGTTCTCTCTGGAGCGGAGGAGGCTGAGGGGAGACTTAATAGAGGTTTATAAAATGATGAAGGGGATAGATAGAGTGAACGTTCAAAGACTATTTCCTTGGGTGAATGGAGCTATTACAAGGGGGCATAACTATAGGGTTCATGGTGGGAGATATAGGAAGGATATCAGAGGTAGATTCTTTACGCAGAGAGTGGTTGGGGTGTGGAATGTACTGCCTGCAGTAATAGTGGAGTCAGACACTTTAGGAACATTTAAGCGGTTATTGGATAGGCACATGGAGCACACCAGGATGATAGGGAGTGGGATAGCTTGATCTTGGTTTCAGATAAAGCTAGGCACAACTTCGTGGGCTGAAGGGCTTGTTCTGTGCTGTACTGTTCTATGTTCTATGTTCTAACCTTTGCCCTTACACCTACTGAGTGAGCCCTTATGCCGACTCACTCAGTAACCTGCATGGGCAAACTTCAGGATCCGTGCTGAAATTAAATTAAGTTCTTAAATGTCTGTTGATGAATTCACTGTTTGATCAAAAAATCATCTAATTGATTTTTAGAAAAAACCTTTCACTGCATTTAACTTCCTTTAATTCCTTATTAGAACAATATTGTATTCATAGCCCCATTAGAGCTGTCAAATCCTGAACTAACAGGCACCCCACCTGATGATTAAAGGTTGTGAAATCAGTCTGTGAATGCAGCACTAATCCTGTAATGATAACCCTCTGGCACATTTTAACATGCAAACTGATATACCAAGCATTTTTAAAAAAAACTTCTGGTACACTTTCCAAATATTTAAAGGGCAGGTCATTTAAATCTCTTGACCATTTGACAGTCCTCTTGACACTTCCGATGAGTTTGTGCATTTTCTCCCAAAGGACACTTGCCCTCTTCCAAAACCAACCTGGGACCAATTACAAAAGGGTCTTCTACCTCGGCTTCTCCTACTTGGTCTAATGTGCACAGGCCATGTTTTGGACATCCCACGAACCAAAATTCAATCTGACTGATGCAGCTTCAATTTGACATGTGCAGTTATATCCATGAACCACAGATGTGGAAGCTTGAACCTGCCCCATTCATGAGCCCTCTTCCCTATGGAAATGGTAGGTGATAGGTTTTGGGGAGAGGGGGGTGGCAGATTTTCCAGATTCACGCTCTGCCTCCATTTTCACTAAGATAATGAGGTGTTCCATCTGTGGAAAAATTCTGGCCCAAGGCACTGATATATCACAGCATTATTTATTACCTGCGTAAACAATGCTTGTTAAAAATAATCTATACCTTTATTCCTGATATATTGAAAAGTATTAAGAGATATCAGCATAACTTAAGATTTAGCCATCAAAACTGGTGTTCTCTTTTTGCTTTAAATTGCCAGCACCCTGCCCCCCACAGATTATCTCTGCTTATCCAAAGTGCCTTTTTAACAGTCTCTCGGTATCATGGGCTCAAAGTGATGGACCATCAGAGGATACAGCAGGATGTAGATAGTTTGGAGACTTGGGCGGAGAGATGGCAGATGGAGTTTAATCTGGACAAATGTGAGGTAATGCATTTGGAAGGTCTAATAAAGATAGGAAATATACAGTAAATGGCAGAACCCTTAAGAGTATTGATAGGCAGAGGGATCTGGGTGTACAGGTACACAGGTCACTGAAAGTGGCAACACAGGTGGAGAAGGTAGTCAAAAAGGCATACGGCATGCTTATCTTCATCGGCTGGGATATTGAGTTTAAAAATTGGCAAGTCATGTTGCGGTTTTATAGAACCTTAGTTAGGCCGCACTTGGAATATAGTGTTCAATTCTGGTCGCCACACTCCCAGAAGGATGTGGAGACTTTGGAGAGGGTACAGAAAAGATTTACCAGGATGTTCCCCGTTTTGGAGGGCATTAGCTATGAGGAGAGGTTGGAGAAACTTGGTTTGTTCTCACTAGAACGACAGAGGTTGAGGGGCGAGCTGATAGAAGTCTACAAGATTATGAGGGGCATGGACAGAGTGGATAGTCAGAAGCTTTTACCCAGGGTGGAAGAGTCAATTACTAAGGGGCACAGGTTTAAGGTGCGAGGAGCAAGGTTTAAAGGAGATGTATCAGGCAAGTTTTTTACACAGAAGGTGGTGGGTGCCTGGAACTCGCTGCTGGGGGAGGTGGTGGAAGTAGGTACAATAGTGAGATTTAAGGGGCGTCTGGGCAAATACATGAATAGGATGGGAATAGAGGGATATGGTCCCTGGAAGGGTAGGGAGTCTTAGTTCAGTCGGGCAGCATGGTTGATGCAGGTTTGGAGGGGCAAAGGGCCTGTTCCTGTGCTGTAATTTTCTAAAATATATATTTTAAACAAAAACATAAAATACAGGTTAATTTCAAAATTTTTCAATCCAGCATGATTTTTTTTTAAATTCATTCGTGGGACATGGGCATCACTGGCTGGCCAGCATTTATTGCCCACCCTAGTTCCAGAGGATAGTTGAGAGTCAACCACGTTGCTTTGGCTCTGGAGTCACACCTATGGCCAGACTGGGTAAAGATGGCAGATTTCCTTCCCCAAAGGACATTAGTGAACCAGATGGGTTTTTCCGACGATCGACAATGGTTTCATGGTCATCAGTAGACTCTTAATTCCAGATATTTTTTATTGAATTCAAATTCCACCATCTGCCATGATGGGATTCGAACCATGGTCCCCAGAACATTAGCTGAGTTTCTGGATTAATAGTCTGGTGATAATACCACTTGGCCATCACCTTTCCCTGAAATTAACACGGCAATTAAATGAAAATTTTTGCAGAGAAGTATGTAGTCCTAAATTAGGAATTGATTTAGTGTAATGTTCATGAAAAAGTATTTTGCTGCTCCAGCTTTGATGCAGAGAATAAATTACTTACTAAGACACTTGACCATTCAGATCAGAATGGTTTTATGTTCTGTCTCGGTCCATTCTGGGTTAGTTGATCACAGCCAGTATGCTACTAGGAACATCACAGTCGACTTCAGCATAGGCTAGGAAAGGAAAACACACAGCCTGGATTGTCATTCCTGACCACCAGCCAGTGTTAGATGTAACATGAGGACAGAAGTAGACTCAGCAGCAATATCCCTGCCATCTCAATCGGGTACTTGGAGATGGCAAATTGAGCATGTTTTACTGAGACAGAATAAGGGAATGTTGGCAGTCAGCATCCATAATGGGAAAAGTTTATCTTTCAGTGATAACCCTTCTGACCAACTGTTGGGTATTTCCAATATTTGCAGCATTTTCCCTCCATTTTTATATATAAAACTCCCAATAAAAGTTTGACTTGTGGACGCATGGATCCAAAAAATAGCATGCATGGCGTAGTTTCAAAGCAGGGAGACAGACAGTGCTGCCAGCTGTATGAATCATAGAAACCCTACAGTGTAGAAAGAGGCCATTCGGCCCATCGAGTCTACACCGACCACAATCCCACCCAGGCCCTACTCCCATATCCATACATATTTACCTGCTAATCCCTCTAACCTACCCATCTCAAGACACTAAGGGGCAATTTTAGCATGGCCAATCAACCTAACCCGCACATCTTTGGACTGTGGGAGGAAACCGGAGCACCCGGAGGAAACCCACGCAGACACGAGGAGAATGTGCAAACTCCACATAGACAGTGACCCAAGCCGGGAATCGAACCCAGGTCCCTGGAGCTGTGAAGCAGCAGTGCTAACCGCTGTGCTACCGTGCCGCCTCCTGTGCTACCGTGCCGCCCCTGAGGTGTGTAGGTTTCTGCAAAGATATCAATGAGGAAACCTTTGTGGGCCATGCAGGTAGCAGCTGGCAGCACTGACTGTCCCATGCAAATCGATGTAGTCCACATAATGCTTCTTTGAAATCATTTACCCAAACAGTATCTATGCTTTATATAAATCTGTATGTGTGTGCATAATATATTAACATAGAAATTGGATAGAATATCTAAAAAAATTGCAAACTATGAAAGAACAGAAACTGGGATTTTCATGATTAAACTTGGAAGACTATAATGCAGCAAAACAGATAGGAAAGGAATGTAATTGGAAAAATATGGAACCAGAGGAAACATATTAGTGTCCAACACATTTGAAATAAATTGTTCCTTCCTGTTACCAATGTTAGTCTTCACTGGCACACTTTACAGCTATCATTCCAATCAGACACTGTCAGTGGTTGTGTAAGTAAAAAGGAAACTTCTACATAAAATGAAATTACAGAGCCGATGTGAAGTGGGCCTTGTCATGATTTATTATTTTTTTTGTTTCTGAAGCGCCTTGTGCGCCAGGGGGTTGTGGAAGCTGTTCTGCAGTGTGAAAGTAATGATGTGGAGATGCCGGCGTTGGACTGGGGTAAACACAGTAAGAAGTTTAACAACACCAGGTTAAAGTCCAACAGGTTTATTTGGTAGCAAAAGCCACACTCGAAAGCTTGTGTGGCTTTTGCTACCAAATAAACCTGTTGGACTTTAACCTGGTGTTGTTAAACTTCTTACTGTGTGAAAGTAACACAGTATTGGTGACATGGGAAGAGAGCGACGGGGCAGAACTGTATGCTGCAAGAGCACACAGTGATAAGGGGCACACAACTTGGTGTAACACCACGGAAACGCACTGTGACCTGCCCGAGATGTGGTGTGGACAGACTTATGAAGTAACAGTAAAAGCACTGTCTGAGAATGGCAAGATTAATAGTAGTCACAACATTCAACTTCAAACAGGTGTGGATGACTTTCTGAAAGGATTGTATGCATTCCATTCACAATTTAAGTCTAATGGGAGGGCAACTGTTCTGCTTGTAGCAATGTATCTCCTGCATGAAAATGGGCATGTATCTTCAAACAGAGCTGAATCATAGGAGACTTTCAACTGCAACAGAATGCACTGCGGTTTGGTAAATTCAATAACTAAAATATAGGACCACATAAAGGAGTCACCCAGTTAAATATGTGTGATTATTAAAAGGTATAATTTATGTTAATTAAGAACAGAGGAGGACACATTCCGATTATTAACGGATTTTTCATGGCTTTGCCCAAGAAATATCAAAACAAGCAAACTTCCCTGGGTAGGATTAGTGATGCTGAAAGGAGGAGTGTGGAGAGTTGTAATTTATGAAGCTCCATCTTATGGCAAAGAACCATAGAATCCCTACAGTGCAGAAAGAGGCCATCCGGCCCATCAAACCCGAAAGAGTATCCCACCCAGACCCTCCCCTCAGCCCTATCCCCATAACCCTGCACATTTAGCATGGCCAATCCACCTAACCTGCACATCTTTGGACTGTGGGAGGAAACCGGAGCACCTGGAAGAAACCTATGCAGACATTGGGAGAACGTGCAAACTCCACACAGTCATTCAAAGCCAGAATCAAACCAGGGTCCCTGGTGCTGTGAGGCAGCAATGCTAACTATGGCATGGTAGCAGAGTGGTTAAGATAATGGTAAGGTTAAGGGCAAGATGCTCTTTTGGAGAGTCAGTGCAGACTCGATGGGCTGAATGGCCTCTGTCTGCATTGTAAGGGTTCTATGGCGAGGTAGCACATTTAATTTCAGGTATTTCAATTTGGTACTTTTTTATTAAGAATTATTTTACACGACAGCATTAGAATTTGCCCCACTATAAAATGTCACAGAAAACACGTTGTGCTAGATTTTGAAGATTCAGTCAGTGGACATCACTACTTACTGTTGATGGGTGTGTGCTGTAAACTGTATGCAATTCGACAGAGCATTTGTAGGTAAGTAGATTAGCTCCACTTCTGTGTTACTAAGAAGCTGTCTTGAATGAGCAGTGTTAATTTGACTTGACTTGTCATTGTCACAGGTATTAGTATACAGTGAAAAGTATTGTTTCTTACATGCAATTCACAACCCTGAATGCTTTCTATGGTGCATCTGTAAAAGTTGTTGAGAGTCTTAGAGGACATTCCGAATTTCCTTAGCCTCCTGAGAAAGTAGAGGCATTGGTGGGATTTCTTAACGATAGCATCGGGACATTGCTGATGAGTTGACATCTCTCACCAATATAAATGAACCTCATTATCTGTAATTTTCAGTGTCTGCAATTGTTTTGCTTTTCTCATGTCAATAGCACCATGTGTTCCACAGCACATTGATGCCTCTGTGGCCTGTGACAAAAACAGTGCATCAGTTCACTGGGGACACACTTATGGGGCACAGTCATACATTGCAGTTGGAGAAGGAGACAATGGACATAATGTTACGTGCAATACAAGTGACACATTCTGTGAAATCCAAGGGCTCCACTGTGGCCAAGAATAGAGCTTCAGTGTCAAAGGTGCTGATGAAATGTGTGAGAGTGCAGCAAATTCTGGCTTCAGAGTTCACACAGGTAATAGTTTCACACTCAGTCTCACTGTAAACCGCAGAGTTGCACCCATTCAATGTAGCCAACAGATGTATATTATTGGTGCAACTGCTTTTCTACAGCAACAAATAAAAGCAGAAAATGATTTGGAATATGAATTTTACACTTCATAATGTATTCGTTGCTTCAAAATATATTTTTAATAATGTTATATTATATTAATAATCTATTTTAATATGGCTATGGGGTGGTGTTAAATCCATCATTGTCAGGGGCACAAATTGAGCGTTCATGTACTAGCAACCTCGTACACACCTGTCTGATTTCCATTCATTCTTAGGAAATGGGCATTACTGGCAAGGCTGGCATTCATTACTATCCCTGGTTTCCTTGAGAAAATGGTGGTAGGCTTTGACAGTGACAGTTTGACACATCTGATCACTTTAGAGGGCAATATGAGTCAACTATATTGATGTGAGACTGGAGTCATATGCAGGCCAGACTGAGTTTGGTGGCAGGTTTCCTTCCTTAAAGGACATTAACAAGCCAGTTGGGAATTTTACAACAATCTGTCAACTTCATGATCACCTTCACATACCAGTATTCTTAATTTATGGATTGTGTTTCAGAACTGAATTCAAACTCTGGAACTGGTGGTATTTGAATTCACCTTTACTGGATTGTTAGTCCAAGCTTCTGGGTTACCAGACCAGTAACATAAACACACTACCATACCCCATTAAATGGACAGCTAGTTCTTTGCCATTTATTTTTCCACCCATTGAAGTTGAATTTGATCCCCAGGAAGTCTCGGCCCAGGGCTGGATTTTCCTGATGGAAGTGGGAATCAGGAGGTGGAACCCACAGCTCAATCCTGCCTCCGTCACCAGCCTGCAAATACTGGACAATGTAATTTAGCATTTATTTCATATAATTTTTAAAAACTCATTTCCAGACCTTTCCACATTTACAATGTTGATCTTTTATCTAACAGCTTACCAGTTGGTAGAATTCAGAATAATTAACAGCAAAAATCTGGTTTAATGTTCACTTCTTTTATGAGAAAAAAAATCAATTTTGTAAGTTAGACTGCAGTTATTCATACTTCCCCAGAAATGTAAGCAACCAGTGTAAGCAACTACCCAGTAACAGAGAACATTGGCAAAAATCTTGTCCACTTGCTGTCCAAAATCATACATTCTGTCCTTATTCTTTATGCTTTTGAGTTAGAATCATAGAATCCCTACAGTACAGAAAGAGGCCATTTGGCCCATCAAGTCTGTACCGACCACAATCCCACCCAACCCCTATTCCCGTAACACTCATTTACACTGCTAATCCCCCTGACACTAGGGTCAATTTATCATGGTCAATCAACCTAACCTACACATCTTTGGACTGTGCGAGGAAACCGGAGCACCCAGAGGAAACCTACGCAGACACGTGAAGAATGTGCAAACTCCACACAGACGGTGACCCAAGGCTGGAATTGAACCTGGGTCCCTGGCGCTGTGAGGCAGCACTGCTAACCACTGTGTCACCGTTGATATTTTATTAAATAGCAAAACGGTAATTTGGGAAACAGAGTGGTACAGTTAGTTGCAGCCAGAGATTTCTCTGTAGCGGAAGCTAAAGAGTTAGGAGATGAAAAATAGAAGTGTTACGGCAGGTAAGGTATAATTACAGTGACAAGTTTACCTAGATTGGTTGAGGGGCGACCTGATAGAAGTCTACAAGATTATGAGAGGCATGGACAGAGTGGATAGTCAGAAGCTTTTTCCCAGGGTGGAAGAGTCAAATACTGGAGGGCACAGGTTTAAGGTGCAAGGTTTAAAGGAGATGTATGAGGCAGATCTTTTACACAGAGAGTAGTGGGGACAACAATCCCACCCAGGTCCCATCCCCATAACCCCACGTTTTTACCCTGCTAATCCTCCTGACACCAAGGGGCAATTTAGCATGGCCAATCAACCTAACCCGCACATCTTTGGACTGCGGGAGGAAACCAGAGCACCCGGAGGAAACCCACGCAGACACAGGGAGAACGTGCAAACTCCACACAGACAGTGACATAAACCGGGAATTGAACGTGGGTCCCTGGAGCAGTGGGGCAGCAGTGCTACCCACTGTGCCACTGTGCCACCCATGCTGGCTCCAGCTGGGATTTGCAATGGCCTTTGAAGTGGCTGTGAGGTCCAAAATGAGAATCTCGGCGGACATCAAATCCATTGCGAGTCTCCCGGCCCGCTGCCCTGTCCCGATCAACCTCTCGCCCAAGGCAGGCAAGAACCTAACTTGAATGGATTTTAATACAATTATCAGTCTGGAAGCCCAATTCACTGACCTCCTGGGATTGTACCCCCGCCCCATCCCCACGCCAACCAGGATGTCACACGGGTGCCAATTAATGCAGGTCTTGAAAAGTGGGACCAGGTGCCATGGATGCTGAGGGGATGCAAGGGGGTGAGTGCCTTCTCAACACTTACCTCCAGAGTGCCGAGAGGGGTCCTTGAAGGCAGAAGGGGCTCAGAGGGTTGAGAATGGACTGGAAGGGCTCAGGTCAGGGGTCTCTTCCAAGGGTTGGGTCTACAGAGTCTTCCCTCTGTAGCTATGAAAATCATTAAACTCGCTTTCAGCATATCAATTTGTCATTAAAATTCTTCCCTCTGTAAGCTTGAGACTCTTTGATGTCTTCCAGCGTGTCAAGTTCAAAGATCTGTCAGATGAAGGTGAAAGTCTTCCCTCGAATGTGATGGAAAACGTTGAAGTGCTTATTTCATCTTCAATTTCATTCCCCTTTAACTTTTCAAACCTCTGGCCATGCTGAGAAGCCTTAAAGCCTGGAATGGGATTGTTTACATTAAATTTCACACTCCAGTAGCTGTTACAAGCTGCTTGATTGACAGGTCCAGGCTATTTCACAGTAGGCAGTAGCTGTGTTTGTTTTTATTACTCTTCACGATTGATTAATTCTCAAGTGCTTCCTCTTTTGAGCTGCTGCAGTTTCTAACCGTAGTTTTTTAAAACAAATTTTCACTTTGATCTGCAGTGCCTACTCGTGTGGGCAGCCTGCTAATTTTAATCACAGTTTTTTAAAACAGACTTTCTCTTTGTTCTGAGCACCTTCCTAGAAAGACTGAGTGCTTATTTTTTCATAGGGAGTCTTTTTCAATCTCTGATGCCAGAACAGCATTCCTGCACTGTCAGCCACTGAAGAAGCTGGAACAACTCCGAAATTATCCTCCAGGGGGCCCTCAATGAAGACCTTCCAGCGACTACCATTTATTCCTCTGGATAGACATTATAACCAGGCCTGGGGACCTGGAAGCCTTTGGAGCCCAAGGTGGTCAGGTACATGGCTGGACAGTGCCCTGATTCTACTCCATTCCACCCTGGCACTGCCACCCTGGCAGGGAGGGCCGACCTGGCACTGTACTCTGAAGAGCGCCTCGATCTCTGTGAAGCTAGGCTTGCCAGTGTGTTTCACGTGAGGAAATTCTTTTCAACCAGAGAGTGGTTGTATCCTGGCTGGTTAGTGCTGTCAATGCGAGCAGAAAATACACTGTTTTTCCCGCTGGCGACAACACTTTGATTTTTTTTCAGGGAGAATCGCAGCCACTGATTTGTAATTGATATTTCATTTTGCAGCTGAAGTCAGGTACACAAAGGTACTTTATTATTGGTGCAGAAAATGTGATCTGATTTTCTTCGTTGGTACTTTTCAGCACCGTGCGCACCAGAGGATATTGAAGCCAACCTGGACTGTGCAACTGGTTTAATGCGGGTTTCATGGAATCCGAGCGATGGTGCAGCGCTGTACGTCGCAACTGCAGAAGGAAGCAATGGCCATAGAAAATCATGCAGCACCACAAACAGGAGCTGTGAAATATCCGACCTAACATGTGGACCGACGTACACTATAACCGTAACCGCGCAAGGCCATTCATGTCACAGTACACCAAGTCGCAGCTTTAATATCACCACAGGTATTTTCAGTTTCTGTGTACCAGCAAATCAGTGCTTTATTGGATAAATCCTTTGCCAAGACCTGGATAATGTCTTGATCCATTAGGAAACTAGGGAAGGAAATCTGTTATCCTTACCTGCGGGTCTGGCTAACCTGTGACTCCAGACCCACAGCAATGTGGTTGACCCTTAATCTTCCCTCTAAAATGGTCCAGCAAGCTTCTCAGTTCAAGTGGAATTCAGAATGGGCAACAAATGCTGTACTCTCCAACGATGCCCTGTAAGAATTAAAACAAAGGGTTGCCAACCTTGAATTGAGATAAATCACTACCAAAAATAACATTTGTTGAGGTTTATCTTCCCAGGGAGTTTTACTTGTGATTAATTATCTTCTTTTGCTTAATTAAAATAGTCCATAATAGAAAATATTCAAATGGTCCATGAATGGCATAATTCACTTAAGTCGTGGAATACATCGACTAAGGGTGAAATCTTACTAAAAAATGGCAGTGTGTTCTTCCTGGTGAAAAAAAGCCCAGCCTGTGTCGCTACAGAGAAACCGGTCGATCTTTTTTCCAGATCTTACGACACTCTGCCAAAAGAAAATCAAGGGGCTGCGATTCACACAGGGGGGCAAACATGCCGCCAAAACTCGGCTGCTCAGAGATCCATGTTTAAAGGGTGCCCTGATCAGAACTTCAATAAATCTCCTCCCACCCCACCACTGAGGTCTCAGGGACTCCCCTCCCCACCCCTGATCGGAGCCAACATTCACTCTGACACCCCTCTTCTCCGCCCCTCCCCCCCCCCCCCCGCCCCCTCCCCGATCATCAGCCTTTTCTTCACCCGTGATCATTGGCCCCCTCTCCTGGCCCACAATCCCACCTGCATTTATATCACCTCGCTCCCCCCCCCCCCCCCCCCATGAGGCTCCCATTGGAGCCCACCCCTTGGCACAGGGTGGCACAGCCAGGGTGGCACAATCTGCTCTGTGCGTGTAAGGAGAGAATCCAAACACAGGAAACGTATATCAGACCAGACACAGGTCCAATTGTTCTAATCCATTCTCTGACAGGCCAACAGTACGTCACACCATCCTGATTAAACGGTATGATTTTTTTTGGCATATCTTCACCCACACATTTTTTCCCTTTGTGGAAAAGTGGGGAGGTGCGGGGAGGATTCCTGGGCTGATTATCAGTCTGCTGAACCAAGTCATGAACACGCCTTCTATGGCCAACAAGCTGTGAGCTTCCAGCCCAGGGCAAGGGACAGTAGGACTGCGCCACAGCAAGAAGCAGTATCCAGTGATTTTCAATCTATACTAATAAGATTAATGGATATTTATTTCAGAACCATGTACCCCACAGGATGTCGACGTTACCCTGGACTGCACTACTAACATTGTATTGGTGTCCTGGAGCTCCGGTAACGGTACAAGATTATACACTGCCACCGCTGCAGGCAGAGATGGGCATCAGCACTCATGCAACACATCAGATACATGGTGTGAAATCATTGATCTGCATTGTGACGAGTGGTACAATGTGACAGTGACAGCGCATAATGAGAACTGTAACAGCTCACAAAGCTTAGAAAAAGAAATCAAAGCAGGTAACGTTTGCAGAATTAATTATTTTATATTTATTCAGATGATGAACCAAAGCGAGTCTGCACATCCTGAGATATCTTATATAATTAGCACTGCTGCTTCATAACACCGGGGACCCAGGTTCGATTCCCGGCTTGGGTCACTGTCTGTGCAGAGTCTGCACATTCTCCCCGTGTCTGCGAGGGTTTCCTCCGGATGCTCTGGTTTCCTCCCACAGTCCGAAAGACATGCTGGTTAGGTGCATTGGCCATGCTAAATTCTCCCTCAGTGTACCTGAACTGGTGCCAGAGTGTGGCAATATGGGATTTTCACAGTAACTTCATTGCAGTGTTAATGTAAGCCTACTCGTGACACTAATAAATAAACTTTAAGCTTATAATTGAAAATACTGTTCCATTTAGAGGTCTAGGCTGTCAGGCTAGTTAAATTGACAGGTAGGTCGGAGACACACCTGATAATGGATCTATAATTTAAATTGACATGAGAAATAGTTGCACATTGACTCTCAGTTCAGCCTATTGATATATCAATCACGTCTTGATGTCAGCAATTACCTCCTGTAACTGTGAGTAAACTTCTATCAACTCACATCAATTTTAAAGCTACACTTTAATACAAATCATATCCAAATAATTTCCATGAATAATTGTTTTTAAAAATTCCAAAGCATGTTATATAGAACTTATATTGGAAAAAGTTAATGCAGAATATGGTCACAATATGACAACAGGAAGTAAGATTTTTTTGTCAGAAAGCCATGCATTTGCAAGATTGTTTAATTTTTTCGTGGGATCAACTATTTTAAGTTAAAAGCAGGTTTGTGGTTGCTACCTGTATTGGCTATTAAACAAAATGTAACTAACATTTACAATAAATCCAGCATTAATAAAAATCAGGTCAGTATCTTTCTATCCTAAGTGCCCATTTCAGTGCTCAAACAAAATTCACTCAGTGCTGGCCAGGGTTTGAAGTGACTTTTGCATTACAACAAACCAAGTTTGCTTCAACAATGAAAGTGTTTCCATCTATGTTTTAGATGCAAAACATAACGTATAGTAATCAATTCTTGTTGCAAATATCAATAACTGGCTCTGACAACTTACTTATGATCCATTGCATTACCTAGCACCATGTGACCCTATCAACCCAACCGCATACTTGGACTGTGATGTGGATGCAATCAAGGTTTTCTGGGATAACAATGATGGAGCGCTGTCATATACTGTGGTAGCAGAAAGTAATGATGGATTGACACATTCCTGTAACACAACAGACACATACTGTGAGCTCACAAAATTACAATGTGGCCAGATTTACAACATATCTATTGCGGGGTTCAATGAGCAGTGTAACACCTTACAACCCTCCAAGAGTTTTACAGCAATTGAAACAGGTAAAAGTATATTACGTCAAGCTTTAGTCGATTAACTTAATTAATTCTAGTTTCATTTTCATGCTTTACATAGGGAATTTTTTTTTAAATGGTCATATTTCAGAGTTGGGTTGATATTGCTAAATCTGGCACTCCGTTCAATTGTCATTATCATCCTTCTTCACATCCATTCCCTCAGAAACACCTGATTTTTCTGGATATTCTGAAAGAAACATTTATCTGTCTGGCACCTTACAGGATTTAGTCCATCATTTTTTTTGCATTTCAATTTAACAAGTCCACAACCAAGCATTGAACAAGGACTTAACATGTTTTTTATTGCAAACTCTGATTTCCATTCTTTTTCTCCAAGTAATTTCTTCACTTGGACTCCAACAATAACTTTGATTCTCTGGGGAAAAATACAAAGTGTTTCCCATTGGCTCTGACAGAGCCTCCCAAATGGGATTCATCCACCTTTAACATGTAAAAGTATGCATAACAGGAGGCATGCTGACCAGCCTGGCTTCACCCAGATCAGAGCCATTTTATAAGCACCCCCCTACTTCCACCACAGAAATGGTAATCTTTGCTGACATGGGGAGCACCACCAATTCCTCAGGAAAGAGGTGCATCCTCCCCTCCCCACCACTAAAATAACGGGTCACCCTCCTCCCCCACACACACCATGCAGGCATGAGGGTGACCCCCTAAAGGCCCCTCAGGTTCCCTCCTCAGCAGTGCCAATGATGCACTGTCCCCTGGCACCCTGGTACTGACACCCTAACAGTGACATCCTGGCTTGTGCCCCTCCCCTGAGGGGGTTCAAGGAAGTAAGTGTAGTGCCATTTGTTCTTTGTCAATGCCAGGCTGCAGAGGGAGGGTCCCTCAAGGGTCCTGGGGGTTAGGTGAGCTCGGGCTGGGGGCAAGAAGTTGAATTCAGCAATCTTCCCCAGGATGTGAGTCATGTGGCTAGACTGTCCCTTCTAGCCCTGGGAAACCTGACCATTACTCCTGGCATAGTAATTTCAGGCATCTCATTGATCAAAAGCTTCATTCTTGTATGTCAACTGTGAAAACTTTGAGGTGGCCTGGTCACTTTATTCTCCACGCCCCATGGACACATGGCAGGCCTCCGAATCCCAGCAGCACTCCATTCAGCAGGAAGGATTCCCCTTTCTCTCTCTCTAAGAAGCTGCAAGTATGAGATGACCCCGTTCAAGTCTTCTGAAGTCAGTCACTTTCACTGGGGGGGGATTCCCTTCTCCACAGCTGGCCTTATTTTTTTAACACTGCGTTTATTTCAAGTCGAGTCCTCCTTTGCATTGCCAGCTCTAATCAAACATGTTCCTGAAGATTTCATCACATGACCTTCTGCCTTGTATTGCCTGCACCTGGTCAAATAGCCTATTTCCCCACCTCAAATACTTTGTTCAAAGAAAATGAGGAAGCACAGATGCCTCTGTTTTTTGTTTCCTCCCGGGTTGTTTGCAGCAGTCTCCATGATCTTTACATCCGGTTCCGCTGCAATCCCAAGTTTGTTTCATGTAACTAGACCAAAGTAAATGAAGAGAGTTAACTAAGTAGTGGAACTTCAGAATCCTCCCGTGTGATAGTATCTGTTTTGCGAATGAACTATAACTTCCGACACGGGTGGCACAGTGGTTAGCACTGCTCTCTCACAGCCAGGGACCCAGGTTCAATTCCGGCCTCAGGTCACTGTCTGTGTGGAGTTTGCACTTTCTCCCCGTGTCTGCGTGGGTTTCCTCCGGGAGCTCCGGTTTCCTCCCACACTCCAAAAATGTGCGGGTTGGGTTGATTGGCTATGCTAAGTTGACCCTAGTGTCAGGGGGATTAGCAGGGTAAATGTGTGGGGTTACGGGAATAGGGCCTGGGTGGGATTGTGGAAGGTGCAGGCTTGACCGGCCGAATGGCCTCCTTCTGTGCTGTAGGGATTCTAAGATTCTATTCCGGAGTGCAACGTCAGGCTGTTACCTTCTACTGGAGCTAGCACTCATGAACAAGATGCAGGTTACAAGCAGGAATTCATGACATACTCAATCAGTTTGTATAAATCCTAAAAAAAAAATCAAGAGATTTAATGGCATGTGCTGGTTTCTGACTCGAGAAACTAAATTCTTTTACCAAATGCAGCTTTCTGATTGGGAACCAAATCCAGGAGACTACATTTCTCAGAGTAGCTGCTATTTGCCTTTTCCCCCAGTATTAAGCAAGAGTCCAGGAGCTACCGACTCAAGAACAGCTTCTTCCCTGCTGCCATCAGACTTTTGAATGGATCTACCTTGCATTAAGTTGATCTTTCTCTATACCCTAGCTATGACTGCAACACTGCATTCTGCACTCTCTTGTTTCCTTCTCTATGAACGGTATGCTTTGTCTGTATACCACGCAAGAAACAATATTTTTCACTGTATGCTAATACATGTGACAATAATAAATCAAATCAAAAAATCATAATATATATTTTCAAATTCTGTGCCATGTTTCTGTGTTTCACTTCCTAGCAGTCCTTGCTTCTCGTGCTATCTTTTACCACCTGCCCCCATCACCCCATCGCCTTGCCTACCATATAATATACCAATATACAGCTGAGAATGGGATCGTGCCCAAGGTTAACCACAATTCTACTCATAAGCAAAGACTATCGAAAAAACATATCATTTTAATTAATTTTTAAAGAAACCTAACTTTAACAGTCAAATTTGATAATTGGCAGAAGTTTTCAGTGTGCAGGATGGAAAATAATATTTCTTTTCTACCATTGCTTAATTATGCACAGCTCCCTGTGCTCCAATGCTTGTTGATGCTCACGTGGATTGTGCTTCGAATGTGGCGTCGTTGGAGTGGATGGAAAGCGATGGGGCAGACTCGTACATTGCATTCTTGGAGATGAGCAGCGGAGACAGACTGTCGTGCAACACCACAGGCACAAGCTGTGCAGTCTTCCATCTCCCGTGTGGAGAGAGTTATTCGGTGATGGTAATGGCACGGGCTGGCCATTGCAGTAGTGTCTTACCCCTTTCAGGATTGGAAATTCAGTCAGGTATTTAACTTCAAAACCAATGTGACAAAAGGAGGAATGAGAAGAGATGTTGAAAATGTAAGAAAACAATAGCGTGCAAAGATAGCAACAAAGAACGCCTTAGGACAAAGAAAAGTCAATTGGTTTGAACAAGCACTTCACTTTTTTTGATACATCTTTATCTACCTTGCAATAATTCTTAATCCTCTTTTCAACAAGAAACGTGTTGTATGAGTCTATTTATGTCATTTGCTTAATGGTTTTCCACTTTGCCTTCATACACTTTGTGTAAAATAATTTGGCCTCAATTCCCTATTTAATATGAAAATAAGAGTGTGTGAGAATAGTGTACTTTCATCCCTGGAACCCTGATCTGAATCTAGCTTAGTGTTGGGTCTCAGTGAAACATAGTTAACCACTCAATGCTGTCCAGGAAGAACGAGTCCATAATACAGAATTACAGAAATGTTACTGGGATAGGGAATACAAACATCATAGTAGTGTAGCATTCCTCTAAAGTTGCAGATTAAGACAGAATAAAGGGGATTTTACCTCACACTGGATAATGCTACTAGTGACCTGGGAATGCTTATTGTGTTATAATTACTCCCAAGCTGTGTCAGGCATCTTTTTAGAGAAAATTCCCTTCAAATGAAGTGGGTAGTGCCTTTATGATGACTTTAGTCAGTGGACAGTTTGGAATAATTTGGACTGATGATCTCCATGCTCTAGATACTAGTTGCACTCTAAGTTAGCAACCCCGAAGCTTACTTTAAAGGAAGGAAGAAAGTTGCCATGTGGTAGAACATAACCCTTTCCTCTACCATCTTTCCTCCCTGTCCACCCCTATCCCATTTCACAAAATGTATTTATTACCAGTAAAAGCAGCTGATTCAGAAACTAGTGAATTCAAAAGCTAAATTTAAGTGACAGTCTAGTTGGGATTCAAATGTAATCTCTCTCCACGGGCTCTCAATCCTCTGCAGTCAGTAGGGTGCTCACCATTAGGTGTTTATTCTTCAACTTAGTTTTATTTAATTAAAACCTGGGTAATCCGATGATATAACTTATGACATTTATTTTTCTGTTTTCCTTTTTTTTCCTCAACCAAGTGCCATGTCCCCCTCAGAAAGTGGAAGGTTATAGCAAGGACAAAACTGCCTTGATATCCTGGGATCCAAGTAATCACACAGTGACATACACGGCAACAGCAGAAGCGAGTGATGGACACATAGACACCTGTACTACCTCTGGATTCAGCTGTCAGATACCGGCACTTCACTGTCAACAAACATATACCATCACCGTTCAAGGATTTGACGAAAAATGCAACAGCAAAAAAAGCTCCAGTATTGAAATTGGGACAGGTAGTCAAATACATATCACCATTAATACTTGTAACATTTTACTTATACATTGCCTGATTTTATTTGAGACCATTGAAAAGACGAAAAGAGGAATATTTTATGAAGAAATGCTAAAATGGATTTTCTGTTACTGAGAAGGTTGGGGACAATAATTATTTTTATATAAGATGTCGTGGATGATGAGAGGTTTTCTTAGTGGCATTGCATTGTGTCTGTGCATTATGTGAAATGTTGCCGAGTAATTAATCTTTCCATTCTCAACAGTTTATGAAGTCTGAGTGTGGACTTTTTTAATGTAAATTTAACTGCAATTTTACCTCGAGAATTCCAATGTGAATAAGATTGAACTTGCCAAAGCTGATTTTTATTAGACATCTAGCAACTGTTGGAAGGAAGACGTTCTTTACTTAATCAGATCCTCCTTCATCAGTAACAATCTTAACCATAACCACAAACATACGAGTGCTTTGTGTTTGCTGGATCTGAAAGACTTATTTTGAATGGATTCATGAGGGGAAAGTCGTGCTTGACGAACATGTTGGATTTTTATGAAGATGTGACTAGGGCGGTTGATGGAGGAGAACCGGTGGATGCGGTGTTTTTGGATTTCCAAAAGGCGTTTGATAAGGTGCCCCATAAAAGGCTGCTGAAGAAGATTAGGGCACACGGAGTTGGGGGTAGTGTGTTAAAGTGGATTGGGGACTGGCTATCCGACAGGAAGCAAAGAGTCGGAATAAATGGGTGTTTTCCGGTTGGAGGAAGGTAACTAGTGGCGTGCCGCAGGGATCGGTACTCGGGCCGCAACTGTTTACCATTTATATAGATGATCTGGAGGAGGGGACGGAGTGTAGGGTAACGAAGTTTGCAGACGACACAAAGATAAGTGGAAAAGTGAATCGTGTGGAGGACGGAGAAGATCTGCAGAGAGATTTGGACAGGCTGAGTGAGTGGGCGAGGATATGGCAAATGGAGTATAACGTTGATAAATGCGAGGTTATACACTTTGGAGGAAATAATAACAAATGGGATTACTATCTCAATGGAAACAAATTAAAACATGCTACCGTGCAAAGGGACCTGGGGGTCCTTGTGCATGAGACGCAAAAGCCCAGTCTGCAGGTACAACAGGTGATCAAGAAGGCAAATGGGATGTTGGCCTATATCGCGAGGGGGATAGAATATAAAAGCAGGGATGTCTTGATGCACCTGTACAGGGCATTGGTGAGGCCGCAGCTGGAATACTGTGTGCAGTATTGGTCCCCTTATATGAGGAAGGATATATTGGCATTGGAGGGAGTGCAGAGAAGGTTCACCAGGTTGATACCGGAGATGAGGGGTTTGGATTATGAGGAGAGGCTGAGGAGATTGGGTTTGTACTCGTTGGAGTTTAGAAGGATGAGGGGGGATCTTATGGAGACTTATAAGATAATGCGGGGGCTGGATAGGGTTGGGGCGGAGAGATTCTTTCCACTTAGTAAGGAAGTTAAAACTAGAGGACACAGCCTCAAAATAAAGGGGGGTCGGTTTAAGACAGAGTTGAGGAGGAACTTCTTCTCCCAGAGGGTGGTGAATCTCTGGAATTCTCTGCCCACTGAGGTGGTGGAGGCTACCTCGCTGAATATGTTTAAAGCGCGGATGGATGGATTCCTGATCGGTAAGGGAATTAAGGGTTATGGGGATCAGGCGGGTAAGTGGTACTGATCCACGTCAGATCAGCCATGATCTTATTGAATGGCGGGGCAGGCTCGAGGGGCTAGATGGCCTACTCCTGCTCCTATTTCTTATGTTCTTATGTTCTTATGAATTGCAAGAGCAGCGTCAATCATTATATCATTTTAGCAAACTCTTCTTGGAAAAGCTGGGAACTGCCTGAACTGAGCCTCCATTCAGATGAATAGTAGCTATGGTGATAGTTGCTATGGCTTTGGTCTCAACTTTTTCCAAGGGACATTGTCGGTATTTCCCCAAGTTTGAACTTATATTTTACTATTGCTGCTAAACATCCAGCATGAAGATATAATGAAAATGTTAATGCTGCATATATTTTTGTTTCCCACTTGGCGGCACAGTGGCACAGTGGTTAGCACTGCTGCCTCACTGCTTCAGGGACCCGGGTTCAATTCTGGCCTCGGGTGACTGTCTGTGTGGAGTTTGCACATTCTCCCCATGTCTGTGTGGGTTTTCTCCAGGTGCTCCGGTTTCCTCCAAACAGTCCAAAGATGTGGGGGTAGGTTGATTGGCCATGCTAAATTGCCCCTTAGTGTCCCGGGGTGTGTAGGTTAGAGGGATTAGCGGGTAAATATGTGGGGTTGCAGGATAAGGTCCTGGGTGGGATTGTTGTCGGTACAAATTCAACGGGCCGAATGGCCTCCTTCGGCACTGTAGAGATTCTATGATTCTATGGCCACTGAGATTATTTCATAAAATCTTTAGTGTTAAAGGTCTAGTGACAATCAGTTCAGTGATGCACTGAGATAGGACACCAACTATGCTAGGGGATGGATTAATGCCCAGAATCTTCTTCTGAGTTTGTAATCTTGCCTATATTACTGTGAAGGGAGGAGGGAGAATTGAGTAGATAGTTATTACTGAGGTATTCTCCACTGAATGCCATTTTAAATGGTATTAGCGGATACCTACCTGCCTGAATGTTAATAGGGTGGGATTTTATGGCCTCGCTTGTCTTGAAACCGTAAAATCCTGCCCAAGATCAACGGACCTTTCCATGGTCCGCTCCTCGCCTGTTCCAATTCCCGTGGTGGGCGGGACAGTAAAATTCCAGCCATAGTCTCTGAACAACGTAGAATAAGTAAATGAGCTGGTTAGATTCTAAGAGGGTTTTATATACCATTGAAATGAATGGTGAGTCTTTTAAAAGGTTACCATATGATTTTAATTATATAATCGGCATGATGTAACTATACTTTAATATACTTAATTATCTATAATATTTACAATAAATTATTATTACACTTTTTCTACTCTGCAGCATCGTGTGCTCCAGATGAAATCACTGTGAATGTAGACTGTACTACAAACCAAGTACTGGTATCATGGGGACGGGCAGATGGAGCAGTGTCATTCAATATAACTGCAAAAGGCAGTGATGGACATATATATTCATACAACACAACAGAGACAAGCTATGAAATGCTGGATTTACACTGTGGACATTCCTATAACATAACTGTAACAGCACTCGGTTATAGCCAGAATGGCATTTCAAGTACATCTGTCCAATTTCAAACTGGTAATGTTATCAATTCTTAATTAATATAGACTATGTTAATCATTTTACATTTAGTTATTCTGTATGTTTACAAGACAGAGAGACTTGATTGATATTGAATTGTGTTTTCTAAATAGCACCGTGTGTTCCTGAGAATCTAAAGGCTCAGCTGGATTGTGATTCGAACGCAGTCTCCTTCTCGTGGGATGTCACGGATGGAGCAAAGTTATACACTGTGACCGCCCAAGATAGTCAAGGAGTCGCAGCTTTATTCAACACCAGCGATACAAAGGCTCAGATCCCACACCTACAGTGTGGTGAATATTATACAATCTCTGTTCTAGCAACAGACAACATCTGCAAAAGTCCTCAGGGTGCAGTGGTGAATGTAGATGCAGGTAACGCTCGTTTCATTAACATTATACTATTAAATGGAGGTTTTGGGTTTGCAGGCAGTACTTAAATGTTGTGTGTTATTTTATTTACTTTTTCAATTTGTGCTCAAGGAGAAATGGGAGTCTGTGCTTGATAATGTTATCTAATTGAGGTTAGATAGTCCATAGCTAAAGTTACTTTTAACATTGCTGATTATTTGGAATATACTGTTCATAGTTTCAGAGATTCCTGAAGCATTATAATTGAAGCCCTTCAGTACAGTCAGAGCTGTACTTACTTATCTTCATGAGCTAAATAAGTGAAACACACCATAGCACATGTTTACTCCATGGAAACTGAGCAAACAGTACACAAAAGGTCTGCTCACACATTAAAGTAATGGTCCTCAACTCAATATTGGTTTGATTTACATATCAAATATATAGACTCAGACGTTCAGACATTGCAACATTTCTCATTGCCTGTCATTCAGAAATTTTAGCTCATTTTACAGAAGCTGCAATGATTCAGGAAGCCTGACTGGAAAGGAACATAATTTATTACAGAAGTAATAAATGAATAAAGTAAACCACTAGCATGGTGTACACATGCTAGCCCCTGCCTACGATTACAGTTCAGCAGGCCCAGTCCTGGGCCTGCCTTATAAACGGCTCATGTAGTGTTTTCCAGCTATGCAGGCCACTGCCTGTTACCAGGGGTACTCAAGAAGCCCCACAGAGCAATCAGTCAATGATTTCTCATGGGACTCATCACAGAAGCCTTAAATTTTAAAAATTCCGATGACCTATTTTACATATTATCTTTTTCTTGTTACCACAACACAAAGTTGTAAGGATTATTCCTGTTAATTGTGAATCAGGGATTAAGTTAATCAATTTTGAAACGAGAGATGGCTTGCTTTGTTTGGAATAATTGTTAATTTTCCCTCCTGTCCCTGCCCTCAGGTGAAGATTGTTTCTCCTTATATGTTCGGTATTGAGACAAATTTTGGGGAGACCTTAACTCACTCGGAACCCATTTTCTAGGCACATAGTTAAAATTGGGCCAAGCGTCTTTCATATTTTCTGTCACTTAATATAACTAGCCATGGTTAACCCATGGTTACAGGGATAGGGCAGGTAACTTACTCTGTCAGAGGGGTAGTGTAGATTCGATGGGCTGAATGGCTTCTTCTGCACTGTAGGGATTGTATGATTCTATCCATTTTAACTTTCAATCTTATTTTCAGTCCCTTGCGATCCACAGAATGTAGAAGTGAGACTGGATTGTAACCTAAATACAGCTTTGGTGTCGTGGGACGACAGTAGAGGGGCGCTGTTGTACACTGCCTTTGCTGAAGGACCCGGTGGGAGCATCACATCGTGCAGCACATCAGAAACATCATGTAGAACTCCCAAGTTACTCTGTGGCCAGTTATATTCTGTATATGTCATCGCGTCTGACAGCACATGTAACCAATCTCAGAGTTCAATGGTTGAGCTTCAAACAGGTAACTCCCTATTTGACTGACAAATACTGGACTATGTAAACCAAAATGCAGTAAACTTGCTGCATGTTTTATTTATCGGTACAGCAAAGGGCTATTTCAACTTATGGAACTGTACAGAGTATATTAAAACAATAGTTAGCAGTGGTACAGTATTATGTGAAAAATGCATGTGCAAACAGCTGGATTTTGGTATGAACGTTTGATAATGTTATGTATTCAAATAGGATTTTGTTCCAGTTAAACCACCCATCACTGCATCAACAGCTAAAGGCTGTGAGGAAATTAGCTGCGGGTTCTTATCAAGCCCAACTGGCTGCCAGACCCCAACCCTGCCTCTTCTAGAATGGGTGTTGCCCAGAACAGGTTTGAGCAAGTAATGTGCTGGGCAGTGCCAATATTCTCAGGCCCTCCCTGCCTCTATTTCTGACCTCAATGGTTCCCGAAGGTTCTGCCCATGCAGTCTGTTTGTGCAATGTGGCTGTCCACAGTGTATGTACTATGTGAGGGGCAGAGTGTGGGGTGGAGGCTCGCAGGAGTGTCAGGTGTGTGAGGGTGAAGCAGTTGGCAGTTAGTGGTAATTGATGGAGTTTGCTGGTCAATGAGTGATAGGAATGTGTCTGAGGCTGGTTAATGGGATATGGCATTTGAAATTGCATTTACTGACATTGATCACGTGTGTGAGGCCATTGAAATTCTAATGACACTGAATTCAGGTCATCGGAACTTGACTCCTAGCATTGACCTCAGTGTCATAGAAATCATATAAATCATAGAAACCCTACAGAACAGAAAGAGGCCATTCGGCCCATCGAGTCTGCACCGACCACAATCCCACCCAGGCCCTACCCCATATCCCTACATATTTACCCACTAATCCCTCTAACCTACACATCTCAGGACACTAAGGGGCAATTTTTAGCATGGCCAATCAACCTAACCCGCACATCTTTGGACTGTGGGAGGAAACCGGAGCACCCGGAGGAAACCCACGCAGACACGAGGAGAATGTGCAAACTCCACACAGACAGTGACCCAAGCCGGGAATCGAACCCAGGTCCCTGGAGCTGTGAAGCAGCAGTGCTAACCACTGTGCTACCATGCCGTGCACTGTGTCCATGTGCTCTCTCTGCCTTTAAATGTATGTCCCAAGGACTGCCTGGCCTTCAGTGGAGTAAGAAGTCTCACAACACCAGGTTAAAGTCCAACAGGTTTATTTGGCAGCACAAGCTTTCAGAGTCTCAGACTCCTTCTTCAGGTGAGTGAGGAGTTCTGTTCACAAACAGGCCATATAAAGACACAAACTCAATTTACAAGATAATGGTTGGAATGCGTGTCTTTACAGGTAATCAAGTCTTAAAGGTACAGACAATGTGAGTGGAGAGAGGGCCAAGCACAAGTTAAAGAGGTGTGTATTGTCTCCAGCCAGGCAAGTCGTGGGGGTTACAGATAGTGTGACATGAACCCAAGATCCCGGTTGAGGCCGAAGTACTTACCTGAAGAAGGAGCCTGACACTCCGAAAGCTAGTGCTGCCAAATAAACCTGTTGGACTTTAACCTGGTGTTGTGAGACTTCTTACTGTGCTTACCCCAGTCCAACGCCGACATCTCCACATCATGGCTACCATCGACACCGCACCCACGACTTGCCAGGGCTTGCAAAATCTCACTAACTGTCCTGGTTGGAGACAATACACACCTTTTTAACTTGTGCTTGGCCCTCTCTCCACTCACATTGTCTGTACCTTTAAGACTTGATTACCTATAAAGCCTCACATTCCAACCATTATCTTGTAAATTGAGTTTGTGTCTGTATATGCCTTGTTTGTGAACATAACTCCTCACTCACCTGGAGAAGGAGCCTGACACTCCGAAAGCTTGTGCTGCCAAATAAACCTGTTGGACTTTAACCTGGTATTCTTACTGTGCTTACCCCAGTCCAACGCCGGCATCTCCACTTCAGTGGATACAGGTCATCTCTCTTGTTTTCCTCCAACAAGGCCTCCAGTGCACCTAAAAACTTGCTGTCCACTCTCTCCTATGTTGTGCTGTTCTTCAATGTTTCCCAGATCAAATTCAGCTCACAAGGGACTCCCAGCCACTTCCCTACCCTCAGTGTACCGTTCTTTATGAGGCTGGCTTTGACAGGTACGAGCCATGTTGGCCCCAGCTCAAGCAACCAACCAAACAACATCACAGTCAGCATTGTCTGGATGTTGAAATCTTTAAAGCAGCAGATAGCACAAAATTCAAGCTTTCCTGGCTGTTACTGGACATGGCTAATCACACATTAAGATTCCTGTGCCCAGTTTAAGGGGGCTATCAAATTTAGCCCCCTTTGCCTTTACTGTTTTTCCATAAAGGATCACCAAAAATAACTGTAGATTAGCTGGTATTTTATATAAATTTATCAGTAATTCTTTATCCTTGCACTTTATAAGATTCAATCTGCCAGCTGTTGGGCATTCAGGGAGTTATTAATTTGAACCTCTTGTGATCTCTGTTCCGTGACTGCTTCCATTTCATCATTTCCTAACAAAGTGCATTACACCACTGGTTTATCAGCCAGCTGTGTCTACCCATTGTGCTAACCTATCAATGTTCTGCTGAAGTCCTTTATAGCCTTCCTCCCTATGTGCCAAACCTCCTTTTTTTTGCCATCAAAAATTTTGGGAATATGCTTCCTAAGCCTAAGTGCAATATCACTTACATTTAATAAAAACATAAGTCCACCCAGTCCCGACTCCACAGGCAAATCTACTTCCAACCCTTCTCCACTTTCAGCATCACCTATTTATTCCGATTCTTTGTTTCCTGTCCATCACTGACTTTCTATCCCTTGTACTACATTTCCATTACATCTACCATATTTCTGAATTTTTCGAACAACCCTCTTTTAAGACACCTTATCAAACATTTCCTGTAAATCCACATATGCACCATCAGCATTCATTTTATCCAACCTGTCACTTCATCAAAATGTTTTATTAAGTTTGTCAAGCCTTTCCCAAATCGGCTTTGACCAATGTTGATAGATGCTTCATAAAGACCTTGAATGTCAAGTTAAGAAAGGCCTACTCCCTGAAATAGGCAGAACAGCATTCAGCAAACAATAGACCCCTGTGAAGGTGACTTTGAACTGAATATACACTGAGCCCAATTTGAAGCTAATACCACCTTTGAACAAAGATTTCAGCAAATTAAGATCAACCCACAACTTTAATTTTTGACACTTTATGCTTCCTACGTATCGTTCATTTCCATGGTATTTCTATTATACAGAAATAATTATAGTTAAATTTCATTTTACACATTTAAATGCCAGTTTTGGATTCAAAAAAACTGTCTGTGCCTTTATCTGTCTTATTTCCATGGTTTCTTTAGCCCCTTGCAGTCCCCAGATTGTCAGTGCTTATTTGGAGTGTGCAACACACACAGCGTCAGTATTGTGGGAGCAGAGTGACGGTGCAGTGAACTACATCGCAATTGCAGAAGGAATGGAAGGAGACAAGTATTCATGCAATACAACAGAGGAAAGCTGCGAGATCATAGACCTTCCGTGTGGTCAGATGTACAGCATAATAATATTAGCAATGGACGAGAGTTGTACCAGTTTACCAAGTCCAGCTTTTGAAATTCAAACAGGTAAAACCTTTGACTTTGTTTTTATGAAGTCCCTGGGGGTCAGGAAAATTCAGAATTGATGTAACGTTATCAAACTGTATAGTAATAAACACCTCCTCACATTTCGTACATTGCTTAGTTACAAGTGTAACCATTTAGCAATTCCTATCAGATACCAATCAAACTTTTTTGCTGTTTGTGTTGCAGAGCCCATTCTGATGTACGAATGTTAGATCCATGAACTTTTACACATGCACAATACAGGTTTAAATCTACTTTGGGTTATGAATTCTATTCTGTGTTTTCTTCTTTCCACAGTGCCTTGTATCCCACAGAATGTGGTCGCTCACATCAACTGTGAAAGTAATAATGTGTCAGTGTTTTGGGATCCCAGTAATGGTACAGAGTCATACCTTGTAACAGCCCAAGGAAACAATGATCATTGGACCTCATGCAATACAACAGACACTGAATGTGTGATCTCAGATGTGTACTGTGGACTGAGCTACTATATAACTGTACAGGCAATCTGCATGCAATGTAACAGCTCACAAAGCTCTGCTGTTACAGTTAAAACAGGTCATTCTAAACAATAATTTAAAACAAGAAATTCTCAAATATGTATACATTAGTTGGATAATTGTCACTTTTCATATAGAAAGTGTTTTTTCAGTAGGTAACATTTGTGAATTCTCTTTTTGCAGTACCATGTGTTCCACAGAATGTTGATGCTTACATGAACTGTGATGCTGGATATATGTCAGTCTCATGGGAGTTAAGTCAAGGTGCAATATCATACATTGCAACTGCTGAAGGAAGCAATGTACAACAATGCAGCGCTAATGAAACATTGTGTGACATCACTGAGCTGGACTGTGGAGAAACCTACACCATCACAGTTCGTGCACACGATGATTCATGTGACACTGCTGAAAGTCCGTCCATCACAAGGAATACAGGTAACTAAAGAGACATTTCTAATGGATATAGTCACTGGAAACCTCCGATCTCGTCCATGGCTAGGATTGTCTGTTGCGGCTGCAGTGAATGGAGTTTTAGCTGAACATCAGATTCTCCATCCTCACTGGCATCAGGGTAGGAATGAACGAGATCGGAGAATCCTGCCCAGTGTGTGCAAAGCCTTAGGATGATCCTAATGCTGTGTATGTATTTTCCTCACCAATGTGTTCATCCTTTGAAAATCAGTCATCTCTTCACCTCTGAACCAGCCTAAAATAAAGTTTACTTATTAGTCACAAGTAAGGCTTACATTAACACTGCAATGAAGTTACTGTGAAATTCCCCTAGTCGCCACACACCGGCGTCTGTTTGGGTCAATGCACCTAACCAGCACGTCTTTCAGACTGTGGGAGGAAACCAGAGCACCCGGAAGAAACCCACGCAGACATGGAGAGAATGTGCAAACGCCACACAGACAGTGACCCAAGCCGGGAATTGAACCCAGGTCCCTGGCACTGTAAGGCAGCAGTGCTCACCACTGTGCCACTCTGCCGCCTACCAAGTACCATCCAGAAAAATCAGGCCTCAAGCCAAGATCAGAGGAGAGGCAATATTGACAACGATGGGCGCGATCTTACGGCCGTTCACGCCCTGCTGCTTCAGCAAGCGAGGATGGAGAATTTGGCACCCGGCCAACTCTACATTTACTGGAGCAGGACCAGAAAATCCCAGCAGCATGAACGGCCATAAGATTCCGCCCAATATATTTTTCAACAGGACTTAGGAACAGAAAGACTTGGTGGCAAGAAAAGTGGAGAATGCTGTTTTGAATAAAAACATCTGTGATCCTTCGTTTTATTAATATCTAGAGTGCCAAACAAGGACATGGGCCAGAATGTTACCACTGTTCATGCCGACGGGATTTTCCCATCCCGCTGCAGTGAACAGAGGCTGGGCGCCAAATTCTCCAACCCTGGTCTGTGTCTTTATAAGCTCTGTTTGTGAACAGAATTCCCACTCACCTGAAGAAGGGGCTTAGAGCTCCGAAAGCTTGTGTGGCTTTTGCTACCAAATAAACCTGTTGGACTTTAACCTGGTGTTGTTAAACTTCTTGCAGCGGGAGCGTGGCATGAACGGCTGCTAAGATTGCGCCCCCCGGGTAGCACAGTGGTTAGCACTGCTGCTTTACAGCTCCAGGGTCCCGGGTTCGATTCCTGGCTCGGGTCACTGTCTGTGTGGAGTTTGCACATTCTCCTCGTGTCTGCGTGGGTTTCCCCCGGGTGCTCCGGTTTCCTCCCACAGTCCAAAGATGTGCGGTTTAGGTTGATTGGCCAGGTTAAAAAAAAATTGCCCCTTAGAGTCCTGGGATGCGTAGGTTAGAGGGATTAGCGGGTAAAATATGTGGGGGTAGGGCATGGGTGGGATTGTGGTCGGTGCAGACTCGATGGGCCGAATGGCCTCCTTCTGCACTGTAGGGTTTCTATGATTCTATGAAAGCACTGATTCTGGGCACCACACTTTAGGAAGCATTTCGGGAGCTTAGAGATGGGTCCAGAAGAGATTTAATGGAATGCTGCCCAAGGAGAGGGACTTCAGTTATCTGGAGAGACTGAGAGAAGCTGGTGTTGATCTCTTTAGAGCAATTAAGATTAAGAGGAGAATTATCAGAGGTATTCATGAGCATTTGTGGTTTTGTCAGAGAGTAAAAAGAAACTGTTTGATGATGGGTTAGAAACCAGAGGACACTGAAAAATACCTGAAGACTTGAGTGGGCTGTGGGGAAAGAGCAGGGATGTGGGATTTATGGGATATCTCTATCATACAGCTGGCATATACATGATGAGCCAAATGGCTTCCTACTTTCTTAAAGTTTATTTAATAATGTCACAAGTAGGCTTACGTTAACGCTGCAATGAAGTTACTGTAAAAATCCCCTACCTACCACAGTCCGCCGCCTGTTCGGGGTACACTGAGGGAGAATTTAGCATGGCCAATGCATCTAACCAGCACGTCTTTTGGACTGTGGGAGGAAACCGGAGCAGCCGGAGGAAACCCACACAGACACGGGGAGAATGTGCAAACTCCACACAGACAGTGACCCAAGCCAGGAATCGAACCCGGGTCCCTGGCACTGTAAGGCATAAGTGCTAACCACCGTGCCACCCCTCTAAGATTCCATGATCAAAAACACTTTTTCTAACTACATTTATCACCCTCATGTAGTTGAGAAACCCACAGCTCATGCAAATGTTTTTCCTGTTTTGTTTACATAATAGTATTTTGCATTTATGTCCTCAGAACAGAGCCCTGTTTTTTCATTTATTCATGTGAGCTTTGCTGGCTAGGCCAGCATTTATTGTCCTCCTCTAATTGCCCTTGAGAAGGTGGTGGTGAGCTGCCTTCTTGAACTGCTGCAATCTATGTGGCGCAGGTGCACCCACTGTGCTGTTGGGGAGTGAATTCTAGGATTTTGACCCAGGGACAGTGAAAGAACAGTGATATATTTCCAAGTCAGGATGGTGAGTGACTTGAACAAAAGAACAAAGAGCAGTACAGCATAGGAACAGGCCCTTTGGCCCACCAAGTCAGTGCCAACACAGACGCTTCTCTAATCTAATATTTTCTTGCCTCTACCTGGTCCACATCCCTCTATTCTCTGTCCATTCATGCATCTATCCAGATGCCTCCCGAAAGTTGTTATAGAATCTGCTTTCACCATCTCCTCTGGCAGCGCATTCGAGGCATTCACCACCCTCTGTATGAAAAACTTGCCCCTTACATCTCTTTTAAACTTTCCCCCTCTCACTTTCAACCTATACCCCCGAGTAATTGATCCTTCAACCCTTGGGAGAAAGACTCTGACTATCCACTCTATCCAAGTCTGTCATAATCTTGTAAACCTCTATCAGGGCCCTCCTCATCCTCTGACGCTCCAATGAAAACAATCCAAGCTTGTTCAACCTTTCTGCATAGCCCGTATCCTCCAAACCAGGCAACATCCTGATAAATCGCTTCTGCACCCTTTCCAATGCATCAACATCTTTCCAGTAGTGTGGCGACCAGAATTGTACACAATACTCCAAATGAGGCTTAACCAAGGTCTTATACAACTGCAACAGGATTTTCCAATTCCTTTACTCAATGCCCTGGCCGATGAAGGCCAGCATGCCATACGCCTTCATGATCACCTTGTCCACCTGAGTTACCACCTTCAGAGAACCAGGAATCTGCACGCTTAGATCCCTCTGTATGCTAATATTTCTAAGGGCGCTATCATTTACTGCATACTTTCCTTCTGTAGTAGACTTTTCAAATCGGATCACCACACATTTGTCTGGGTTAAATTTGATCTGCCATCTTTCGGCCCAGGTATCCAGCTGATTTATATCCTGCTGTATCGTCTGACAATCTGCCCTCACTATCCGCTACTCCCCCAATTTTTGCATTATCTGCAAATTTGCTAATCAGACCACCTACATTTTCCTCCAAATCATTTATATATATTACAAACGACAGAGGTCCCAGCACTGATCCTTGTGGAACACTGCTTGTCACAGACCTCCAGTTAGAAAAGTACCCTTCCACTGCTACTCTCTGCTTTCTATGCCCAAGTGTGGAGATGCCGGCGTTGGACTGGGGTAAACACAGTAAGAAGTCTCACAACACCAGGTTAAAGTCCAACAGGTTTATTTGGCTACCAAATAAACCTGTTGGACTTTAACCTGGTGTTGTGAGACTTCTTACTGTCCTATGCCCAAGCCAGTTTTGTATCCATCTTACCAGCTCACCTCAGATCCCATATGACTTCACCTTCTGTATCAGCCTGCCACGAGGAACCTTATCGAAGGCTTTACTGAAGTCCATGTATACAACATCCACTGCCCTGCCCAGGTCAATTTTTCTTGTCACTTCCTCAAAGGACTCAATCAAGTTTGTGAGACAGAAGAACAATGTTAGCCACTCTCCAATCCTCTGGTACCTCGCCTGTGGCTAAAGAGGATACAAAGATTTTAGCCAAGGCCTCAGCAATTTCTTCCTTCGCCTCTCTCAATATTCTGGGATAGATCCTATCTGACTCTGGGGACTTGTCCACCTTAATGTTTTTCTAAACCTCCAATACCTCGTCCCTTTTTATCTTGTGTGCTAGAATGTCAACATCTTCCTTTCTACTCTCATCATCCACCAATCCTTCTCCTTTGTGAATACTGATGCAAAGTACTCATTAAGGATCTCACCCACCTCATCTGGCTCCACACAACTTCCCTCCACTGTCCTTGTGTGGACCTACCTTTTCCTCAGCTTCCCTTTTCCTCCTTATATACGCATAAAAAGTCTTTGGATTCTCCTTAATCCTGCCTGCCAAGGGCATTTCATGGCTCTTTTTGCCCTCCGGAGTCTCTATTTAAACTCTTTCCTGCTTTCTTTGTACTCCTCAAGAGCCTTATCTGTTTTCAATTTCCTGAAATTTATGTATGCCTCTTTCTTCTTTTTCACTAAGCTCACAATCTCTCTTGTCATCCAGGGTTCCCGAACCTTGGCATCATTATTCTTCATTTTTACAGGGACATACTTGTCCTGAATTGTTAACAAATGACTTTTAAAAGACTCCCACATACCGGATGTGGATTTACCATCAAACAGCCACCCTCACTCTACATTCCCTAGCTCCTGCCTAATATTGTCGTAATTAGCCTTCCCCCAGTTTAGTACTTTCACTCTGGGACTACTTTTATCCTTTTCTACAAGTATCTTGAAACTTATAGAATTGTGATCACTGTTCCCAAATGGTCCCCAACAGTACCACCTGGAAGCGGAACTTCCAGGTGGTACTGTTCACATGTGTCCATTACCCACGTCCTTCTCAATGTAAGATCTTGGGTTTGGAAGGTGCTGTCTTAAGGAGCCTTGGTGAATTCCTGCAGTGCATCTTGTAGATGGTACACGCTGCTGCTGCTGTGCAAATGTGGTGGAGGGAATTATTGTTTAAAATGCTGCATGTGGTGCCAATCAAGTAGGCTGCTTTGCCCTGGATGGTGTCAAGCTTCTTAAGTGCTGGTTAGGGCTGCACTCGTCCAGGCAAGTGGAGAGTATTTCATCATACACCTGATTTCTGCCTTGTAGATGGTAGACAGGCTTTGGGGAATGAGAAGGTGAGTTACTCGCCATAGAATTCCCTGCCTTTGACCTGCTCTTGTAGCTACAGTATTTATATGACTAATCCAGTTCAAATTCTGGTCAATGATAACCTCCAGGATGTTGATAGTGGGGAATTCAGTGATAGCAATGCCATTGAATGTCAAGGGGTGATGGTTAGATCCTCTCTTGTTGGAAATGGTCAATGCCCAGCACTTGTGTGGCATGAATATTACTTGCCACTTGTCAGCCTAAGCCTGGATATTGTCCAGGTCTTGCTGCATTTGGCCATGGAATGATTCAGTATCTGTGCTTGCAGGCTTGACACAACACATGCTGGGGAAAACCCCATTGCTAATGTGAACAGCTGAACTCCGTGATTTAAAATTAGCAGCATTTTATGTACATTTTTCAGTACATTGTACCACAGATTCTTGCAGCACAGAAGGAGGTCATTTGGTCCATTGTATCCGTGCTGGCTCATTGAAAGAGTTATCCAATTTGTCCCATTCACCCTCCTCTTTCTTACAGCCCAATAATTGTCTCCCCCTCTTTACCCAATTCCCTTCTGCAAGTTACTATTGAATATGCTTCACCACTCTTTCTTACTGTAGCATTGAAGTGACTGCTGGCTAGTTACTGCTATTTGTTGCTTTTCTTCTTTGCATATGTCCCATTGTTTCAATCCACCTCTTTCAGTTGTGCAATGGATGTTTTTGATAAAGGTGCCCCATGGAAATGTCTTCACTTCTCTCCCTGAGGAGCAACTCTGAAGCTACAGATTACCATTGCAGTTCCTCCAAAAGCAGCAAACATCTTTATTCAACCACAAAATTGGGTCACACAGTGGGTAAAAACAGAACCTTAGAAACTGACAAAATCTAAAGAATCATAATTTTGCAGACTTTAAATAGATTTGTGCATTTTAAAAAAGCTAAATAATCAATAAATCAAAGACATGCCATCTCCCACATCATTAATTTCTGTATCTGTAAATTGGCAAAGCAAACCCATACGGATCTAACAGCAGTGGCAGTTTTACAATGTACCAATCTCAGAATGGAACCTCACTCGTCAAAAGCGTGAACTGTGAAATTAGTTAAGAAGGTTTGTGTGCTTGCAGGCTGGTTTAACTGCATACTTAGCAATTGACATTTCTTTAAAAGCCAATCTAAGACTGTCCTGCCATGTTCTTCCTGGCTCAACATCACTTAATTGCTTTTTCTCATATCTACATCAAGCTGCGCAACTCCTCATGCCCTTTAACTGCATCTTCTAGGATGCTTCTAGCTGCGTTGGTGCTTGCAGAGTTTAGTTAGAGGGATCCATATCCACAGATCTCTAAAGGTTGCCACTCAAGTGGATAGAGCTGTGAAGAAGGCATATAGTGTGTTAGCTTTTATTAACAGGGGGTTGGAGTTTAAGAGCCGTGGGGTTATGCTGCAACTGTACAGGACCTTGGTGAGACCGCATTTGGAATATTGCGTGCAGTTCTGGTCACCTCACTATAAGAAGGATGTGGAAGCGCTGGAGAGAGTGCAGAGGAGATTTACCAGGATGCTGCCTGGTTTGGAGTGTCGGTCTTATGAGGAAAGGTTGAGGGAGCTGGGGCTGTTCTCTCTGGAGCGGAGGAGATTGAGGGGAGACTTAATAGAGGTTTATAAAATGATGAAGGGGATAGATCGAGTGAACGTTCAAAGACTATTTCCTCGGGTGGATGGAGCTATTACAAGGGGGCATAACTATAGGGTTCATGGTGGGAGATATAGGAAGGATATCAGAGGTAGGTTCTTCACGCAGAGAGTGGTTGGGGTGTGGAATGGACTGCCTGCAGTGATAGTGGAGTCAGACACTTTAGGAACATTTAAGCGGTTATTGGATAGGCACATGGAGCACACCAGGATGGTAGGGAGTGGGATAGCTTGATCTTGGTTTCAGATGAAGGTCGGCACAACATCGTGGGCCGAAGGGCCTGTTCTGTGCTGTACTGTTCTATGTTCTATGATGCAGGATGGTGTGCAGTTCTGCCTTGTCCCGGGCCCCTGGTCAAAACCTGCTGGTCACTGCCTCCTGTCACCCTCTGGGAATGGGAACTGGGGAGGTGCAACAAGTAGTGCTCCCATTACTTTGAAAGCCATGAAGTGGGGGAATATGGGCAATGCCACACTGCCGCTTGTCTTCAGATTCCATTTCCTGTCTCCCAACTGGGCTTTCCAACTGTCTCTTTTCAGCTCTTTCCTTTCTCCAAAATGGCTTTTGCAAAAACCTTGTTAAAAGAATCTTTAGCGTTTAAAAAGTTTCAATCATTTTTTCCCATCATATGAAGCTACTTATGTTTGAAGCTATGCAACACCCTTCATTTTGAGGAGCAGGGTGTTAGCTTGACTTTTCTCCTGCAGCACAGTTGAAGGACTGGTGGGTCAGGGAGCTGGTGTAAGTGGGCTCACTTTATCTGATGACTGGCTGCCAATCATGATTTCACCTAGAGCAACCTGCACAACCTAGTTCCAGCAGTTCTTCCCCCAGGGCAGGATGGAACAATCCATTGTCTAATGTGCAGATCTGGAAGAACTTGGGTCCATTGAGATTGAAAAGAGATAAATGAGAATGGCCATGTGTTAGACACAAAATGGCATTTGAAAGGTAAATGGTGCATTACTTTCAATTATATCGTGATAAAGAAATGTTGTCATGAAAAAATGAAAGGCAAGCTAAGAACCACATCCGGAACCACTTGAGCAGCGGTTAATATCTGCAGTGACCCTCTAGGAAGGATCAGCAAGACATTCAGGAGACTCTGGAATAATTCACAAGACAGCTAAATACTCTGGCAAGAGGAATCATAGGTGCTGGACACGACCCCCTCTCTCCTATGTTTTGTGATATGTCATAAATACTTTATCAGTTTAAAATAATACATTTACAAAATGAACACCTAACCAGTGTCAAATGCAATCAAAATAAATGAAACCCATCTTCCGAGTGTTAAGCGTTCACTAAAGTTCAGCAATTCAGTTGATTTGTTTTACTCTACCAAGGAAGGGTAGCAACATCAGAATGCTTTTTCTGGCACACTCCCTCCATAAACTGCTGATTTCCACAGCAAATTGAAACAATCCACCTATGGAGTAGGGGTTCAAACAGAATAGAGTTCAGTGTTCTTAATGGAAATCCACCGACTGCATGGTTATTGTCAATCTCTTCAGTAAATGTTTTATTTTCAGAGTTTGGCATCAAAGGAAACGGCTGAAATTTTGTACTGAAATCATTAATTCATGAATTCTCATTTCTCTTTCCTCCTCCCAAAAGTTCCATGTGCCCCTCAGAATGTACAAGCTGATGTTGACACTGCCACAGCTTTTGTAACGTGGCAGCCGAGTAATCTCACAGTGTCGTACGCTGCAACAGCAGAGGGGAGTAATGGACACATCACCACCTGTACCACATCGGAAACACACTGTCAAATCCCAGATCTTCAATGCAGCCAAATATACAGCATCTCTGTACTGGCATTTGATGAAAACTGCAGCAGCATCCAAAGCTCCAGTTACGATATTCAGACAAGTAAGACAGAAAGAAAGAAAAAAGCTTGACTTTATAAAACACCTTTCATTTTTTGAGGACATCTTGAAACACTTCACAGTCAAGAGGTTACTTTTGAAGTGCTGTCTGTGTAAGCAAACCGAGTAATCAATTCACTCACTTCAAGCTCTTGAAACAGAGGTTGAAATGAATAATAAGTGAATCTGTTTTGACTTCCTTTATTGGGCGATGAATACTGGCTAGGATATCTTCCTGCTCCCCTTAAGGAAAAGCAGATTAGGTGTGAGTCTCATTGGGAAGGCAGCAGGTGGGAAACCAGCATTGCCTCACTGCAACCACACCAGATAATTGTCTAACTGAGGTGGATCCCAAAGGTGACCTCCCACCTTTGTGGGGTCAGTTGGAGCACAAATGGCCCGTCAGACTCCACAGATCCAGTGCGAGCCTTTAGTACTTTGATTTACACCACATAATAAAAGGGTCACTCATGGGTTGCATTACATGGGTTCTCTTACAGGACCTGTCACCCTGGTGATGCCATCCTGCAGTTGGGTTCCAGGATGCTCCTGTACACAGTGGCAGGAGTGCAGCTCCATGCCCATTGATTTCATCCCTGTTCAGCCTACATTTCAGCAACTTTTACTCACTGTGAATATCAGCAATAAGCTAGAGATTTGGGATCTGCATCCTTGTCAGTCCATCTGGCATCATTAAAACAAAGATTTGAGCTGAAATTTGGTGGTCCTAAAACACATTTTTTGTACTGACTCACCACAATTATAAGTATGAATCCTTTGTTAAATTTATTTAAGTTTCATGAGCTGCTAACAAGGACCACTTGACCAAAGCATTGTTTGACATGAACCTAGTGCACATTAATATTTATATTTCCACAGCACCATGTTCCCCAGATGAAATCATTGTGAATGTGAACTGTAATTCTAATAGCGTCATAATACTATGGAGTCAGGCTAATGGAGCTGTGTCATACGATATAACTGCAGAAGGCAGTGATGGACATTCGCACTCATACAACACAGCCAAGGCACACTATGAAGTTCTGGATTTACACTGTGGACAGTCGTATAATATAACTGTAACAACACTCAGTTACCATCAGAATGGCATTTCAAGTACATCTGTCCAAACCCGAACAGGTAAAGCTATTAATCCTTAAATAATACATAGCATGGAAATACTTTTACCTTTGTTTTTTCTGCATGTTTACAGGACAGAGAGACTTGATATTCATGTGTATTTTCTAAATAGCACCGTGTGTCCCTGAGAATCTAAAAACTGAGCTGGATTGTGATTCGAACACAGTCTCCTTCTCGTGGGATGTCACGGATGGAGCAAAGTTATACACTGTGACCGCCCACGATAGTCAAGGAGTCGCAGCTTTATTCAACACCAGAGATACAAAGGCTCAAATCCCACACCTACAGTGTGGTGAATATTATACAATCTTTGTTCTAGCAACGGATAACATCTGCAAAAGTCCTCAGAGTGCAGTGGTGAATGTACATGCAGGTAACGCCTCATTTCCATAATGCATTTTGTGACAAATGCTTAACAAATGCAATCTTGTGTTTTACGGACAGCATTTAAATGCTTAAATTTTTAAGCAGTTAATTTTGCTCTGGTGCGGGTTTGTGCATGGTGCAGGTTAAGTTGCTGGAAGGTGCACGGCTGGAATTACTCTGTACGTTGCTGACAATGTAGACTGGCAAAGCTGTAGGAATACATTAGGTGCAGTGCTTAAATAGCAGAGGGGAAACAGTGGTCAAGGTGAAATGTTCAGCATTTTATAGCAGAAACCAGTCCCATCTGGTCTGTCCTTATTTAAGATCTGCTGAATCTTACGGTTGGGTCTCAGGTGGGTATTTGTACTGCCTGAAGCGGGTAGGCGTTTTATTACCGTCGACATAAGGGTTGGGAATGGTTCATGATTATTTCCAATCACATGAACTGTGCAGCAAGTCTCCAGTGCATCCTACAAAAGCTGACAACAAGGCCTAGCTACTCTTGCAGGTGAGAGGGCTTTAAAATGGCTCATACATGTTGAAGGTAAGTGCATTCAATCTTTTAGATGACTCTTTTGTAGTTTTCTTTTTAATCAGTTCTGGGTTTTCATGATCTTTTGTGTTAGGTGCAATTATTTACTGATTTTGCCCAGGATTTCCTTCATTGGCAACAGAGGATTTGGCACCAGGAAATGTTTGCTGAGATGCTTGGAGGGAAAAGGAAACATGTGAAAGATGGCTAGTCAGATCAGACTGTACAAGAGTGGCTCTGTGCTTTTCCACACCACTTATACACCCCAGCATCTGTGGAGAGAAGTAGCCAAATTCACCTTGGCAATGTTTTACAGTTTGGAACCATCAGGCAAATGGTATACTTGAGATGCTTTGAAGAACATTTTAGTTTCTGCATGTGAACATGACTCAATAGTCATGTAGAAGCATCGGGTTCCAATAACTGGCAACTAGAGGCTAAAAACAGTCGATGTTTATTAACAGTAACTGAGCAGCTCTTGCATGCTGTCCGCCTGCACTCCGGGAAAACCCCCAAGCTGCTGTCATGTGATCCCAGTCTGTATCTGCGCCATTCCAACATCCACATGACCACCCAGTCTACATCTTCTTCATTTAAGTTGGGAGAGCCTGTAGTACTGAGGTGTAACAATATAGTAGAATAGTCACAAGTATGAACTATTTACGACATATAAAATTAAACTGGGCTAACAACACCTGACTACTTATAACGTGCAGAATACCGATTAGGCTACAGCAACTGGTGCATTGCCCATCGCCTCTCCTTTCCCCTCCTTTTAGAACACAGTCCATTCATAGATGAGTTCATCACATAGTCCTTGAACATTGTATTTGGTTTATTCGTGTGCCCTGAGTAAGTGATTAGACCAGTTGGGCGTGCTTGACATGCCCTCGGGTTGATATTTTCAGTGTAAATGGCATCAGGTGTTGTGGCATACCCTGAGGCTGCAGGGCTTGCTGCAGTGGCCCCTGAAGGGGCCTTCATTTCAGCAGTATTTCAGGATCCTCCTCCTCCATTTGGAAACAAAGGACTTGTATTCCTCAACCGCCTCAGGACCCACTAAATATAGGAGTCTGTACACTTGTACCTCTTTGATTTGTCCAAAAGGCTGGCACCACAGTAGATATGACGCTCTTTTTCAAATTTTGTCCAGTTGTCTGAGATGATTTTGTCACAGTAAGGAGTCTAACAACACCAGGTTAAAATCCAACAGGTTTATTTGGTAGCAAACACCATGGTGTTTACCCCAGTCCAACGTCGGCATCTCCACATCATGATTTTGTCAAACACGAGCGGCTCAATGCAGCAAGTGGCCATTCTGTCAATTCCTGAAACCATGCAGAGGTACTGGGTTCCAATACCTGGCGCCCGGGGACTAACAACAACTGATGTTTATTAACAGTAACTGTGCAGCTCTTAAAGCCTGTGCTCTGGGAGAAATCCTGCACAACTGACATGTGACCCCTTTTGTATCCACGTCATCGCAGCATTCACATGACCACCTAGTCTACAAGTCACTTCGATAATACTAGTCACTTGTTAGTGCTGTCGCAATACAGAATTAATGCAGGTTTACATTTATGGTGTTAATTTGGATGAAGTATGGACACACTCCATACTTTCATTTTCTATTCAAATTCCTGCGCTTCTAGAATGAAAAGTTTGAATACAATTATTGATTGTTTAGTAAACACGTCCATCCAATTATTTATTTGAACTTACATTAATGATTTGATTCTATCAACTGACATCCATTCTCACTTTCAATCTTATTTTCAGTCCCTTGTGATCCACAGAATGTAGAAGTGAGACTGGATTGTAACCTAAATACAGCTTTGGTGTCGTGGGATGACAGTAGAGGGGCGCTGTTGTACACTGCCTTTGCTGAAGGACCCGGTGGGAGCATCACATCGTGCAGCACATCAGAAACATCATGTAGAACTCCCAAGTTACTCTGTGGCCAGTTATATTCTGTATATGTCATCGCGTCTGACAGCACATGTAACCAATCTCAGAGTTCAATGGTTGAGCTTCAAACAGGTAACTTTTGTTAACTCGTGTTAACTTATAAACTTATAATAACATGCAACAAGTATCAGTAACCTCAAGGTCTCTCAGTTGGTTCACACCACCTAATTTCTTCCATTAAATGTATACTTTCCCTTGGTTTCGGTTAGCTCAGTTGCCTGGACAACTGGTCTGTGATGCAAAGTGACGCCAACAGCGCGGATTCAATTCCTGTACTGGCTGAGGTCGTTCATGAAGGCCCTGTCTTCTCAGCTTTGCCCATTGCCTGAGGTGTGGTGATCCACGGTTTAACTCACCACTAGTCAGCTCTCCCTCTCAAAGGAGTGGGCAGCCTGTGGTCATCTGGGACTATGGCAACCTTACCTTTTACTCTCAACCCTGCACATCTTCCCGTAATAACAGGAAGAATTATGTTGAAACTTTTTGAAATGCTGTTTGTATATTCACATTGTTGAATCTAAGTAAAGCACTGTCTGTGCCTTCATCCATCTTGTTTCTCTGGTACCTTTAGCCCCTTGCAGTCCCCAGATTGTCAGTGCTTATTTGGAGTGTGCAACACACACAGCGTCAGTATTGTGGGAGCAGAGTGACGGTGCAGTGAACTACATCGCGATTGCAGAAGGAATGGAAGGAGACAAGTATTCATGCAATACAACAGAGGAAAGCTGCGAGATCGTAGACCTCCCGTGTGGTCAGATATACAGCATCACGATATTAGCAATGGATGAGAATTGTGCTAGTTTACCAAGTCCAGCTTTGGAAATTCAAGCAGGTAAAAGCTTTGGTTCTCTTTTTATGAAGATAAACAAATAAAGGTCCTGAAAGACGGAAAAAAATAGAAGTAACATTATCAAGCAGTGTATTAATAAACACCACCTCACATATTGTAAATTGCTAATTGCAAAATTACTCTGAGTTAAAGACTCATATATCCAGGTGTTAATTCGATCAGATGTTGGTCAAATTGCATCTTCTTCATGCTGTATAGCTCATAATTGCACAGGGATTGATGTTTTTTAAACCATTGCAGGGCACTCACACCAATGCTAGTGAAAGTGGGAGCTGTACCCTTGGGACTAGTATTCTGGCAAGTCATATAACAAGGGCAGTAGAGAGGGCTTTAAATTAAATAGTGAGCGAGGGATCAAGTTTTTACACGAATTCGGCACTTTAAAATTTTTTTGGAAGAATCCCACCCAACTAATTTCTCCTCTCACCACCTGCCCATAAACAGGAAGGTGTTTCGATTTGTTTTCCTCTTTCTAAGCGATAGTATATTTCCCCAACCCCTCGGTTTTTGTGCTATCCAAATTTCCATTAATAACCCCACAGCAAACTCAAGACAGGATGGACTCAAAGGGTTACTTAATTTGCACATACTCAAAACGTCACACGTAGACAGTAAAGAGAGGGTGAGAGAAAACAGGGTTTTACAGTATAGTTACCACAGAAAAAATGAATATTGGTTCACCTGAGTTCCAGAGTCCAGAATCAAAGTCCCATGAAATATTCCTTCACAGAGGCTGGCAGGCTAAAAGCTGATGTTGTAGAATCGATTTTTCCAGTGTTTTTGGACAGTTTCCTAGGGTATTGAGTTCTAAAGCCGACCAGAGAGAATAGCTGTACTCGATCAGATAATGTGCAATGAGACATGATAAATCAGTAACCCTAAGTATCAGTGACATGATATGATTGAATTTCACATTCAGTTTGGAGGAGAGAGGAATGGATCAAAGACAAGTGTTTTAAACTTAAATAAGGGCAATTGTGAGGGCATAAAGATCTAAATAAAATGTACTTAGAAATTAGGTTTAGGGACACATTAGCAGAAATATAGTGATTTCACAAACTGAGATAGGCACAGAGAGAGGAATCTGTCTTATAGGCGATGGCACAGAGTTTCCAACAGAGGCAGTGCACATGGGGCCAGGTATTCAACCTGGGCAGAGTTCTTTCTGTGTGGCTGCTAGTCAGATGTTGAAAAGCAGACTGGGCTATGCAGTTCAGCAAGGCTATCACCGTTACCAAAATAGTAAAAAGTGTTACAGCCACCTGAGGAAAGGTTAAAAATGACTCCCCTATTCTACCAAGCCAGGTCTGACTATAACAAAGTTTTTTTTTTGTGAATTTAGAGGGGATGCACTTTACCAATAATGTTGGAATTCCATTGCGTATGCTTTCAGATTGTAAAGAATTAGTCACATAGGTTGTCTGAGTTTAAACAAAGAACAAGATAAGCTTATTGAAGCTACTTCACAAATTATTTTTAAAAGTATGTAAATCGCAACCACAGTCATATGTCTCTTGCATTCCTTAGGTGTGCACACAGACACACACACACACACAGTAGTACAGATGGTGGAATAATAAGATAGACTTAAAGACCTTTTTACAGTTTGTGAACAAGCTAAAACAATGGAGTATATGGTTATCTGTCCTTTGACTCGTCTCGATGTGGCGATTCCACACTATGGCCATTTTGTTCAGTTGTCTTGCCAGGTGTAGTTGTATGGAGCAAATTTTCACATTTTATTCCTTTGTGAGAAAGATATGGAGATAATCATGGGTGGTTTCAATCTACACATAGTAGATTCAATGATATCTATGAATCAGATTGGCAAAGGTAGTTTGGATGATGAGTTCATAGTGTTTTTGGACAGTTTCCTAGGGTATTGAGTTCTAAACCCAACCAAAGAGCAAGCCGTACTCAATCTGATAATGTGCAATGAGACAGGATAAATCAATAACCTCATAGTAAAGTACCTCTAAGTATCAGTGACACACGATTGAATTTCACATTCAGTTTGAAGGAGGGACGAATGGATCAAAGACAAGTGTTTTAAACTTAAATAAGGGCAATTATGAGGGCATAAGAGTTCTAAATAAGGTGAATTCAGAAATTAGGATTAGGGATAAATTAATAGAAATACAGTGACAGACATTTAAGGAGATTTTTCAGAGTAATCATAAAAGATTCCAATGAGGAAGAAAGACTATGGGGGAAGATCACACCATCCGTGGCTAACTAAGGAAGTTAAAGATAGTATCAAATTGAAATAAAAAGTATATAATTCTGCAAAGGTGAGTCGTAGGCACAGAATATAAAGAGCAGCAAAACATGACTAAAATATTAATAAGGAAAAAGAAATTAGAGCATGAGAGAAAACTGGTTAAAAGTATAAAAACAGATAGTATACATTTCTACAGGTGTTTAAAAAGGAAAGAGTAACTAAAGTGAGTGTGGGGAATGAATAATGGAAAGTAAGACAATGGTGGATGAACTAAACAAATATTTATGGTTGTCTTCACTGTAGAGGATACAAATAACACCCCAGAAATAAGTGTGAATAAGGAGGTGAAAGGCAGGGAGGAACTTAAAACAATTACCATCACCAGAGTAAAGGCACTGAGAAAATTAATAGAACTAAAAACTGACAAGTCTCCATCCTAGTGTCTTAAAAGAAATGGCCGCTGAATTGTAGATGCACTGGTTTTAATTTTCCAAGATTCCCTATGTTCTGGAATGGCCCCATCAAATTGTAAAATAGCAAATGTGAATCCATTATTCAAGAAAGGAGCGAGACAGAAAGCAGAAAACTACAGGCTAGTTAGCTTATCATCTGTCATAGGGAAATTGCTGGAATCTGTGGTTAACAAGGTTTAGTGGGGCACTCAGAAAATCTCAGTGCAATCGGGCAAAGTCAACATGGTTTTGTGAAAGGGAAATCAGGTTTGATTAATTTATTGGAGTTATTTGAGCAAGTAACAAACAATGTGGATTAAGGAGAACCTGTGGATGTGCTGTACTTAGATTTTCAGACGGTACTTGACAAGGTGCTGCATCAAAGATTGCTATAGAAGATAAGAGGTCATGGTGTAGTGGGTAACATACATTAGCATGGGTAGAGGATTGTTTAGCTAACAAGAAATAGAGAGTAGGCGTAAGTGGGTCATTTTCAGGTTGGCAAGATGGGACGAGTAGTGTGCCACAAGGGTCAGTGCTAGGCCCGCAACAATTTACAAATTACTTGGATGAAAGGACCATATATGGTTGCTAATTTTGGTAATGATAGATAGGAAAGTAAGTTGTGAAGAGGACACAGGGAGTCTGCAAAGGGATATAGATAGGTTAAGTGAGTGGACAAAAATTTGGCAGATGGAGTGAGTGCAATGTGGGAAAATGTCCACTTTGGCAGGAAGAATAATAAAGCAGCTTATTATTTAAAAGGAGAGTGACAGTAGAATTTTGAGGTACAGAGGGATCTGGATGTCCTGGTACATGAATCAGGACAAGCTAGTATGGAGATGCAGACGGCAAATGGAATGTTGTCATTTATTGCAAGGGGAATGGGATATAAAAATAGGAAGTTTTGTTGCAGTTGGATGGGGCGTTGGTGAGATGATATCTGGAGTACTGTGTGCAGTTTTAGTCTCCTTATTTAAGAAAAGGTATAAATATGTTAGAAACAATTCAGAGAAGATCCACTTGACTGGTAGCACCTGGGAAACACATCCCTGCTGACTCCAAATACCCCACATTTCACACTCGAATGAGCGTTAATTGACATCAAGAGGACCTCTGCCCCTCACTCAGGAGGAAGTCAGCCATTGTGAGCTGCTGGCCAATCAGACTGGGCCGTAGCTTTCCAATCCCTGCAACAACAAAAGCTGAAGCAGACTGAAGAGGAACTTTAAGAAGATGCCGGAGCCTAAATCCTGGGACCAGAAGACAAGAGAAGTTTAAGGGGTCTCAGGGTGGGAGGGTAGGGAAGGCAAAGGGGATGATCGGGGTGTCAGTTCGGGCATCCACCAAGCCAGGTAAATCCTCCAGTTAACCTATAAATGGAAGCTGGGCAGGAAATGGCCCTTAAGTAGCTAATAATTTGCCACTTATTAGCCTCAGCTGGGGCAAGGGGAGACGTCACAGCTGAGGTCTTGCCGAGTAATTGTAAAATCACTGCAAGGTTGGTGCAGGAAATTTAGGATGGCCAATCCACCTAACCCACACACCTTTGGAGTGTGGGAGGAAACCAGAACACCCGGAGGAAACCCAGGCAGAATGTGCAAACAGCGACACAGACAGTGACCTAAGCCGGGAATCGAACTCAGATCTCTGGCGCTTTGAGGCAGCAGTGCTAACCACTGTGCCACCGTGCCGCCCATTCAGACCATAAGATCCTGAGGGAACTTGACGGGGTGGATGCTGAAAGGATGTTTCCCCTTCTGGGAGAGACCAGAACCAGCAGATACAGTTTAAGATTAAAGGGTTTTCCATTTAAGATGAGGATAAGAAGAATTGTTTTCTCTCGTTGGGTCACGAGTATTTGGAATTCACTGCCTGAGGGGAAGGCTTATTGAACACTTTTAATGTGGAGGTAGAGAGATTGTTGACTCACAAGCTTACCTGTGGTGGGCAGGCATGTGTTGAGGCCACAATCCGGTCATCAATTATCTTACTGAATTACTCAAGGGGCCAAGTTGCCTTACTCCTGCTTTTAATTCATTTGATCACATGTTTGTATTACAGAGAATGTTTTATGGGGGCTCCCAGAACTCATACAATGAAGGGGAGCCAGTGACACTGATCAGGTATCCCACTGGATGCCAAGCTAGAACTGAGATCAGGAGCCTGAATCTCCTTTCAGCAGGATTGCCTGGAGCAATGCACCTTCTGACGTGGAAATCGTATCTCTAATACCAAATCGAAAGACCGGCAATTGAGAGTTGATTGACTAGAAATCGTAGCAGTTTATTATTAGATTACTGTACCAATAATAGAGAGTGTAACAACTATTCATCCATCCATTGCCAGGCACCTGGAATGTGGGTGAAGGAACTCATTATAAAACCAGAGCGTACCTCTTCTCATTCTTACCTTGTTTGTATAATCCAAATTTGCTATGTATCCATTTGCACATATATTTTGGTTTCTTAACCAGACCTGAGCCCATTATTTCTATTTCACATTTCTTTTACATCTTGGACCATTTTCTCCTCTCACATCCTGTGTACTCATTCAGTTCTCCTTCAGGACCCTTGATAAAACTCACTTCTTAGATCAAGCTTTTATCATTACTAATAGCTCCACCTTTGCTCAGCATTCATTTTCTCTTTTACACTTCATTAACCAGCGTGCTATGTTTTTGCATGTTAATTGAATTATAAATATGCAAATAGTTATTGTTCTGTCAGTAAGTCAATGTTTAGTCATGTATATGTGGTATTTAAATGTACAATGGTTTAAGAATACTTTCCTGTGTTTTCTTCTTTTCGCAGTGCCTTGTATCCCACAGAATGTGGTCGCTCACATCAACTGTGAAAGTAATAATGTGTCAGTGTTTTGGGATCCCAGTAATGGTACAGAGTCATACCTTGTAACAGCCCAAGGAAACAATTATCATTGGACCTCATGCAATGCAACAGACACTGAATGTGTGATCTCGGATGTGTACTGTGGACTGAGCTACTATATAACTGTACAGGCAATCCGCATGCAATGTAACAGCTCACAAAGCTCTGCTGTTACAGTTAAAACAGGTAATTCTAGACAAGGAATTGGGCAGTGGTCAGTTAGCTCAGATGGTTAGACGTGGTGCTAATAACACCAAGGTTGCGGTTTCAATCCCCATACTGACCAGTAAACTTTCTTAGGGTGGCACTGCTGCCTCACAGCGCCAGGGACTCAGGTTCGATTCCCGGCTTTGGTCACTGTCTGTGTGGAGTCTGCATGTTCTCCCTGTGTCTGCGTGGGTTTCCTCCGGGTGCTCTGGTTTCCTCTCACAGTCCGAAAGACATGCTGGTTAGGTGCATTGGCCATGCTAAATTCTCCCTCAGTGTACTTGAACAGGCGCTGGAATGTGGCGACTAGGGGAATTTCCCAGTATCTTCTTTGCAGTGTTAATGTAAGCCTACTTGTGACATTAATAAATTAACTTTAAACTTTGAGTAAAAATTCTAAAATATACGCTGGTTACACATTACGAGGGGTGGAGAGGGCAGGCGGCTCGCTGCTCTGGAAGCAAAGTCAGCAGGAAGCCGACTCACTCCATAGCCACAAGGTACTGTGAGCCGTCTAAATTGCCTGACAGACTTTTAATTCCACCCTTCACTGGGGGGGAGTCCCACCTGCAGGAACTGTCGGCCAATCCGATTGGCCAGAGCAAGATAAGTTCGGTATGTCCAGCTACAAAGGTTTGGATAATTCAGGGAGGTGGAATGGGTGGGGTAGTTTGGGGGTGCGGGAGGTGCGTTTTGGTGATCAGGATGTTAGGGGGCTACTATCTTTCGTGACTGACCACAAGGAGCAAAGAACTCCCGAAGATAGTAATCCCCACCTCCTTGCAGCCATTTTAAAAAGCTTCTGGATTGCTCACTTCCACACAACTGTCCACTCCAACTGTATTATGGTGTGGGCAACATGGTATCAGGGTCAACTGACTTGTTAACAAGCTCAATTGACCCTAGATTATTTATTCAAACATGGCGGGTGGGCTACCAATTTTATCTCCTGCCCACAGACTGTGCCATGGGGATGAGCTAAGCAGCGGGAAGGAAGGCACCTGCCCTATTTTATGCCAAAAACCCACCTGTGTGGTAGTTAAAACCCAACCTGTACAAAATTGATGGCACATTGTCATTTCTGTTCCTTATAGAGAGTCACTACATAAAATACAAAGCACAGAAACAGGCTATTCAGTCCATGCCAGCGTTAAATTCCATTCAAGCCCTTTCTTCATCCAAGTCTACAGGCACAACGCTCTATTCCTTCTCCATCATATGCTTTTCTAGTCTCAATAGTATTATCAATATTGCATCGATATTATTCCCTTCAGCAACACTCTGTGATAGCGGGTACCACATCCCAACCACTCTCTCTCTTACTAAATCACGTGGTTCTGCACTTCTTCAGTTGGTAACATTTATGAATTCTCTTTTTGCAGTACCATGTACCCCACAGAATGTTGATGCTTACATGAACTGTGATGCTGGATATATGTCAGTCTCATGGGAGTTAAGTCAAGGTGCAATATCATACATTGCAACTGCTGAAGGAAGCAATGTACAACAATGCAGCGCTAATGAAACATTGTGTGACATCACTGAGCTGGACTGTGGAGAAACCTACACCATCACAGTTCGTGCACACGATGATTCATGTGACACTGCTGAAAGTCCGTCCATCACAAAGAAAACAGGTAACTAAAGAGACGAGGATTTTTCCATATCACGGATTGCTGCATCAATCTCACTAACCCTGATTTCTACACTGTCCAAATACTGTTCTCTAGAAAAACTCACAAATACATTTGCACAAAGATGTCAGTTAGATTTTAATTCCACAAAGATAAGCAGCTGCTGGTCAGGTGCTCTTCATCTGCTCTTTTCATTCTTTTCAGCATCGTGCATCCCACAGAATCTCGATGTCCAGCTGGATTGTAACACAAACGATGCTTCTGTGTCCTGGGGCCACACTAAAGGTGCAGTGTCGTACTCTGCAACAGCAGAGGGAGGTGATGGGCACACAGTATCATGTGATACAGCCAACAGACAGTGTCAAATAGCCAATCTACACTGTGGACAGATGTACAATTTAACTCTGACAGCACTGGATGGTGTATGTGACACTTCACAAAGCTCTCATTTTGAATTCAGCACTGGTAAGTCTTTTGTGCGGAATCGGATGGTTCAAAACCGGTACAACTGATTCCAATAACAGCTTGATTTATATCGGACATTCCACATAATAAAACATCCCAAACACTTCTTTAGGGTAGGGAATACAGATATTGAACAGGAAGTGCACTTGAAGTTGTGACTGCAACCAAGTTCTAAGAGCTAGATTTCAAGGATCCTTTGGATGATAGGTTAAGGAAGTCTTAACAATCCACAGTATGAACATGTCAACATGGTTTTATGAAAAGGAAATCTTGTTTGAGAAATTTATTAGAATTTTTTGAGGATGTAACTTGAGTAGATATAGTGTACCAACATTTGCAAAAGGCATTCAATAAGGTGCCACACAACATAAGTGCTCATGGAGTTGGTGACTGCTTTATCCAAGTTATTTAAGTTCTCTGAGATAGATGCTTGCAAGGTACATTTGTTCAAAACAATTTCTCACATCAAACTCAGTGGATATTAATGTTTAAATTGCCTTTCCCACAGCACCGTGTGCTCCAGATGAAATCATTGTGAATGTGGACTGTAATTCAAATAGAGTAGTAGCATCGTGGGGATGGTCTGATGGAGCGATATTATACGATGTAACTGCAGAAGGCAGTGATGGACATACACACTCTCACAACACAACAGAGACAAGCTATGAGATGTTGGATTTACACTGTGGACAGACCTATAACATAACAGTGACAACACTCCGATATAGCCGGAGTGGCTTCTCAAGCACTTCTGTCCAAATACAATCTGACATCTACTATTAATCCTTTAATAATATCATCCATATAAATCATTTTACATTTATTATTAATAATATTAACAGGACGGAGAAGATTAATATTCATTTGTATTTTCTAAATAGCACCGTGTGTTCCTGAGAATCTAAAAGCTGAGCTGGATTGTGATTCGAACAGAGTCTCATTCTCATGGGATGTCACGGATGGAGCAAAGTTATACACTGTGACCGCTCAAGATAGCCAAAGAGTCGCAGCTTTATTCAACACCAGCGATACAAAGGCTCAGATCCCACACCTGCAGTGTGGTGAATATTATACAATCTCTGTTCTAGCAACAGACAACATCTGCAAAAATCCTCAGAGTGCAGTGGTGAATGTACATGCAGGTAACGCTCATTTCCATTAAACATCTTAAAAAAATAAATTTTGTCATCCTCAAGCGGTATTTAAATATGTAAACTTTTATATTTCAATTATACATTGACTAAATGGATCTCTATGCATGGTGCAGATTAACTTGCATTCTTCCTAGAATAGAATGTGCAGGTAGGGTTGCTCATTATGTCTTTGATATCTTCGGTCCAAAAACTTAGCAATATGTTTCAATTTTGCATCCTCTTTAACCTAACTGTTCCAGTGAAAGTTGTTCCAAAGGAATTTGGATAAAGGAGCATTTTCCTAAATTGCCTACTGAGCAAGCAACATTTACCCATATTCCAAATCTGCATCGTCCTCCTCCCCCCAAAACCACCCCTTCCTGCATAAGAAATGAGAAATAATATTGTATGAGTTATACATGGGCAAACATTACATGTGAGCGAAATATGAGCCAAAACTATTTACTGCAGAGCCGGAAACTTAAGGAAGTAAATATTGAATTTACTCACGTACGAATGGACATCTTTAGGGATTCATGGAAAGGAGAAAGTAAATTTCTGATGGAAACAGATTAAACTGTGTCTAAAAATGACTCAGCTGATGGACTAAGTCAGTGTGATATCTTTCCCAGTAGCTCTGTCTTGCAGAATGGAAGAGTACGACTTTAAGAAGAGACAGGAGACTCAGAGAAGCAAAAGCAGCCCATGTATTCTTATACTATACTCACATCATTAACCCTACAAGTAGCACTACACTGCACTTGTTTTGCACTGTTTTTTATGTTATGTCATGTGGAAGTCAGCCCTGCAGGAAAATTGGGGGTAAATTCCCATTGACCAGCATGTCATAGAGACTGACATAGATTTCAGCATAAGTTCAGCGTTAAAAGGTTTGAGGAGAAATGAATAGGAGCAGTTAATATCCCTAAGTCAGTGGCTTGGATTTTCACCAAGTTGGGAAGATCCGGGAGCCCTGTAAAAATGGTGGGCATGTCCCCATTCCGAGATTCTGACGCCATTCCCGGGCTGCCTGAGTTTCAGGAGTAAAGAATACGGGCTGGTTCCTGATACTCCCACCCTGGCCAGCTCCTTTGCAGAGATAGTCCACAGTAATTTTAATTGGGTCAGGCCAGGTTTTTAAGAATTCATAGTTCATGGCTCGTCAGAGGAGTCGTGAACCCTAGTCTGAATGAGAGGACCTTTCGAAAGGTCAGCTCAAAGCGTTCCCCACATGACCCCCTAAAACCTCTCATGCTCCCAATGCCAACTCTGCTCTTCCATCCACTTCCTATCACCCCTCCTGTTCACTATGCCAAGCTATGACATTTCATACTTCATGCCCACATGAACTAGAACCTATTTTTCCTGTAGTGTATAGGGATATGTATAAGAAAAACTTTGAAAAAAATAATTCATTCAAACATTTCTCCTATATTGAAAAACATAATTCCACTACAAGTTAATAAAAGTGCCAACCATTCGGACCCTTTAAAGTGGGCAGCACAGTGGCACAGTGGTTAGCACTGCTGTCTCACAGCGCCAGGGACCCGGGTTCAATTCTAGCCTTGGGTAACTGTCTGTGTGGAGTTTGCACATTCTCCCCATGTCTGCGTGGGTTTCTTCTGGGTGCTGTGATTTCCTTCTACAGTCCAAAGATTGGCGGGTTATGTTAATTGGCCATGTTAAATTGCCCCTAGTGTCCCATGATGTGTAGGTTAAGAGGATTAGCAGGATAAATATGTGGGGTTACGGGGATAGGGTCTGGGTGGGATTGTTGTCGGTGCAGGCTCGATGTGTCAAATGGCCTCCTTCTGCACTGTAGGGATTCTATGATTCTATCAGTAACAATAACTGCAAACACTTAAAATCACTGAACATGTGTAAACAATATTGTGAAATTGACAGCAGAGATCAGGGAGCCTGAGCTGTCAAACAATGTTTTCTCTGGGAGTGCACTCTTATAGTTGCCTGGGCTCTCAGCCCAGCCTCATCATGCATGCAAGGTTAAGACCCCAATCAATTAAGAGAATACTAAAACCTCTACGCCCCAGAGAAAACATTATTTGATTATAGTTCAGGTTTTCTGATCTCTGCTGTCAATTTCACAGTGATTGTATAAAGTTAAATGGTTTCAAGGGATTATCGTTTCTTGTTATTGATATTTTAAAGGGTCTGGATGATTGACAATTTCATTAGTTTGCCATGAAATGACATTTTTCAACATATGATTTTGGTAGGACTAATTTAAATGTGGATTACAGGGTCAAAGGTAGGGTTCTGAAGACTGTGGAGGAACAGAGAGATCTTGGGGTCCATATCCACAGATCTCTAAAGGTTGCCACTCAAGTGGATAGAGCTGTGAAGAAGGCCTATAGTGTGTTAGCTTTTATTAACAGGGGGTTGGAGTTTAAGAGCCGTGGGGTTATGCTGCAACTGTACAGGACCTCGGTGAGACCACATTTGGAATATTGTGTGCAGTTCTGGTCACCTCACTATAAGAAGGATGTGGAAGCGCTGGAAAGAGTGCAGAGGAGATTTACCAGGATGCTGCCTGGTTTGGAGGGTAGGTCTTATGAGGAAAGGTTGAGGGAGCTAGGGCTGTTCTCTCTGGAGCGGAGGAGGCTGAGGGGAGACTTAATAGAGGTTTATAAAATGATGAAGGGGATAGATAGAGTGAACGTTCAAAGACTATTTCCTCGGGTGAATGGAGCTATTACAAGGGGGCATAACTATAGGGTTCATGGTGGGAAATATAGGAAGGATATCAGAGGTAGGTTCTTTACGCAGAGAGTGGTTGGGGTGTGGAATGGACTGCCTGCAGTGATAGTGGAGTCAGACACTTTAGGAACATTGAAGCGGTTATTGGATAGGCACATGGAGCACACCAGGATGATAGGGAGTGGAGTTGCTTGATCTTGGTTTCAGATAAAGCTCGGCACAACATCGTGGGCCGAAGGGCCTGTTCTGTGCTGTACTGTTCTATGTTCTATGATAAAGTTATGAATTAATTACTTTTTCTCCAAAGTTTTCTTTACACACTCCACTATACCCTATTGAGTTCATTGATTCTAGGCAGTGCATAGTGGGTCAATGGTGATGGAAGTACAATAGCTTGGCATGAATAGATGAGGGGTCATGGGATGGGGGGTGTGGGTGGAAGGACAGAGCTTGACATGGGGGCATGAGGGACTCATGAAAGGGCAGATATTGGCATAGGAGAAATAGGGGCCAGATGAGGGAGTAGATGGGGTTCACAATGGGACATTGACGGGCATAAGGAGCGTTTGGAGGATTAGGAAGTGTAAGGGGTGAGGGCTGGAGAATATATGTATTTTTATATTAACTGGCACAAAGTCCACAGCATACAGGCAGGCCTTTTAAACAGCCTGTCTCTGCATCCATCAGACCCTATGTCTGCCTTTGAACGTCTTCCCAGGTTGTCTAACCAGACACCAGCCCTCACCTGGCACTTAACCGTAAAGATCTCGCCTTAGTGGGCACTTTCTCCCAAGACAGGCAGTTCAAGGCAAGAATTTTCACAACAACCCCAAACCACCTCAAGGATGAAAATCCAGGTCAGTGTCACAAACAATCACTAAACCGCTATCATTGTTTTGGTCAGTTCCAATAATTGGTGACTGATCCACTGAATAGACTATATGATTAATTTTCCATTCACTTTGCTGTCTTTACAGAATGACATGTTCCAATGTAATTATTAGCTATTCAGTAAATCCGTCCATCCCTTTTTTACTTGAGATTACACTGATGGTTTTATTCTGTCATTTTCCATCCATTTTAACTTTCAATCTTATTTTCAGTCCCTTGCAATCCACAGAATGTAGAAGTGAGACTGGATTGTAACCTAAATACAGCTTTGGTGTCATGGGATGACAGTAGAGGGGCGCTGTTGTACACTGCCTTTGCTGAAGGACCCAATGGGAGCATCACATCGTGCAGCACATCAGAAACATCATGTAGAACTCCCAAGTTACTCTGTGGCCAGTTATATTCTGTATATGTCATCGCGTCTGACAGCACATGTAACCAATCTCAGAGTTCAGTGGTTGAGCTTCAAACAGGTAACTGCTTGATTTACTGACAGGTATTGCCCTAACAAGAGCAAAATGGAAGAAACGTCCAGCATGCTTTGTTAACTAATGTACACTGCACTATATTGGCTTAAAATACTAATGATGTGGAGATGCTGACGTTGGACTGGGGTGAACACAGTAAGAGTTTTAACAACACCAGGTTAAAGTCCAACAGGTTTGTTTGGTAGCAAATTTGCTATCAAATAAACCTGTTGGACTTTAACCTGGTGTTGTTAAAACTCTTAAAATACTAAACCAAAGCATCAGTGATTCCAATCATAGAATCCCCACAGTGCAGAAGGAGGCCATTCAGCCCAAAGAACCTGCACTGACAACAACCCCACCCTGACCCTATCCCCGTAACCCCACATATTTAACCTACTAAACCCCTGACACAAAGGGGAAATTTAACATGCCCAATCAACTTAACCCACACATCTTTGGACTGTGGGAGGAAACTGGAGCACACGGAGGAAACCCAGACAGACACGGGGAGAATGTGCAAATTCCACACAAACAGTAACCCACGGCTGGAATTGAACCTGAGTCCCTGGCACTGTGAGGCAGCAGTCTAACCACTTTGCCGGCATGCCAAAGGTCCAATGTTCTGAGTTCATCTGTTCTTCCATTAGATGTGCATTCACAATCATAGATTTAACATTATATATATAATAGGGAGAGAACAAACATAAACCCAGCATTGACCTCTCCCAAATCCTCTCCAATGTTGGGGAATCGCTTAGCTCTGCCAATCACTTGCTGCTCATGCTGTTTGACAGTAGTCCTGTGTTGTAGCTTCGCCAGGTTGGCACCTGATTTTTAGATATACCTAGTCCTGCTCCATGCATACCCTCCTATATTCTGCTAATCGTCAGGAATTTTCTTTGTACCAGGTGCCATGAGATTTCATGGCTTCCGGAATCGATTTTGAGGACTCCCAGTGCAACTTCCTCCCAACTGTATACCACTCTGCCACCACCCCTGCTGTATTTGACCTGCCAGTGGGACAGGACATACCCAGGAATGGTGATGGTGGTGTCTGAGACATTCGCCAGAATTCTACCGCCCCGCCTGCCACAGAATCGGAGTGGGCGAGGAGCGGACAATGGAAATATCCATTGTCCTCATGTAGGATTCTCCGGTCTCGCTCAAGCGAGGCCATAAAATCCCACCCATTGTTTGTAAGGCATGACAGTATAACTGCCAGCTATTGCTTGACTAGTCTCAGAGACAACTCTCCCACATCTGGCACAAGTCTCCAGATGTTAATAAGGACGACTTTGCAGAGTCAATAGGGCTGGGTTTTTTGTTGTATTTTCTGGTGCCTAGGTCAATACCAGGTGGTCTGTCCAGTTTCATTCATTTTTGGTACTGGTTGGATACAATTGAATGGCTTACTAGACCATTCCAGAGAGGAATTAAAAGTCAAGGACATTCCTGTGGGTCTGGAGTCACATGTAGGCCAGATTGGGTGAGAGCAGCAGGTTTCCTTCATGAAGGACATGAGTGAACCAGATGGGTTTTATGAAATTGATACAGAATTCACCACTATCCGACGAATGCATTCCTTGCACCCTCAACAGACCAGACAAGGCTTTCAGAGTTTTAAATTGGCCTGTATTCATGCTATAATGAGGAAGTTTATCTTCCATAAAGTGATGTATAGACTTGCTGAGTGATACATGGCATGAACAATTATAACTTTGCTTATCTTGCACATAATTTGCATATGCCAATCACAAGTATTCATTTGTTCTGAAGTCATTGATGTCATTGGGCGGCACGGTGGCACAATGGTTAGCACTGCTGCTTCACAGCACCAGGGACATGGGTTCAATTCTGGCTTCGGGTGACTGTGTGGCATTTGCAAATTCTCCCCAAGTTTGTGTAGGTTTCCTCTAGGTGCTCTGGTTTCCTCCCACAGTCCAAAGATTTTCAGGTTAGGTGGATTGGCCACGCTAAATTGCCACTTAGTGTCCCAGGATATGTAGGTTAGGGGGATTAATGGGTAAATGCATGGGATTAGGGGATGGGTGGGGTGTGGGCTTGGATAGGATGCTCTGTCAGAGAGTTGATGCAGACTCGATGGGCCGAATAGCTTTTTCCGGCACTGTAGGGATTCTATGATATCCAAATACAATGAAAAGTTCTGATTATCTCATTTATGTCAGGTGAATATAGTTAACCAATTATAACCTCTATACGCTTGTCTAATTATAATAATTTATTACTATCAGGATATGCTACATGGTTACACCATCCAAACATCCATACCTGCTGTTATGGCTACTACCTTGTGGTTATCAGAGTCCTCACCCTCTTGTCCCTTTGTCAGTTAGTTTGTGCAGCCCATCAGCAAGTGTGGGAACTGCACTGAAACATCTTCATAGCAACTTCCCAGGGAACTGTGCCGTACTCAATTCACAGGGGAACTCTAAGACATTCAATGATTTTAACCCCTTCAACAATCAACAGTGGTTTCATGGTCATCATTAGACTTTTAATTCCCATTATTTTATGGAATTCAAATTCAATATTCTAACCCAGGTCCCCAGACTGCTACCCTGGGTCTCTAGATTACTAGTCCAGCAACAATACCACTACGCCAGCAACTCCCCTTTGTTTCATATCATGTCCTGTCAGTTAACCGACTTACTATCCATGTTGCTACATTTTCACTTCAACCATATGCCTCCTTTTTTTTTTGTAAGGAGACATTGAAACCTTGTAAAAATCCACATTGACTACAATAGGAACATAGAAAGTAATGGCAGGAAAAGACATAAGTTATGGCTGCAGCAAAATGACTGAACAATTTCAATGTGCAAGTTATGCAACAATTAAGATTAGATTTGCTTAATATAATTATTGTGCTAATGAAGGAGATAATTTTAAAAGCAGCAGATGATTTACAGCATAACCAAATAAGGTTGTTTAATTTTTGATGTTCATTATTCCTGTGAGTAGTTCATTTCCATGGTAGCAGAAATGATTACGTTTAGATTTCATTTCACACATTTACAGATGCGCAGTGTTACAATGCACAATGTTAAATTTAAGTCAAGCAAAACTATCTGTGCCTTTATCCGTCTTGTTTCTCTGGTATCTTTAGCCCCTTGCAGTCCCCAGATTGTCAGTGCTTCTTTAGAGTGTGCAACACACACAGCGTCAGTATTGTGGGAGCAGAGTGACGGTGCAGTGAACTACATCGCAATTGCAGAAGGAATGGAAGGAGACAAGTATTCATGCAATACAACAGAGGAAAGCTGCGAGATCATAGACCTCCCGTGTGGTCAGATGTACAGTATAATAATATTAGCAATGGACGAGAGTTGTGCTAGTTTACCAAGTCCAGCTTCGGAAATTCAAACAGGTAAAACCTTGGTAATGCCTTAATGAAAATAAAAAGAATAGTCACAAAAGGGCAGAAAAAACTAGGATTGATATTGCATTGCAACATTGTATGTTAATAAACACCACCTCACATTTTGTGTACTGCTAATTGCTGCAGTTAATTTTAGTTACAAACTCATCCATCGAGCTTTTGATCAAGGCATAGTTTGAGTCATCCTATTGCAGAACACATTTTAAGGCGATAATGGATTCGTGGAATTCTGGAATTGTAGAATTGTTACAGCACCAAAAGAGTTCTTAGCCTTTGAGATGATGCTGCATCTCTGTAAGAGCAATTCAGATCATCCCATTCTCCTGCCCCTTTCCTATGCCTGCAATTTTTTGATATCATGCAGCTTTAGAAGTATATGTGCAGTATTAAATTTATCACGGACTAAGAATTCTATTCTGTGTTTTCTTCTTTCCGCAGTGCCTTGTATCCCACAGAATGTGGTCGCTCACATCAACTGTGAAAGTAATAATGTGTCAGTGTTTTGGGATCCCAGTAATGGTACAGACTCGTACCTTGTAACAGCCCAAGGAAACAATGATCATTGGACCTCATGCAATGCAACAGACACTGAATGTGTGATCTCAGATGTGTACTGTGGACTGAGCTACTATGTAACTGTACAGGCAATCCGCATGCAATGTAACAGCTCACAAAGCTCTGCTGTTACGGTTAAAACAGGTAATTCTAGACTAGAATTTAAAACAAGAAATTCTAAAATATATACATTTTAGTTGGATAATTGTCATTTTTCTATCTTATGGGAAGTTTTGCAACTCAGTGTTTTTATTCAGGAGGTAACATTTATGAATTCTCTTTTTGCAGTGCCATGTATCCCACAGAATGTTGATGCTTACATGAACTGTGATGCTGGATATATGTCAGTCTCATGGGAGTTAAGTCAAGGTGCAATATCATACATTGCGACTGCTGAAGGAAGCAATGTACAACAATGCAGCGCTAATGAAACCTTGTGTGACATCACTGAGCTGGACTGTGGAGAAACCTACACCATCACAGTTCGTGCACACGATGATTCATGTGACACTGCTGAAAGTCCGTCCATCACAAAGAAAACAGGTAACTAAAGAGAAGAGGATTTTTCCATATCACGGATTGCTGCATCAATCTCACTAACCCTGATTTCTACACTGTCCAAATACTGTTCTCTAGAAAAACTCACAAATACATTTGCACAAAGATTTCAATTAGATTTTAATTTCACAAAGATAACCAACTTCTGGTCAAGTGCTCGTCATCTGCTCTTTTCATTCTTTTCAGCATCATGCATCCCACAGAATCTCGATGTCCAGCTGGATTGTAACACAAACGATGCTTCTGTGTCCTGGGGCCACACTAAAGGTGCAGTGTCGTACTCTGCAACAGCAGAGGGAGGTGATGGGCACACAGTATCATGTGATACAGCCAACAGACAGTGTCAAATAGCCAATCTACACTGTGGACAGATGTACAATTTAACTCTGACAGCACTGGATGGTGTATGTGACACTTCACAAAGCTCTCATTTTGAGTTCAGCACTGGTAAGTCTTTTGCATGGAATCGGGTGGTTCAAAACTGGTAGATCTGATTCCCACACAGCTTGATTTATATCGAGTATTCCACATAATAAAACATCCCAAAGAAGAATATGGATATTGAAAAGGACTTGGGAGTAGTTGAATGAAGATAAGGCCCCCAAACTGAATTTTAAGGAATGTTTTTGACAGGCAGAGAGGTAATAACTCAAAATTAATTCCTCACAGCATGTCCCTGATGGTTGAAGACTCAGTCCTCAGTGGGGCTATGGAAAATGAGGGTGACCAGGGGGCTGAGATAGGAACAAGCAAAATGATCCAGAATTAGAAGGACCTGTGCTGAAAATTGAGATGAAGGGTTAGAAATGTTTGCTGAAAAAGGATAATCCCAGTGGAAGGATTTTAACTCAAAAGAAAGTCTGTCAGTTATATAATGTCCTCCAAACCCTCAATGTATCAAAGCACTTTACAACCAATGAAGTGTGTTTGCATTATTGTCACTGATGTACTATAGGAATTGCTTTTGGGATTGGAGGATTGGGATGACAGGAGTTCTGTGTGAGATGTTGTCTCATAAGATGGGACACAGGATGGCCTTGCGGAGAGTGGTGTCAAAGTCAATTATATGCTTCTTAGAAGGTTGCTACTTAAGTAAAATTGTTTGGATACAACATTGGGCTCCACAGCACCCCTACCTTTGATGATGTTGGTACCATTTTTAGCCCCAAAATGCTATTCATAGAATCATAGAATCCTACAGTGCAGAAGGAGGCCATTCGGCCGATCGAGTCTACACCAACCACAATCCCGCCCAGTCCCTATCCCCATAGCCCCTTGCACTAACTGATCCCTCTGACACTAAGGGCCAATTTAGCAAGGCCAATCTACCTAACCCACACATCTTTATTCATGCCATGCACACAGATATCCCCACCAAACATGCTCTTTGAGAGGGCATTAGTACAGATATTTGGAGCATGTGCCAAGCACATAGAGTAGGCAGCACATGATGTCAGTCAGTGTGTAACAGTGATTTAAAGCTAGTGCTGCCATTCCAGCTAATAACAAATCTTCAACTCATTCAGCACTCAGCCAGAGGAATGACCATCCCCTTCCCCACCAGTACTCCTTAACATCATCATCAACAACCCTTTGACTAGTTGCTGATTAATTTATACTGGCAATGTTTTAGTTTGTCAAAAAGCTTCATGGATTCCAGACTTAGAACCATAGAAAATTACAGCTCAGAAACAGGCCTTTTGGCCCTTCTTGTCTGTGCCGAACCATTTTATGCCTAGTCCCACTGACCTGCACTTGGACCATATCCCTCCACACCCCTCTCATCCATGAACCCGTCCAAGTTTTTCTTAAATGTTAAAAGTGACCCCGCATTTACCACTTTATCCGGCAGCTCATTCCACACTCCCACCACTCTCTGCGTGAAGAAGCCCCCCTTAATATTCCCTTTAAACTTTTCTCCTTTCACCCTTAACCTATGCCCTCTGGTTTTTTTCTCCCCTAGCCTCAGCGGAAAAAGCCTGCTTGCATTCACTCTATCTATACCCATCAAAATCTTATACTTGTTTAAAGTTTTGGCATCGACAGCAAGTGATGCAATGTGGTTTTGATTTAAAGAGTTCGGTCAGACCATTTTCTCCCAGTCAAGGGTGCTGTTGTTACCTTTAGTCCACACAATGTAAGGGAGATAGAGCAAAATCAGCTCAGAAAAGGAAAGATGCTCATCAAGGGAAGAGGAGGAAGGATAGAAGTGCACTCGGCAGGAGACCAACTACACTTAGAGTCTTCGGCGAGCATTTCTTTTAACTCAAGCTCAACCAGGAGCAGTGTGTCTGCATTATAAGAAGGAGACATTCACGGAACTCTACCAGCGCTGGTAACCAGAGCTGCAGTGTCAGATCCAGACAGAGTGGCACTGTCAGTGACTGTGAATTTGAATGTGTCCAGATCCACCAGGCTGGAGCAGGGGACATCTGTAACATGTCTCAGTTCACCATCTACTGCAGGATAAGAGAGGTGATTAACACTCTTTATGCAAGGGGAGGGAGTTCACTGTGTCCTCTCTGACCAGAGAAAAGCAGATGATGCATGTACACGGCTTTGCCAGGACAGTGGGTTTTTCCCCGTGCTGTAGGGTACCAAGTGTGAGATGTGGGTGTGAGGCGTGCAGCAGTGTGAGGGTGAGGTGAGGCTATGAATGTGAGGTCTGCACTGTGTTTGATAATGATTGTTGGCACCTGTTGAACGGGGGTGTGCTGAATAGAGTGATGTGTGAGGCTCATGGTTCATTTCTAAGCGTTATAGCTTGCCAAATATTAGTTCATCCAATCTTGGCATGTGCAAGTTACATACCAAGAAAATAAATAAGACTCAAGTAATCTGAAGATGGGCCACACAATTCTGCACGAATCAGTATGGGAAATACACCAGCGTCACATCCTTGATTAAAGATTTGGAATGGGAATCACTACACAAAGGAGGAAGCAAATTCCATGATCTATAAAATGTGCAATGGACTGGTGGGAATTGATAGAAACAAGTAGTCGGAGCCCTCTGGCAACAACAAAGCATGAGGTAGCCTTCCAACAAACCACAAAGACCATTGTTTCCAAGACAGTGCATCAGCAATCCTTCTTCCCAAGAACAATCCGACACTGGAATAAGATGCCAAAGGAAATATCACTGGAAATCTCCAAGACCCATCTTTAGATTATTTCCATTTTAAAGATTTTATTGTCAGGCCTACCATCTCAGCAGGTCACACCTGATTTAACTCGTGCTGCCCACAGAAATGTTAGCAAAACGCAGATATTAATCTGTGACAGCGACATTGGAAAAGCAGAAGAAGGATAAGATATATGAGAATGTATTCGCTGACCTTGACTGCTCATAAAGGGAAGAGGAGGAAGGATAGAAGTGCTCCTGGCACTGTTTCTACTTCATTGGACCTAGACTGCTGGCATTGACTCTCATGGTTACCGGCTCCCACTGCTTTCCAGTCTGGACTGCCACATGGCTCAATGGAATAGGATCTTTCTGTCCACTTGTTGCACCAAAGACTATCGTGCTGCATCATAGCACACAGGAGCATACTGTCTTGGAAACAAGTGGTCTTTGTAGTTTGGATGTAGTGTGAATGACTACATGTTCTGACATTGCTGGAGCACATTCAGTCTATTTTTTCTCCCTGTGCTGTGGTGATTTCCATTCCAAAGTCTTTGGTAAAGGATGTGACATTAGTATATTTCCCATACTATTTTATGCAGAATCACGCAGCATGTCTTTGGATCGCTTCATCATTATGTATGTCTCTTGGCATTTGAAGATCGCATGTACAACTTGCACACTCTTGTGCCTCCTGAACATTTCCACTCCTCCAGCTCTGAGATGGTCTGTAACCACTTCCTGCACATGTTGGAAACAACTATGGAAATAGGCACCAGAATTGAATGTCATTCTAATTGCTAAAGGTCTAATTTCCAGCCTGTGGAGATCTTGTGGTGCCGTGAGTAACCTCCCTGCCTCTGGGGCAGAAGCTTTGGGTTCAAGTCCCACTCAGGGTTTGAAGATCAAGGAAGGTGTATTGATAATACTGCCAAACAGGTTGAATATCACCTTATAAACCCTTCCAACATGCACCAATGGTAGGTGATAAGAATTGGAAAGATTCCTGGTCAGCCACGTGATAGAAAGAAATTGGAATCTCTACCATCACTATTCATAGCTCCAGGTTACAATATGTATGTCAAAGTTTATGTTGCCACAGCAACTCAGGCTCCTTGGAGGTGTGGGCTGGGGAGGGTGGTTGGTGTTGGCGATGGTTCCATTGGCTGGATAGCCATTGTGAATCAGATAGGTGCCAACAGCATGGGATTTAATCCCCCTTTCTGGCTGGGTGGATTTGAGACCTGCCTCTGGGGTGGAGGTTGAGGCACTTTGGGTTGAATCTGCCTTTGGGCCGGGAACTCAAGAAGATGAATATCTTCCCAGTTGAATTCACTCACCAAGGTAAGAGTTGAAAATCTACTCCTGTTCTCCCTAGAGACCAGTGTAACTTTGAAAAAAAAGAATGGTATGCACTTGTATAGTGCCATTCACGACCACTGGACATCCCAAAGTACTTTACAATCAATGAAGTACCTTTGAGGTGTGATCACTGTAGTAATGAAAGTCGCCAAAGTCCCAGAGGACATAAGGCTGCTCTGCCCCCTTTTTGGGGGGGGAGAGCTGACTGGTGGTGATTTAACCTGAGGGTCACCATGCCTTAGATGAGGAGCAAGGTTGAGAAGGTGGACCTTCATGAATATCCTCAGCCAGTATGGGAATTGAACCTGTGCTGTTGGCCCCACTCACATCACGAGTCAACTGAGCTAAACCGATCCCCACTCACTGTAGTAACATAGGAAACATGACGGTTAATTTGTGCACTACAAGCTCCCACAAACAGCAATGGCCACATCATCTGTTTTTGTGATAAATATTGGCCGGGGATAATTCCGCCAGTCTTCAAAATCATACCATGGCATATTTTACATCCAGTAAGAAGTCTAACACCAGGTTAAAGTCCAACAGATTTATTTGGTAGCAAAAGCCACTAGCTTTCGGAGCAGGCTGTCCCTTCGTCAGGTGGGTATATTTTACATCCACCAGGGAGTGCAGACAGGGTCTTGGTTTAATATCACCCAAAAGACAGAACCTCTGACAGTACTACACTCCCACAGTACAACCCAGATTGTTGACTTAACTCATGGAGTAGATCTTGAAGCCACAGCCTTCTGACTCAGAATTCTCAATAAAATCAACACAATCTTTGAGTGAAATAAAGCCATTTATTCTCAAAGGAGAAACCGTCTGTTTTAAAAAGAGCCAGGATTTTCCCTTGTAATTATACCAACAGGTACATTCAAATATGTTAGAGGGCTTTACTTATTCAAAGGAAATAACTGAGCAAATGAAACCGTGTTCAGAAGCACCAGTGTAATTACAGTGACAGTCTTGTAAATATTCCTTGCCCTCTCACAGCCAGTTTGTGTTTGTGTATTTCGCAGCCCCGTGTGCACCCCAATATATTGACACCAGCCTAAACTGTGTCACCAAGACTACGACAGTGACATGGGAGGAGAGTGATGGTGCGCTGTGGTACATCACAACAGCAGAAGGACAAGATGGACATGTAACACTGTGCAATACAACAGAGACAAGCTGTACGTTCATGGACCTGCACTGCAGTCAGACATATTTAATCACTGTCAAAGCACTGGATGGTTATTGTCAGAGCGTAAACACTTCTACTTTTGAAATTGAACCAGGTAAAGTTGCTAAAGAGGTTTTTGATGGCAGGAAAATGTTACACTGGCACAATTGCAAGGACTGTCGTGAGGTCTGAACTCTCAGAAGCTCATAGTGATAATTTGGGCAGTCATGTTACACTTGTTTTGCTCAGTCTGGTGACCCAATTCAACAGAGTTTGAATGATTTGATCCCCAGGTTTCCATCCAGTTAATAACCTGAATGTAATGACCACTGTGCTCTCTTTGTAGAATCTCCTTCCACTATGAGGCAGCCTCTCTAGAAATTTGTAAACTAAAGCCCAACTCAGAAATGACAGTCCATGTTGAATTCTGAATAGTTCCTGCACAGTTATTGAGGATCCTGTTCTAGAATCCCTACAATGCAGAAGGGGGCCATTCGGCCCATTGAGTCTGCACCAACCACAATCCCACCTAGTCCCTATTCCCGTAGCCCCATGTATTTACGTTGCTAGTCTCCCTGACACTAAGGGACAATTTAGCATGGCCAATCAGCCTAACCCGCACATCTTTGGACTGTGGGAAGAAACCGGAGCACCCGGAGGAAACCCACGCAGGCACAAACAGGTTTCTAAACAGTTTTGTGATGCTGTGAAATATTAAACTGGCCTAATAGCAAGTCCTGTAAGGAAATCTGAAGTCCAGGAAGGTCAGAGTGGTAATTTGGGAGATTATGATGACATTTGTTCTCACCGCTGTGGTAACCTTATTCATGATGTGGAGATGCCGGCGTTGGGTGGGTTTCTTACTTCTCACTGTCACCTTATTCAGCAGAGAGACTTTGAATACTCAGATCACTGGGATTTCTACCCAGTTACTAAAATTATTTCCATCTTATCAATGAGACCCACTCCTGTTTGCTTCAATTTTTTTTCTGCTAAACTGCTGATTGCCCAACTTTCCCTCCTGGTCCCGATGTTACCCAATATTGAATGCAGTTCCTTCTTTTGAGGTGTCATTCCTCTCTCTTGAAAATCTGCCGTCACCACCCCACTCCTCGAAAAACCAACCCTAACCCCATTGTCCATGCAAATCGCTGTCCCATTGCCAGCCTGTCTTTCTTTCCAAGGCCTGTGAATGTGTTGTCACCTCCCAAATCTGTTCCCCTCTTTCTTCGAGCTCGATATTTGAATCCTTCCAGTCAGGCCCCCTCCCATGTCAGTACTGAAACAACTCAAAAAGTCACAAAAGGAATCCTATGTGACTGTGACAAAGGTAAACTTGCCCTCTTTATCCTTCTCAACCTGTGTGCGGCCTTTGAACTGGTTGACCGCACTATCCTCCACCAAAGCCTCTCCACTGTTGACCAGCTGGCTGCAACTGCCCTCTCCTGGTTCCATTCTTATCTATCTAATTATAGCCAAGGGTCACTTGAAGTGGCTTCCCTTCCTACTCATGCATTGTTACCTCGAGTGTTCCCCAAGGATCCATCCCTGGCCCCCTCCTATTTCTCATGCACATGCTTCCCCTCACCAATATCATCTGAAATTGCAGAGCTGGTTCTCACAAAAAGCTGATGGCATTCAATACTACCTCAACACCGCCTCAACACCGCCTCAACACCACCTCAACACCGCCTCAACACCACCTCAACACCACCTCAACACCACCTCAACACCACCTCAACATCGCCTCAACACCACCTCAACATCACCTCAACATCACCTCAACATCACCTCAACATCACCTCAACACTGCCTCAACACCACCTCAACACCACCTCAACACCACCTCAACACCACCTCAACATCGCCTCAACACCACCTCAACACGACCTCAACATCACCTCAACATCACCGCAACACCGCCTCAACACCGCCTCAACACTACCTCAACACCACCTCAACACCACCTCAACACCGCCTCAACATCGCCTCAACACCACCTCAACATCACCTCAACATCACCTCAACACCACCTCAACACCGCCTCAACACCGCCTCAACACCGCCTCAACACCACCTCAACACTGCCTCAACACTGCCTCAACACCACCTCAACATCGCCTCAACACCACCTCAACACCACCTCAACACCACCTCAACACCACCTCAACACTACCTCAACATCACCTCAACACCGCCTCAATACCGCCTCAACACCGCCTCAACACCACCTCAACACCACCTCAACACCACCCCAACACCACCTCAACACCACCTCAACACCACCTCAACATCACCTCAACACCACCCCAACACCACCCCAACATCACCTCAACAGCACCCCAACACCGCCTCAACATCACCTCAACACCCCCCCAACACCACCTCAACACCGCTTCAACACCGCCTCAACACCACCTCAACACCGCCTCAATACCACCTCAACACCACCTCAGCATCACCTCAGCACCGCCTCAACACCGCCTCAATACCACCTCAACACCACCTCAGCACCGCCTCAACACCGCCTCAACACCACCTCAACGCCACCTCAACGCCACCTCAGCACCACCTCAGCACCACCATTCCTGACTCCTCCATCTTTTTAAAATTATCAAACTAATTATCCATCATCCCATACTGGATGAGCAAAAATGTCTTCCAATTAAATATTGGGAACAGCGAAGCCATTGTTTTCAGTCTCTGCTTCAAACTGTCTCTTAGAGACCAACTTTATCTTTTACTCGGCAAAAATCTGGGATTAATCCAGTCTGTTCACAGCCTGGGTGTAACATTTGACCCTGCGATAAGCTTCCAACCTCATATTTATGCCAGCACTAAGATTTGGAACATCCCCCTGTCCTCAGTTGATATGCTCCTGGAACCCTCATTCATGCTTCCATTACCTCTTGACATGCATGCCCACCATAAACGTGAAATTATCCAAACTCTGCTGCTGTGTCTTAGCTGCTGCTCTATCACTCCTGTGCTCACTAACCTCCACTGGCACTCATCAAGCAACATCTTGATTTTTAAATTCTCATTTTCAAAGTGCTGTATGATCTTGTCCCTTGCTATCTCTATATAATTTCTTCTAGCCCTACAACCCTTCAAGATATCTGCGCGCCTCTAATTCTGGCCCCTTTTGCATACCCAATTTTAATCACTCCACCATTGACGGCTGTGCCTTCAGTTGCCTCGGCCCTTGGCTCCATAATATCCTCCTTAAATCTCTCTGCCTGTCTATTTCACATTCTTCCTTTAAGACGGTCTCCTTGTCCAAGCATTGGGTCATCCTTAGATTGCTCAGTGTCATGCTTAAATTTATAATGCTCCTGAGAAGTGTCTTAAAAGATGATATTTTGCCAAAAGTGCTATTTACATATAAGTCATTGTTATTGTAATATCGCTAATTCATGAATTCTCTTTTTTTTTCTCCTCACTGAAGTACCCTGTCCTCCTCAGAATGTACAAGCTGATATTGACACTCTCACTGCCTTTGTAACGTGGGAGCCGAGTAATCTCACAGTGTCGTACGCTGTAACAGCAGAGGGGTGTGATGGACACATCGCCACCTGCGCCACATCGGAAACACACTGTGTAATCCCAGATCTTCACTGCAGCCAAATATACAGCATCTCTGTACTGGCATTTGGTGAAAACTGTAGCAGCATCCAAAGCTCTAGTTATGACATTTGGACAGGTAATATAGAAGGGCAAGATTTGGCTTTGTATTCAACCTTTCATCTCCTCAGAACATCTTAAAACACTTCACTATGAAAGATTTATTTCTGGAGTGTAGTCGATGTAGTATTGTTGGCAATCTGAGCAGCAAGGTCATAGCCATTGAATGTTAGCAAGCAATAATTCCCTCCTGAAGCAGTCCTCTGATCACCTTCAAAAATATGCCGCGTCTGACCTGTTGGTTTAAGACTGTTCAGCTGTCTAGTTTCCCACAGGTGGGTGGGGTTAAAATTGACTATCAGTATTTAGAGTCCGTTACAGACACCCATTGAACTCACTCAATTGGCCAAAGTTTAGAAGTATCTACGATACAAATATCCTGAGTCCATACGCACGGATGCCACCCCCATTCAGTCTGTCCCACAAGAAGTTCCCCTAGACACTGTTTGCACTAGAAACAGCTAAAGCATCCTTCTATAAGTTTCTGGGATCATTGATGCAAAAGTTTAATATTCAGAGAAAACCTTTCTAGATTCTGTGATCAGACTGGGTAAAGGTTATAGTAACCCAAAGTCCTGAGCTGAAATTTGTTGGTCCCAATAAACAATATCTGGGTTGAATCATCGCAATGTGGAATATAATGATGACTGTATTATCCAACTGGTTTAAGCTTAATGAGATGTTGCAAGCATCATCAGGCCAAGACAATTTCTCATATCAAACTCAGTGGATATTAATGTTTAAATTGCCTTTTACACAGCACCGTGTGCTCCAGATGAAATCATTGTGAATGTGGACTGTAATTCGAATAGAGTAGTAGCATCGTGGGGACGGACTGATGGAGCGATATTATACAATGTAACTGCAGAAGGCAGTGATGGACATACGCACTCTCACAACACAACAGAGACAAGCTATGAAATGCTGGATTTGCACTGTGGACAGACCTATAACGTAACAGTGACAACACTCCATTATAGCCGGAGTGGCTTCTCAAGCACTTCTGCCCAAATCCAAACTGGTACTACTATTATTCCTTAATTAATATCTAGAATGGAAATAAATTTAGATTTTTTTCTGTATGTTTACAAGACAGTGAAACTTGATTAATATTCATGTGTATTTTCTAAATAGCACCGTGTGTTCCTGAGAATCTAAAGGCTCAGCTGGATTGTCATTCGAACACAGTCTCCTTCTCGTGGGATGACACTGATGGAGCAAAGTTATACACTGTGATCGCCCAAGATAGTCAAAGAGTCGCAGCTTTATTCAACACCAGCGATACAAAGGCTCATATCCCACACCTGCAGTGTGGTGAATATTATACAATCTCTGTTCTAGCTACAGACAACATCTGCAAAAATCCTCAGGGTGCAATGGTGAATGTAGATTCAGGTAATGCCTCATTTCCATAAAGCATTTTGTGACTTCGTAACAAGTAAAATCTTCTATTCCACAGGCAGTATTTTAAATGTGAACTTTTATGTTGCTATTTATATTCTTGTTTAATTGATCCCTCTACATTGCGCTGGTTAAAATGTAGACTTACTATTATAGCATCCACAGCTTGAATTTCTGTCTTTGATGTCCTTGGTCTGACAAATCAGCAATAACATGCAGTTTGATTTTGTGTCCTCTTTAATCTAAAATGTTTTCACTGGTCAAATAAGCACACAGGTTGTTCTAGGTATTTCTGGATAATAGAGCCTTTTCCAAAGTTGCTTTCCTGGACCAGCAATATTTCCCCAAATTCTAAAGTTGCATCTTCTACCTCCATCTAATCTCACTGCCTCAATAAGAGAAATGAATATTATTAGTAGATATACATATCTGGGCGAACATTATATTCAACATAAGAACATAAGAAATAGGAGCAGGAGTAGGCCATCTAGCCCCTCGAGCCTGCCCCGCCATTCAATAAGATCATGGCTGATCTGACGTGGATCAGTACCACTTACCCGCCTGATCCCCATAACCCTTAATTCCCTTACCGATCAGGAATCCATCCATCCGCGCTTTAAACATATTCAGCGAGGTAGCCTCCACCACCTCAGTGGGCAGAGAATTCCAGAGATTCACCACCCTCTGGGAGAAGAAGTTCCTCCTCAACTCTGTCTTAAACCGACCCCCCTTTATTTTGAGGCTGTGTCCTCTAGTTTTAACTTCCTTACTAAGTGGAAAGAATCTCTCCGCCTCCACCCTATCCAGCCCCCGCATTATCTTATAAGTCTCCATAAGATCCCCCCTCATCCTTCTAAACTCCAACGAGTACAAACCCAATCTCCTCAGCCTCTCCTCATAATCCAAACCCCTCATCTCCGGTATCAACCTGGTGAACCTTCTCTGCACTCCCTCCAATGCCAATATATCCTTCCTCATATAAGGGGACCAATACTGCACACAGTATTCCAGCTGCGGCCTCACCAATGCCCTGTACAGGTGCATCAAGACATCCCTGCTTTTATATTCTATCCCCTTCGCAATATAGGCCAACATCCCATTTGCCTTCTTGATCACCTGTTGTACCTGCAGACTGGGCTTTTGCGTCTCATGCACAAGGACCCCCAGGTCCCTTTGCACGGTAGCATGTTTTAATTTGTTTCCATTGAGATAGTAATCCCATTTGTTATTATTTCCTCCAAAGTGTATAACCTCGCATTTCTCAACGTTATACTCCATTTGCCATATCCTCGCCCACTCACTCAGCCTGTCCAAATCTCTCTGCAGATCTTCTCCGTCCTCCACACGATTCACTTTTCCACTTATCTTTGTGTCGTCTGCAAACTTCGTTACCCTACACTCCGTCCCCTCCTCCAGATCATCTATATAAATGGTAAATAGTTGCGGCCCGAGTACCGATCCCTCCGGCACGCCACTAGTTACCTTCCTCCAACCGGAAAAACACCCATTTATTCCGACTCTTTGCTTCCTGTCGGATAGCCAGTCCCCAATCCACTTTAACACACTACCCCCAACTCCGTGTGCCCTAATCTTCTTCAGTAGCCTTTTATGGGGCACCTTATCAAACGCCTTTTGGAAATCCAAAAACACCGCATCCACCGGTTCTCCTCCATCAACCGCCCTAGTCACATCTTCATAAAAATCCAACATGTTCGTCAAGCACGACTTTCCCCTCATGAATCCATGCTGCGTCTGATTGATCGAACCATTTCTATCCAGATGCCCTGCTATCTCCTCTTTAATAATGGATTCCAGCATTTTCCCTACTACAGACGTTAAGCTGACCGGCCTATAGTTACCCGCCTTTTGTCTCCTTCCTTTTTTAAACAGCGGCGTAACATTAGCCGTTTTCCAATCAACCGGCACTACCCCAGAATGCAACGAGTTTTGATAAATAATCACTAACGCATCCACTATTACCTCTGACATTTCTTTCAATACCCTGGGATGCATTCCATCCGGACCCGGGGACTTATCCACCTTCAGTCCCATTAGTCTACCCAGCACTGCCTCTCTGGTAACATTAATGGTATTAAGTATTTCTCCTGCTGCCAACCCTCTATCGTTAATATTTGGCAAACTATTTGTGTCCTCCACCGTGAAGACCGACACAAAAAACTTATTTAAAGACTCAGCCATATCCTCATTTCCCACTATTAACTCCCCCCTCTCGTCCTCCAAGGGTCCAACATTCACTCTAGCCACTCTATTCCTTTTTATATATTTATAAAAACTTTTACTATCATTTTTTATATTAATTGCTAGCCGAGCTTCATAGTCTATCCTTCCTTTCTTTATCGCTTTCTTAGTCTCTCTTTGTTGTTTCTTAAATTTTTCCCAATCACTTGTTTCTCCACTATTTTTGGCCACTCTGTACGCAGCTGTTTTTATTTTAATACTCTCCTTTATTTCCTTCGTTATCCACGGCTGGTTCTCCCTTTTCTTACAATCCTTGTTTTTTGCTGGAATATATTTTTGCTGAGAACTGAAAAGGATCTCCTTAAAAATCCTCCACTGTTCCTCAGCTATCCTACCTGCCAGCCTGCTCTCCCAGTCTACCTTAGCCAATTCATCCCTCATCCTATCATATTTCCCTCTGTTCAAACAGAGGACACTGGTTTGGGACCAAACTTTCTCCTCTTCCATCTGAATCAGAAATTCGACCATATTGTGGTCACTAGACCCAAGAGGGTCCTTCACAATAAGATCCTTAATTCTACCTACCTCGTTACACAATACCAGATCCAAAATAGCTCGTTCCCTCGTCGGTTCCGTAACATGCTGTTCAAGGAAACTATCCCGACAGCATTCTAAGAACTCTTCCTCCATTCCACCCTTACCGACTTGAGTCTGCCAGTCAATGTGCATGTTGAAGTCCCCCATGATTATTGCCGTTCCGTTTTTACACGCATCCCTTATCTGCTTGTTTATAGCCCTCCCTACCTCAACATTATTATTTGGGGGCCTATATACCACACCTACTAGTGTCTTTCTCCCTCTACTATTCCTCATCTCTACCCATAATGATTCCACGTTTTGTTCCTCAGAGCCTATGTCATCCCTCAGTACTACCCTGATATTATCTCTTATTAATAGCGCGACCCCACCACCTTTTCCTTCCTGTCTATTCTTCCTAAACGCCTGATACCCCTGGATATTCATCTCCCAGTCCTGGTCACCTTTCAGCCACGTTTCTGTAATGGCCACTAGATCGTACCCACTTGTGCTGATTTGCACCATCAACTCATTTACCTTGTTCCGAATGCTTCGTGCATTCAGGCAAAGTGTCCTTATTCCAGCTTTTATCTGGACCCGCTTTGATGAGTCGCGAACACCCTCTCCCTCTACTCCCTTATCTAAATTACCGCCTTCATTCACTTGCACTCTCTCCTCTACCATTAATTTTGTAATTCCCCTTACCCCTGCATCCTCCACCCCATCAATTAGTTCCTTGATCCTAGTCAACTCTTCTAGCTCCCCTCCCCCCAACCTATCTAGTTTAAATTCTCCCCAGTAACCTTAGCCAACCTACCGGCCAGGATATTGGTCCCCGTGTGATTCAAGTTCCACCCGTTTTTTGTATACAGATCACCCCTGCCCCTAAAGAGGTCCCAATGGTCCAGGAACCTGAATCCCTGCCCCCTGCACCAGTCCCTCAGCCACACATTCATCTTCCACCTCACTCCATTCCTGCCCTCACCTGAGTTAAAACATGAGTTAAACATTTTGGACACATAATGTACTGCAGAGCCGGGTATGTAAGGAATTGAATGCTGAACTTATTCACATCCAAGTGAACATCTAGAGAAGAAAGAAGAAAATGAACATCTGATGAAAATGTCTCATCTGATGGCCTGAGTTTGTGGCATGACATTCCCCAATGGCCATGGCACTGTTCTGCAGAATGCAAGCAGATGATTTACAGCACACACAAGAATCTCAGATGTGAGAAACCATGGAAAAAGACAGCTCATTTTTCTATATTCACAAAATTACCCTTACTAGCAGATCTACACTTGTTTTACGCATCATCTGGAATACTGCATCCAGTTCTGAGACAGATCCATACTTGAGGAAGGAAGTGAAGGCATTGCCTGGCCTATAGAGGACATTCACAGAAATGATTGCAGGGATAAGGAACTGTTGCTTTGAGGATAAATTAGAGAGGCTAGGATAGTTTTCCTTGAAGAAAAGAAGGCTGAGAGGAGTCTTCATAGAAGTAATCAAGATCCTGAGGGGTATGGACAGGGTAAACAGTGAGAAACCATCCCCACTGAGGAGGGCATCAAGAACTAGAGGGCACAGATTCAAAATAATTGGCAAAAGGAGTAGAAGTGATGTGCGGAGAACATTTTTCACCCAGAGGGTGGTTGGAGTCTGGAACAAACTTTCTGAGAGGTATTCAAAAGAGAATTAGATTGCTATCTGAAAAAAAAGAATGTGCAAGGTTACGGGGACAAGGTAGGGGAGTGGGACTAGGTAGAATGCTCTTTCAGAGAGCCAGTGCTGATTTAATGGACCAAATGGTTACCTCCTACACTGTAAAGTTTCAATTATTTTTACAACTTGTCTCGGGGAAATCAGCGTTACAGGACGTTTGGATGCAAATTCCCAATGTCCAGCATGTTATAGAAGCTAACATCAATTTCATAATGTCAGCATTAACAGGTTTGAGCAGAAATGAATGGGAACCGTGAAAGTACTTGACCAATGATTATGATGAAACTGCTGTTCTCATTTTAGTCAGTGCCAATAACTGATGAGTGATGCACAGAATATACATTGGGCCCAGCTGCAGTGAGATGGGGCGCCTTTTTTAAAGGCTGCTCTGATCAGAGGAAAAAATAACCTCTTCTTACCCCACCACGGAGGTCTCATGAGCTCCCCCCACCCTCACGGTCAGAGCCGGCACCTCCCCCACAAAGAATCAATGCTCGGACTCCTCCCCTTACCCCAGAACATCACTGCCATTGGATCGCTTCCCCAAACCCCCCACCCAAACAGCCATTGCCTGCATCCCCAGTTCCCATGTCTGCTCCCACCACAAATAAATGAATCCCTCCCTCCCCCATGAGGCTCCTATGGGTGTCTGCCCTTGGCACAGGTTGGCACTGCCAGGTTGGCACTTTGAGGTTAGTACTGCCAGGTTGGCAAAGTGCCAATGGGCAGTACCAAGGGGCAGTGCCAGGTCATGTCCCTCTCCCCAGGGGTTATACTCACATTTATGCCCCAGGGGGACCCCTACGATGAGATTCACATCTGGGTGACGTCACGCTGGCACAGTATCAATATATGGTGGGGTGTCAATATCTGCTGAGAGGGCGGATTAATAATATTTAAATATATTCAAATTCATGTAAAGCAGGCTCACGCCATTACTGGCGAGGAAGATCCGAAATTGCATTGTCATTGCCAAAAACTGCGACTTCCAGATCTTGAGCCCCTGCCGACATTCGCACAGATGGCGAGAGCAGGCTCAAGATCGCCCCCTTCATGATTACTTTTCCTTTCACTTTGCTGTATTAAGTTCCAATATAAGTTAGTAAATTCATCCAACCCTTTATTTATTACCGATGGTTTTATTCTGTCATTTTCCATCCATTTTAACTTCCAATTTTATTTTCAGTGCCTTGTGATCCACAGAATGTAGAAGTGAGACTGGATTGTAACCTAAATACAGCTTTGGTCTTGTGGGATGACAGTAGAGGGGCGCTGTTGTACACTGCCTTTGCTGAAGGACCCGATGGGAGCATCACATCGTGCAGCACATCAGAAACATCATGTAGAACTCCCAAGTTACTCTGTGGCCAGTTATATTCTGTATATGTCATCGCGTCTGACAGCACATGTAACCAATCTCAGAGTTCAATGGTTGAACTTCAAACAGGTAACTCCCTATTTGACTGGCAAATACTGTATGGACGATGTAAACCAAAATGAAGGAAATCTCCAGCACGTTTTGTTAACTCGGATAGTACTGTGTTTATTGACTTACAACACTAGGCAAAAATAAAATCGACTCCATGACTCACTGTTCTTCTACTCAATGTGTATTCATGAAGCTTTACCACAAATGTATTGCTTCACATTTATCCATGTTATATTGGCTCCATTCTCTCACGATCTTCAGGGCGGTCTTTACAATTCTCATCACTGTTTGCCAAACATTTGCTTTTGTGTTGTTAACACAGTTGCTAAAGTACACGCACACACACACACGCTCCTCACCATCGCAGCCAATGCTGTGTTCACTAGCTCTTGTCTTTTGTCAGTCAACCAACTTTCTATCCACATTGCTATATTTCCTATATGCCTGAATCTTTTAAAATGAAGCCTTTGTGAAATACTTTATCAAACACCTTATGCAAATCTCCATCCAATACATCCTCTACTATAGAAATATGGAAGAATGATGGCAGGAGTAGACTAGTGGTCCCATATTGGTTTTAGACATGGTAATTTTGCAATTCAATGAGATCAATTAAGGATCTCACACTGAAGGATCTTCTAGGCAAAATTGGTCATAGAATGATAGAGATTCACATTCAGTTTGAGGGTGAGAAACATAGGTTTGAAACTAATGTCCTAAATTTAAATAAAGGCAATAACAAATGTTGAAGACCGAATAGGCTACAGTGGACCAGGTAAATAGGTTAAAAGGTAAGACTATAGGGAATCAGTGGTACACATTTAGAGAGCTATTACATAACTCTGAACAAAGATATATTCCATCAAGAAAGAAAGACTGTAGGAGAAAGATGCACCATCTGTTAAGAATGGTTTCAAATTGAAAGGTGTAGAATGCTACAAAGTTCAGTTGTAGACCAAAGAGATTGGGAACATCTTAGAAACCAGCAAATTATGAGTAAAAAAAACAATAAAAAGGGAGAATTTAAAACATGTGAATAAACTAACAAAAACAGATAGTAAAAGCTTCTGCAATAATGTACAAAGGAAGGAAGCAGCTAACGTGAGCATTGGTCCTTTAGAGGGTGAGACTGGGGAATTGATAGTAGGAAACGGGGAAATTGCAGAGACTTTGAACAAGGTTTTTGGACATTTCTTTATGGTAGATGACACAAAAATCATCCCAATAAAAATAGAAGATAGTAGATGCATTGAGTGTAATTCTGGAACGGTCCCAGTAGATTGGAAAACCACCAATGTAACAGCTCTATTCAAGAATGGAGGGAAACAGAAAGCAGGGAACTATAAGCCAGATGGCCTAACATCTGTCATTGGAAAAATGCTGGAATCCTTGTTTAATTAAATGCCATCATGACATTTGGAAAATGTGTTCGAAAAGTTTATTAGAGTTCTTTGAAGAGATGAAGGGGAACCAGTAGATGCAGTGTGTTTGGATTTCCAAAAGGCATAGGTTTCACATTAGGTGTGGATAGATATCACACAAAATGATACTAAACAAGATACAAATTCCAGCTGTTAAGGCTGATACTTTAGAGTAGATAGATTATTGGCTAACAAACATGAAACAGAAAGTAAAGATAAATGGATCATTTTCAGGTTTACAAACTGTAACTAGTGGAATGCCACAGGGATCAGTGCAGGGGTCTGAACAATTTCCGATCCATATTAATGACTTGGATAAAAGAACGGAGTGTAATTTAACCGAATTTGGTGATGATACAAAGGTAGGTAGGAATGAAAGTTGTGGGGAGGACACACAGAATTTTCCAGAGATATATATAGCATACCAGTGGGCACAACTTTGCAGATGGAGGATAATGTGGGGAGATGTGAGGTTGTCCATTTTGATGGGAAGAATAGAAAATCAGAATATTGTGGGGGACAGAAAAGAAAGTTGAGTTAAGGCTACAATCGGAACAACCATGATCTTATTGAATGGTAGAGCAGACTCTAGGGGCCAAATGGCTACTCTTGCTCCTATTTTATGTTTTTAAATTATTTTTTAACAGCTGCAGCCATATGATCAAACAATTTGAATGTATGAGGCGTGCAATAATTATGATTAGACCCACTTAATAGAATTGTGATAGTAAAAGTACATGGTCGTGCAGGTGATTTATATAGCAACCAGATAACATCCTTTATTTTTGATGTCTCACTGTCCCTGCACACAGACCTTTTTGATGTTAACAGAAAGAATTCCTTGTAGACTACATTGTAAACATTCACAAATGTAATTTCTATAAGCACAAGGGTGAATTTAAGTATAATGCTGTCTGTGCCTTTATTCATCGCGTTTCCCTGGCATCTTTAGCCCCTTGCAATCCCCAGATTGTCAGTGCTTATTTGGAGTGTGAAACACACACAGCGTCAGTATTGTGGGAGCAGAGTGACGGTGCAGTGAACTACATCGCAATTGCAGAAGGAACGGAAGGAGACAAGTATTCATGCAATACAACAGAGGAAGGCTGTGATATCGTAGACCTCCCGTGTGGCCAGATGTACAATATAACAATATTAGCAATGGATAAAAGTTGTGCCAGTTTACCAAGTCCAGCTTTTGAAATTCAAACAGGTAAAACTTTTGGTTGTGTTTTTAAGGTTCCTAAGGAAAACCTATAATTAATATAACATTGCAGAACAATAATGTGACATAGTGGTGTTACTATTTCCTGCAAATTTCTGTTATCACACAGCTTTACAAGTATATGTGCAGTATTAGATCTACTTGAATGAAGAATTCTTTCTTCTTTTCGCAGTGCCTTGTATCCCACAGAATGTGGTCGCTCACATCAACTGTGAAAGTAATAATGTGTCAGTGTTTTGGGATCCCAGTAATGGTACAGAATCATACCTTGTAACAGCCCAAGGAAACAATGATCATTGGACCTCATGCAATGCAACAGACACTGAATGTGTGATCTCAGATGTGTACTGTGGACTGAGCTACTATATAACTGTACAGGCAATCCGCATGCAATGTAACAGCTCACAAAGCTCTGCTGTTACAGTTAAAACAGGTAATTCTAGACTAGAATTTAAAACAAATTCTAAAACATATACACTTTAGTTAAATAATTGCAATTTTTCTATCTTAAAGGATGTTATGCAACTCAGTGTTTTTTCAGTAGGTAACATTTGTGAATTCTCTTTTTGCAGTACCATGTGTTCCACAGAATGTTGATGCTTACATGAACTGTGATGCTGGATATATGTCAGTCTCATGGGAGTTAAGTCAAGGTGCAATATCATACATTGCGACTGCTGAAGGAAGCAATGTACAACAATGCAGTGCTAATGAAACATTGTGTGACATCACTGAGCTGGACTGTGGAGAAACCTACACCATCACAGTTCGTGCACACGATGATTCATGTGACACTGCTGAAAGTCCGTCCATCACAAAGAAAACAGGTAACTAAAGAGAAGAGGATTTTTCCATATCAGGGATTGCTGCATCAATGTTGTGCCTTTGTTTAAAAAGGGCTGCGGGGAAAAGCCTGGGAACTACAGGCCAGTGAGCCTCACATCTGTGGTGGGTAAGTTGTTGGAGGGTAATTTGAGAGACAGGTTCTACAGACATTTAGAGATGCAAGGACTGATTAGGGACAGTCAGCATGGCTTTGTGAGTGGAAAATCATGTCTCACAAATTTGATTGAGTTTTTTGAAGGGGTAACCAAGAAGGTAGATGAGGACAGTGTAGTTGATGTTGTCTACATGGACTTTAGCAAGGTCTTTGACAAGGTACCGCATGGTTGGTTGTTGCATAAGGTTAAATCACACGGGACCCAGGGTGAGGTATCTAAATGGATACAAAATTGGCTTCTTGACAGAAGATAGAGGGTGGTTGTAGAAGCCTGGAGGCCTGTGACCAGAGGTGTGCCTCATGGATCAGTGCTGGGTCCACTGTTATTTGTAATCTATATTAACAATTTGGATGAGAATATAGGAGGCATGGTTAGTAAGTTTGCAGATGACACCAAGATTGGTGGCATAGTGGACAGTGAAGAAAGTTATCTGCGATTGCAACGGGATCTTAATCAATTGGGCCAGTGGGCTGACGAATGGCAGATGGAGTTTAATTTAGATAAATGTGAGGTGATACATTTTGGTAGATTGAACCAGGGCAGGACTTACTCAGTTAATGGTAGGGCGTTGGGGAGAGTTACAGAACAAAGAGATCTAGGGGTACCTGTTCATAGTTCTTTGAAAGTGGAGTTACAGATGGACAGAGTGGTGAAGAAGGCATTCAGCTTGCTTGGTTTCATTGGTCAGAACATTGAATACAGGAGTTGGGACGTCTTGTTGAAGTTGTACAAGACATTGGTAAGCTCACACATGGAATACTGTGTACAGTTCTGGTCACCCTACTATAGGAAGGATATTATTAAACTAGAAAGAGTGCAGAAAAGATTTACTAGGATGCTGCCGGGATTTGATGGTTTGAGTTATAAGGAGAGGCTGGATAGACTGGGACTTTTTTCACTGGAACGTTGAAGGCTGAGGGGTGATCTTATAGAGGTCTATAAAATAATGAGGGGCACCAATCAGCTAGATAGTCAATATCTTTTCCCAAAGGTAGGGGAGTCTAAAACTAGAGGGTATAGGTTTAAGGTGAGAGGGGAGAGATACAAAAGTGTCCAGAGGGGCAATTTTTTCACAGAGGGTGGTGAATGTCTGGAACAAGCTGCCAGAGGTAGTAGTAGAGGCGGGTACAATTTTGTCTTTTAAAAAGCATTTAGACAGTTACATAGGTAAGATGGGTATAGAGGGATATGGCCAAATGCAGGCATAAGCTTAGGGGTTTTAAAAAAAAGGCGGAATGGACAAGTTGGGCTGAAGGGCCTGTTTCTATGCTGGAAACCTGTATGACTCTATGACTCAATCTCACTAACCCTGATTTCTACACTGCCCAAATACTGTTCTCTAGAAAAACTCACAAATACATTTGCACAAAGATTTCAGTTAGATTTTAATTCCACAAAGATAAGCAGCTGCTGGTCAAGTTCTCTTCATCTGCTCTTTTCATTCTTTTCAGCATCGTGCATCCCACAGAATCTCGATGCCCAGCTGGATTGTAACACAAACGATGCTTCTGTGTCCTGGGGCCACACTAAAGGTGCAGTGTCGTACTCTGCAACAGCAGAGGGAAGTGATGGGCACACAGTATCATGTGATACAGCCAACAGACAGTGTCAAATAGCCAATCTACACTGTGGACAGATGTACAATTTAACTCTGACAGCACTGGATGGTGTATGTGACACTTCACAAAGCTCTCATTTTGAATTCAGCACTGGTAAGTCTTTTGTGTGGAATCGGGTGGTTCAAAACCGGTACAACTGATTCCCACAACAGCTTGATTTATTTAAAAGTAAAATACTGCGGATGCTGGAAATCTGAAATAACCTTTTTCAGAGTAAATGAGAGAGGATAGCCTAGTGGTATTGTTGCCAGACTATTAATCCAGAAACTCAGCTAATGTTCTGGAGACCTGGGTTTGAATCCCACCACAGCAGATGGTTGAATTTGAAATCAATAAATTATCTGGAATTAAAAATCTATTGATGACCGTGAAACCATTGTCAATTGTCAGAAAAACCCATCTGGTTCACTGATGTTCTTGAGGGAAGGAAATCTGCCGTCCTTACCTGGTCTGGCCTACATGTTACTCCAGAACCACAGCAATGACTCTTAACTGCCCTCGAGCAACTGGGGATGGGTAATAAATGCTGGCCGGCCAGGGACGCCCATGTCCCACGAATGAATTCAAAGAAAACAATTATCCCAAAGCACTTCGTTGAGACAGGGAATATGGATATCAAGCAGGAATTGGGAGATGCTGTGATTGAAGGCAAGGTCTGAAGCGCTAAGTTTTATGCAGCATTTTGACGATAGGTAGGGAGATAGTAAATCAAATTAAATTCCACCCAAAAATTTCATGATGGCTGAAAGCTCCGTCTCTAACACTGGAGTGGAACATGTGAGTGGCAGGAAAAAGCTGGGTGGGGGGAAAGAACAAAATATTCCAGAATCCGAAGATGAGGGGCTAAAAACCGGGATAAAGAGCTCAAGTTGTTTTCTGAAGCAGAGTGGAGTGAGGCAATGGTGAGACTTGAAGTCATACTAAAGAAAGATTGTTATTTATCTAGCATCCTTTACAACTTTAAAAGCACATAACAACCAATGAAGTATTTTTTTAATGTAGTCACTGATGTATTGTAGGAAATGCTTTAGAGATGGTGATTGGAGAAGAGGTGTGACAGATGTTCTGTGCACGATGGAGTTTTGTAGGATGCCCCTGTGAAGAATTGCAGTGAAGTTGACAATATGCTGCCTATATAAACCTATTTCACTGGAATACATTTCCATTCTATGATTCTATGAAGTGGTCATGTATTGTGTTTTTTGCTACAGTTGATTCTGTGATATCGTGTACTTGGAAACAAATGTGAAAATGTGGATCAAACATACACATTATTCCCCTTTATGAACTATAGGCTTAATTTTCTCCCTGTTATCCTGGTCCTTGGGGAATAGTTAACCTTTTCTATCAGTTAAATGCCAAATGACCTCCAGTATAAGAGTTAAGAAGGACTATAAATACAACAGCTAAAAATGTAACTACAACAACACATGTCCAAATAATAAAGTTTAAGTACTGAATTGTGAAAAAATGCCTTAATCTTAATACACCAGAATGGCTAAAGGTTTATTTAATTCTCAGTGAAACCAGTGCCATCTATGAGTGAAACAAAGACATTTACCTTTGAAAGAGAGATGCATCGTATTTTTAAAAATAATCTATATTTTCGCTAGTAACCATTCCAACAGATGCAATCAAATGTGTTATTTCCCAAAAGAAAATGTTAATTAATGTAAATTTTGTTCAGGAGCACCAATATAATTACAGTGGCATTCTTGTTTTGAATGTTTTAGATTGTCGATATTTCTTGTCCTCTCACAGCCAGTTTGTGTTTGTGTATTTCGCAGCCCCGTGTGCACCCCAATATATTGACACAAGCCTAAACTGTGTCACCAAGACTACGACAGTGACATGGGAGGAGAGTGATGGTGCGCTGTGGTACATCACAACAGCAGAAGGACAAGATGGACATGTAACACTGTGCAATACAACAGAGACAAGCTGTACGTTCATGGACCTGCACTGCAGTCAGACATATTTAATCACTGTCAAAGCACTGGATGATTATTGTCAGAGCGTAAACACTTCTACTTTTGAAACTGAACCAGGTAAAGTTGCTAAAAAGGTTTTTGATGGCAGGAAAATGTTACACTGGCACAATTGCGAGTGCTGTCATGAGGTTTGAACTCTCAGAATCGCAGAGTGGTAATTTGAGCAGTCATGTTACACTTGTTTTGCTCACTCTGGTGACCCGATTCAACAAAGTTTGAATGATTTGATCCCCAGGTTTCCATCCAGTTAATAACCTGAACGTATGATGCCCTATCAATCAAGCAAAGACTAGTTTGTATGCAAAAACAAATAGGCTTTTATTTGCAAAAGACTTGGAGCACACCCTTGCTGATGAACTGGTCCGGCGACTGAGGCAGAGGGGTTGGGAGCAGTGACCTTTATACCTGGACCGGGGGGGGAGGAGTCTCAGGCAGGGCCGGCAGGGGCATGCCCAGGCATGTCACACACACACACAGACAATAAGCTTAACAGTGGTTTACCACATTCACCCCCTGCTTTTAAAAAAGAGTCCGGCGGGGGTGAGGTGGGTGGAACGATATTTACAGAATTACAAATTTACAAATTCAATCTCTCTGGGGGCTTGATCTGCCGCTGCGACCGCTGTAGTGCCGGTTGTGGTGTCGGTTCCGGTGGCCGCAGTGTTGGTTCAGGCGCCAGGCTGGAGTCGCTCGAGTCGTCTGTAGTCCCTTCCGATTGTCGGGTGCGTGGTGGCGGCTCCTGGGGCTCAGGCGTGCTGTATACGGGGGTTGGGGGTGTGGGGTTGCAGGTCATCGCGGTCCCTGGGGCACCTGCGGGTGCCAGGTTTCGAATGGAGACCATGTCCTCCCTCCCGTTGGGGTACGCCACGTAGGCGTATTGGGGGTTGGCGTGGAGGAGCTGGACCCTTTCGACCAGTGCGTCCGACTTATGGGTCCTCACGTGCTTCCAGAGCAGCACAGGGCCTGGGGACGTCAGCCACAACGGTAGTGAGGTCCCCGAGGAGGACTTCCTGGGGAAAACAAACATCCTTTCATGAGGGGTAGCATTGGTAGCTGTGCAAAGGAGTGATCTAATCGAGTGTAGTGCATCAGGGAGGACCTCTTGCCAGCGGGTGACTGGAAGACCTTTAGACCTCAGAGCTAGTAAAACGGCCTTCCAGACTGTCGCGTTCTCCCTCTCTACCTGTCCATTCCCCCTGGGTTGTAACTGGTGGTCCTACTCGAGGCTATACCTTTGGAGAGCAGGTACTGTCGCAGCTCATCACTCATAAAGGAGGATCCCCGGTCGCTATGGATATAGCTAGGGAAACCGAACAGGGTGAAGAGGCTGTGCAGGGCCCTGACGACCGTGGCCGAGGTCATATCCGGGCAGGGAATAGCGAAGGGGAAACGTGAATATTCGTCAATGACGTTGAAGAAGTATATGTTGCGGTCAGAAGAGGGGAGGAGGCCTTTGAAGTCGACGCTTAGGCGTTCGAAAGGGCGGGTGGCCTTTATGAGGTGTGCTGTGTCTGGCCGATAGAAGTGCAGCTTGCACTCTGCGCAGACCTGGCAGTGTCTGGTTATAGACCTGACTTCCTCAATGGAGTAGGGCAGGTTACGGGCTTTAATGAAGTGAAAAAACCTGGTGCCCCCCGGGTGGCAGAGGTCGTTGTGGAGAGTCTGCAATTGGTCTATTTGTGCACTGACACATATTCCCCGGGACAGGGCGTCTGGGGGCTCATTGAGCTTCCCGGGCCGGTATAAGATGTCATAATTGTAGGTGGAAAGCTCGATTCTCCACCTCAATATTTTATCATTTTTGATCTTGCCCCGCTGCGTGTTGTTAAACATGAATGCAACTAACCGTTGGTCCGTGAGTAGGGTGAATCGTTTACCAGCTAAGTAGTGGCGCCAGTGCCGTACAGCTTCCACTATGGCTTGGGCCTCCTTCTTGACAGAGGAGTGTCGAATTTCAGGGCCTTGGAGGGTTCGTGAGAAGAAGGCCACGGGTCTGCCCACCTGGTTAAGGGTGGCGGCTAGGGCGAAGTCAGATGCATCACTCTCCACCTGGAACGGGATGGAGTCGTCTTCAGCATACATCGTGGTCTTTGCGATGTCTGCTTTGAGGCGGTCGAAGGCCAGGCGGGCCTCTGCCGCCAGGGGAAAAGAGGTGGATTTGATGAGCGGACGGGCTTTATCCGCATAATTGGGGATCCACTGGGCGTAATACAAGAAGAAGCCCAGGCATCTCCTCAGTGCTTTGAGGCTGGTGGGGAGGGGAAGTTCCAGGAGGGGACGCATGCAGTCGGGATCGGGACCGATGAACCCGTTTTCCACAACACAACCAAGGATGGCGAGGCGGCGTGGGCGGAATACACACTTCTGCTTATTATAGGTCAGATTTAGGAGTGTGGCGGTGTGGAGGAATTTGTGGAGGTTGGCGTCGTGGTCCTGCTGATCATGGCCGCAGATGGTGACATTATCCAGGTACGGGAAGGTGGCCCACAGCCCATTCTGGTCTACCATTCGGTCCATCTCACGCTGGAAAACTGAGACCCCGTTGGTGACGCCGGAGGGGACCCAAAGGAAGTGATAGAGGCGGCCATCCGCCTCGAAGGCAGTATATTGGCGGTCTTCCGGGCGGATAGGGAGCTGGTGGTATGCAGATTTTAAGTCGATGGTGGAGAACACCCAATATTGCGCAATCTGATTAACCATGTCAGATATGCGGGGAAGGGGGTACGCGTCCAGCTGCGTGTAGCGGTTAATGGTCTGACTGTAGTCAATGACCATGCGATGTTTCTCCCCAGTCTTAACAACTACTACTTGGGCTCTCCAGGGCTGGTACTGGCCTCGATAATCCCCTCCCCAAGGAGCCGTTGTACTTCGGACCTGATAAAAGCCCTGTCTCCAGCACTGTACCGTCTGCTCTTGGTGGCGATGGGCTTGCAGTCGGGGGTGAGATTTTCAAACAGTGAGGGAGGGGCGACTTTAAGGGTCGAGAGGCTGCAGGTGGTGCGCGGTGGGCGATCTAAGAACTGGTGATTGCAAACAGAGAGTGGGGGAAAAGGCCCATTATACTCCATGGTGACGCTCTCAAGGTGACACAGGAAATCTAGCTCCAGGAGTACGGCAGCGCAGAGTTGTGGCAGCACGAGGAGCCTGAAGCTTTTGTACACTGTGCCCCGTACAGTCAGGGTCGCCACGCAGTACCCGAGGACATCCACCGAGTGGGACTTTGAAGCCATGGAGATCGTTTGCTTCACTGGCAGTACTGAAAGGGCATAGCGACTCACTGTGTTAGGGTGAATAAAGCTCTCCGTACTCCCACAATCAAATAAACAGTTTGTAGTGCGACCGTTTACCTCGATGTCCATCATGGACCTGGCGAGTTGGTGAGGCCTGGATTGGTCCAGCATAACCAAAGCCACCGTTGGATTTTGCGACGCGGCTGACGGCCTCCAAGATGGCGGCCCGCACGGCTCACACGCGGCTACCGGCGCCCCAGATGGCGGCCCCCGCGGGTCGCACGCGGCGCGACTGGGCTTGGAGGTCGACTTCGCCCTGCATACCTTCGCGTAATGGCCCTTCTTTCCACACCCGGAGCAGATCGCATCCTTCGCCGGGCAGCGTTGTCGGGGGTGCTTCCCCAGGCTGCAGAAGTAGCACTTCGGACTTCCAGAGACTGCCGCAGCGGTTGGGTCATTGGTGGGACGTGACGTGGCGTGGCGTAGGCCTGCGGCCCTCCTGAGTACAGAGGTGGTGGCGGCGACTGCGGCGTCCACGATGCGCCCCCGTGGTCGGGGGTGTAGGCCTCGAGATTACGGAAGGCCACCTCTAACGAGTCGGCAAAAGCTACAGTCTTTTGTAGATCCAGCCCACCCTGTTCCAGCAGTCGTTGCCGGATGTAGTTTGACCTGATAATCAGAGATGCCTATGTCATGACTAAGTCCTCAGTGTTTTGGGCGGCTGTTACGGCCTTGCAGTTGCAGGCCCTGCCAAGTGCTCGCAACGCACGCAGGAATTGGTCGCCCGATTCTCCTGGCTGTTGTCTGCAAGTAGCCAGAAGATGTCTGGCGTAGATTACATTAGTCTGTTTGTTGTACTGGCCTTTTAAAAGTTCGATCGCATCCTCGTAAGTTTCAGCGTCTCTAATCATCGAGAATACTTGATCGCTTAGCCGGGCGTGGAGCACGTGTAGCTTGTCGGTTTCGGTCCAGACGACGGAGGCGGAGGCAGTGAGGAAAGTTTCGAAACATCGCAGCCAGTGATCGAAGCTGTTAGAGGCTCCTACGGCTTGAGGATCCAATTCTAATCTATCGGGTTTTAGTATCTGCTCCATCCCAAAACTTTTTGCGAATAAAATTGATGCACTATCAATCAAGCAAAGACTAGTTTGTATGCAAGAACAAATAGGCTTTTATTCGCAAAAGAATTGGAGCACACCCATGCTGATGAACTGGTCCCGGCGACTGAGGCAGGGGGGTTGGGAGCAGTCACTTTCATACCTGGACCGGGGGGGAGGAGTCTCAGGCAGGGCCGGCAGGGGCATGCCCAGGCATGTCACACACACACACAGACAATAAGCTTACCAGTGGTTTACCACAACGTAATGACCACTGTGCTCTCTTTGTAGAATCTCCTTCCACTATGAGGCAGCTTCTCTAGAAATTTGTAAACTAAAGCCCAACTCAGAAATGACAGTCCATGTTGAATTCTGAATGGAAATCTAGTTCCTGCACAGTTATTGAGGATCTTGTTCTAGAATCTCTACAGTGCAGAAGGAGGCCATTCGGCCCAGTGAGTCTGCACCAACTACAATCCCACCCAGCCCCTATTTCCGTAACCCCATGTATTTATCCTGTTAGTCTCCCTGACACTAAGGGGCAATTTAGCATGGCCAATCAGCCTAACCCGCACATCTTTGGACTGTGGGAAGAAACCAGAGCACCCGGAGGAAACTCACGCAGACACGTGGAGAATGTGCAAACTCCTCACAGACAGTGACCCAAGCCTGGAATCAAATCCGTGTCCCTGCCGTTGTAAGGCACCAGTGCTAACCACTTCATTAGGTGTTTACTTTCTGAGTTTGGTTTCAAAGGTACCCATTGGGCAAAGCTGTCGTAGAATTTCTGCGTGAGGTCATTCATTTTGCATTAAGAAAGATAGCGGAGGTTTATTCTCAAAATGGCGAGAAACTAGAGACATAGAAGCAGCAGAGAAATTTAGGAGTCCAGGTACCAAAATCACTAAATAAAAATGGATAGGTACAAATAAACAAGCAAAATAGTTAATGAAATGTTGCCCTTTATCTGAAGAGTGCTAGAGTTTAAAGGAGTAGAAGTTTGCTCCAGTTGTAAAATTCTCGGATGTGAACGATCTCCAGTATTGTGTTCATTCATCCAGCAGATGGGGCAGTGCAGATTCACCAAATATGGGGACTGGTTGAACAGACCAGTCTTGTCCTCCCTCAGGATTAAGGAAATGTCCAATGCAGTTGTTTCAAATGATTAAAGGATTTGATTTGGGGAGGCGATGGCCCAGTGGTATTATTGCTCGACTATTAATCCAGAAACCCAGATAATATTCCTGGGACCCGGGTTCGAATCCTGCCATGGCAGATGGTGGAATTTGAATTCAATAAAAAATATCTGGAATTAAGAGTCTACTGATGACCATAAAACCATTGTCGATTGTCAGAAAAACCCATCTGGTTCACTAATGTCCTTTAGGGAAGGAAATCTGCCGTCCTTACTTGGTCTGGCCTTCACGTGACTCCAGAGCCACGGCAACGTGGTTGACTCTTAACCTAGCAAGCCACTCAGTTGTAACAATCGCTACAAAGTCTCAACAAAGAAATGAAATTTGACAGACCACCTGGCATCGAGCTAGGCACCAGAAAAGACAATGGCAAAACAAACAACCCTATCGACCCTGCAAAGTCCTCCTTCGTAACACCTGGGGCTAGTGCCAAAATTGAGAGAACTGTCTTGCAGATGAGTCAAGCAACAGCCTGACATAGTCATTCTCACGGAATCATACCTTACAGATAACACCCCAGACACCACCATTACCATCCCTGGATATGTCCTGTCCCACTGGCAGGACAGACCCAGCAGAGGTGGCGGCACAGTGGTATACAGTCGGGAGGGAGTTGCCCTGGGAGTCCTCAACATTGACTCCAGACCGCATGAAGTCTCATGACTTCAGGTTAAATCTGGGCAAGGAAACCTCTTACTGGTTACCACGTACCATCCTCCTTCGGCTGATGAATCAGCATTCCTCCATGTTGAACAACACTTGGAGGAAGCACTGAGGGTGGCAAGGGTGCAAAATGTACTCTCAGTGGGGGATTTCAATGTCCACCAGTGACCACTGGTCGGGTCCTAAAAGATATAACTGCCCGACTAGGTCTGCACCAGGTGGTGAAGGAACCAACAAGAGGAAATAATATACTTGACCTCATCCTTACCAATCTGCCGGTTGCAGATGCATCTGTCCATGACAGTATCAGTAAAAGTGACTTTTGCACAGTCCTTGTGGAGATGAAGTCCCACCTTCAGATTGGGAATAACCTCCATCGTGTTGTGTGGCACTATCACCATGCTAAATGGGACAGATTTCAAACCGATCTAGCAACTCAAGACTGGGCATCCATGAGGCGCTGTGAGCCATCAACAGCAGCAGAATTGTACTCCAGCACAATCTGCAACCTCATGGCCTGCATATCCCCCACTCAACCATTACCATCAAGCCAAGGGATCAACACTGGTTCAATGGAGAGTGCAGGAGGGCATGCCAGGAGCAGCACCAGGCATACCTAAAAATGAGGTGTCAACCTGGTGAAGCTACCAAACAGGACTACTTGCAAGCCAAATGGCAAAAACAGCAAGTGATAGACAGAGCTAAGTGATCCCACAACCAACAGATCAGATCTAAGCTCTGCAGTCGTCCCACATCCAGTCGAGAATGGCGGTGGACAATTAAACAACTCACTGGAAGAGGAGGCTCCACAAATATCCCCATCCTCAATGATGGAGGAGCCCAGAACATCAGTGCAAAAGATAAGGCTGAAATATTCGCAGCAATCTTCAGCCAGAAGTGCCGAGTGGGTGATCCATCTCGGCCTCCTCCAGTGGTCCCTGGCATCTCAGATGCCAGTCTCCAGCCAATTCGATTCACCCCACGTGATATCAAGAAACGGTTGGAGGTACTGGATATTGCAATGGCAATGGGCCCTGATTACATCCCGGCAATAGTACTGAGGCTTGTGTTCCAGAACTTGCCGCTCCCCTAAGCCAAGCTCTTCCAGTACAGTTACAACACCGGCATCTACCCAACAATGTGGAAAATTGCCCAGGTATGTCCTGTACATAAAAAACAGGACAAATCCAACCCGATCAATTGCCGCCCAGTCTACTCTCGATCATCAGTAAAGTGATGGAAGGGGTCATCAACAGTGCTATCAAGCAGCACCTGCTCAGCAATAACCTGCTCAGTGATGCCCAGTTTGGGTTTCGCCAGGGTCACTCAGCTCCTGACCTCATTACAGCCTTGGTTCAAACATGGACGAAAGAGCTGAATTCCAGAGGTGAGATAAGAGTGACAGCCCTTGACTTCAAAACTGCATTCAACCGAGTGTGGCATCAAGGAGCCCTAGCAAAACTGGAATCAATGGGTATCAAGGGGCAAACTCTCCGCTAGTTGGAGTCATAGCTGGTACCTAGGAAGGTGGTTGTGGTTGTGGAGGGTAAGTCATCTCAGCTCCAGGACATCTCTGCAGGAGTCCCTCAGGGTAGTGTCCTAGGCCCAACAATCTTCAGCTGCTTCATCAATGACCTTCCCTCTGCCACAAGGTCAGAAGTGGGGATGTTCGCCGATGATTGCACAATGTTCAGCACCATTCATGACTCCTCAGATACTGAAGTTCAAATGCAACAAGATCTGGACAATATCCAGGCTTGGGCTGACAAGTGGCAAATAACATTCGCGCCACACAAATGCCAGGCAATGACCATCACCAATAAGGGACACTCTAACCACCGCCCCTTGATATTCAATGGTGTAACCCTCACTGAATCCCCCCCACTGTCAACATCCTTGTGTACTGTCTACAAGATACACTGCAGCAATTCAACAAAGATCCTTAGACAGCACCTTCCTAACCCAAGGCCACTTCCACCTAGAAGGACAAGGGCAGCAGATAAATGGGAACACCACCACCTGCAAGTTCCCCTCCAAGCCACTCACCATCCCGACTTGGAATTATATCGCCGTTCCTTCACAGTCGCTGGGTCAAAATCCTGAAATTCCCTCCTAATGGCAATGTGGGTCAACCCACAGAACATGGACTGTAGCGATTCAAGAAGGCAGCTCACCACCACCTTCTCAAGGGCAACTAGGAATGGGCAATAAATGCTGGCCAGCCAGCGAAGCCCATGTCCCACGAATAAAAAAAAGACACAGAAAGAACTATTTCCTGGGGGACTCCAAAACAATGGACCACGGATGTAAAATTAAGTCATTCAGAGAGTGAAAACTGGAACTCTGTCTCCCCAAAAGCTGCTGAGGCTTGATTAATTGACATTTTCAAAATTCAAATAGATAGATTTTTGTTAAGTTAGGGAATTAAGGGATAGAATCATGGAATGGTTACAACATTTGGCCTATTATGTCTGTGCTGGCTTTGTAAGAACTATTCAACTAGCCCCAGCCTTTTCACCATAGTTCTGCAAGTTTTTCTCTTTATCCCCCAGTTCCCTTAAAAAAGCCCTGGTTGAATTCTCTTAAACCACACATTCCTCGCCATTCGCTGCATAAACATCCTTTGATGTCACTGGCTCTTTTGCCAATCGTTGTAAATCATTGACCTCTGATTGTTGACCCTTCCACCAGCTCACTGTCTCTCACTATCTATGTTATCCAGACCCCTCCCCCATGAACAGTTGTATGAAATCAATGTGCAGGTAAATGGTTAAGATACCATGATCTAATTGACTGGCAGAACAAGCACAAAGGGCTAAATGACCGACCCCTATCTCTATGCTTCCCATTGGAACTTTGTACTGATATCATTAATTCATGAATTCTCATTTTTCTTTCCTCTTCCCAAAAGTACCATGTGCCCCTCAGAATGTACAAGCTGATGTTGACACTGTCGCAGCCTTTGTAACATGGGAGCCAAGTAATCTCACAGTGTCGTACGCTGCAACAGCAGAGGGGTGTGATGGACACATCGCCACCTGCACCACATCGGAAACACACTGTCTAATCTCAGATCTTCACTGCAGCCAAATATACAGCATCTCTGTACTGGCATTTGGTGAAAACTGCAGCAGCATCCAGAGCTCCCATTATGATATTCAGACAGGTAAGACAGAAAAAAATAAATTTTCACTTGGTATAAAATCTTTCGTCTTTTCAGAATATCTCGAGAGGTTTCGCGGTCAAGAGATTATTTTTTGATGTGGAGTTATTATTGTTGTGTAGGCAAACTGAGCAGCCAATTTACCCAGGGCAAGCTCTCAAAATGACAAGTTAAGCTGTTGGGACAGTGTTAACGAGGATCAACTCCCTGGTGAAAATATCCCAGCACATTTCAAAATGTTGCTGCAGGATCTTGCAACTGGAACAGCTGTGACAGGTGCTTGTTTAAAGAGTTGTTGACACATGGATAGCCAGCACTAAGTCAGTATTCAGCACTGACTTCCCAGCTGAGCCCTAGGGCTTCCTGATCTGCTCATTTCAAACTGCCCACCCACCAAGTCTCCCAGGGATGGGAAGGGTTAAAATAGATTACAATGGCAAAGTAGATAGAAGTAGTGAGAATTAGAAGGACCAAGTATAAAGAGAGGTCTCTGTCTGTTATAGTCACCACTGGACTGGCCCAATTGGCAATCTTTTGGAAGTGTCTAGTTTACAAATATCACAGTACAAAATAAACCAGGACACAGATCCACTGTCCTGCCATCCTCAATAAACAACACATATATCTGCCTGCTGCCTTGGAGTTACCATTCTTCACTGGGGTTCCCGGGTGCTCCTGTGCACAGTGACAGGAGCACAGCTCCATGCCCACTGACTTCATCCCCATTCAGTCTACGTTTCAGCAACTTTCACTCACTGTACATATCAGTAATAAGCTAGAGATTTGGGATCTGCATCCTTGTCTGTCCATCTGGCATCATTGACATAAATATTTAGCATGGAGAGAAAACAATTGTAGACTTGATGTTCAAAGTGGGTACAGATCATTGTGACCCAGAATCTTGAACTGAAATTGTGGCGATAAAAGTTAACATCTAGATTGAATCATCACACTGTGGAGTATAATGATTGCTGCTTTATTGGGCTTATTTAAATTCTCTGCGATGTTGGCAAAGGTGATATTTTCCAAAAACATTTCTCACATGAGCCCTATGGATATTAATGTTTTTATTAATGCCTTTTCCACAGCACCATGTGCTCCAGATGAAATCATTGTGAATGTGGACTGTAATTCAAATAGAGTAGTAGCATCGTGGGGACGGACTGATGGAGCGATATTATACGATGTAACTGCAGAAGGCAGTGATGGACATACACACTCTCACAACACAACAGAGACAAGCTATGAAATGCTGGATTTACACTGTGGACAGACCTATAACGTAACAGTGACAACACTCCGATATAGCCGGAGTGGCTTCTCAAGCACTTCTGTCCAAATTCAAACTGGTACTACTATTATTCCTTAATTAATGTCTAGCATGTAAATATTTTTACCTTTTTTTTATTCTGCATGTTTACAGGACACAGAGAGAGAGAGGATTGATATTCATTTGTATTTTTAAAATAGCACCGTGTGTTCCTGAGAATCTAAAGGCTCAGCTGGATTGTGATTCGAACACAGTCTCCTTCTCGTGGGATGTCACGGATGGAGCAAAGTTATACACTGTGACCGCCCAAGATAGTCAAGGAGTCGCAGCTTTATTCAACACCAGCGATACAAAGGCTCAGATCCCACACCTACAGTGTGGCGAATATTATACAATCTCTGTTCTAGCAACAGACAACATCTGCAAAAGTCCTCAGGGTGCAGTGGTGAATGTAGATGCAGGTAACGCTCATTTCCAACGCGACATCTTAATAAAGTTTTACTTTCCGCAGGCAGTATTCAAATTAGTGAATTATTATGTTGTTACCTGTGCTGCTGTTAAATGGGTCCCTGTGCATGGTGCAGGTTATACTGTAGACTTATCGTTTATGTATTTAGTCTGACTATTGAGAAATAGCATTTTGATTTTTGCATCCTCTTTAATCTTTCACTGATCCAATGAAAGCCGTGTTTAAAAGATTCTGCACAACTGAGCAGCATTTTAGCACTGGCCTATTTGCATATTTTTCTGTCCACCGAGCATCATTGATGTAAATATTTAACGTTCAGAGAAAGCAATATCTTCTCAAAATTTGGGCCTCTGTACACCCACCTCATCCTGTCACCCTCACTTTTTATCACATTTCTCAGTTTAATGTCATTGGCAACTTTACAATTATGCTCTAAATAACCAGCTCCCAGTCATTAATATTAATCAATGGGTAGTGGTCTAATAATAGCCCTTGGAATGCTGTTGCATATTTACGTCTAGTATAAAAAAATAACAGTCCACCACCACTCTCTGATTATTATCTCACATCCGATTTCAAAGAACAAAGAACAAAGAAAATTACAGCACAGGAACAGGCCCTTCGGCCCTCCAAGCCAGCACCGACCATGCTGCCCGACACCTCAGGCAGCATGGTCGGTGCAGGCTTGGAGGGCCGAAGGGCCTGTTCCTGTGCTGCAATTTTTTTTGTTCTAAAACCCCCTACCTTTCCGGGGACCATATCCCTCTGTTCCCATCCTATTCATGTATTTGTCAAGACGCCCCTTAAAATTCACTACCGTATCCGCTTCCACTACCTTCCCCGGCAATGAGTTCCAGGCACCCAATACTTTCTGTGTAAAAAATCTGCCTCGTACATCTCCTTTAAACCTTGCCCCTCGCACCTTAAACCTGTGCCCCCTAGTAATTGACTCTTCCACCCTGGGAAAAAGCTTCTGACTATCCACTCTGTCCATGCCTCTCATAATCTTGTAGACTTCTATCAGGTCGCCCCTCAACCTCCATCATTCCAGCGAGAACAAACCAAGCTTCTCCAACCACTCCTCATAGCTAATGCCCTCCATACCAGGCAACATCCTGGTAAATCTTTTCTGTACCCCCTCCAAAGCCTCCACATCCTTCTGGTAGTGTGGTGACCAGAATTGAACACTATATTCCAAGTGCGGCCTAACTAAGGTTCTATAAAGCTGCAACATGACTTGCCAATTTTTAAACTCAATGCCCCGGCCGATGAAAGCAAGCATGCCGTATGCCTTCTTGACTACCTTCTCCACCTGCATTGCCACTTTCAGTGACCTGTGTACCTGTACACCTTTGCCTATCAATACTCTTAAAGGTTCTGCCATTTACTGTATATTTCCTATCTGTATTAGACCTTCCAAAATGCATTACCTCACATTTGTCCGGATTAAACTCCATCTGCCATCTCTCCACCCAAGTCTCCAACTGATCTATATCCTGCTGTATGCTCTGATGGTCCTCATTGCTATCCGCAAATCCACCAACCTTTGTGTCGTCCGCAAACTTACTAATCAAACCAGTTACATTTTCCTCCCAATCATTTATATATATTACAAACAGCAAAGGTCCCAGCACTGATCCCTGAGGAATGCCACTTGTCACAGCCCTCCATTCAGAAACGCACCCTTCCACTGCTACCCTCTGTCTTCTTTCACCAAGCCAGTTTTGTATCCACCTTGCCAGCTCACCTCTGATCCCATGCGACTTCATCTTCTGCACCAGTCTGCCATGAGGGACCTTGTTAAAGGCCTTACTGAAGTCCATGTAGACAACATCCACTGCCCTACCCTCATCAATCATCTTTGTCACTTCCTCAAAAACCTCGATCAAGTTCGTGAGACACGACCTCCCCTTCACAAAACCATGTTGCCTCTCACTAATACGTCTACTTATTTCCAAGTGGGAATAAATCCTGTTTCGAAGAATCCTCTCCAATAATTTCCCTACCACTGATGTAAGGCTCACTGGCCTGTAATTACCTGCATTATTCTTGCTACCCTTCTTAAACAAAGGAACAACATTGGCTATTCTCCAATCCTCTGGGACCTCCCCTGTATGTGGAGATGCCGGCGTTGGACTGGGGTAAACACAGTAAGAAGTCTCACAAAACCAGGTTAAAGTCCAACAGGTTTATTTGGTAGCACAAGCCACTAGCTTTCGGAGCACTGCCTCTTCATCAGGTGAGTGGCACTCACCTGATGAAGGGGCAGCGCTCCGAAAGATGGTGGCTTGTGCTACCAAATAAACCTGTTGGACTTTAACCTGGTGTTTTGAGACTTCTTACTGTGTGTACCTCCCCCGTAGCCAGTGAGGATACAAAGATTTCTCTCAAGGCTCCAGCAATGTCCTCCCTTGCCTCTCTCAGTATTCTGGGGTATATCCCATCAGGCCCTGTGGACTTGGCTACCTTAATGTTTCTCAAGAACCCCAATACCTCCTCCTTTTTGAACTTAACATAACTCAAACTATCTACACGTCCTTTCCCAGACTCATAGGATTTCATTCCTATACTGCTGTTGTCCTTTTAATCCCATGTTCTCCAGTGTAGCTAACAAGTCTATTATGTGATACTTCACCAACACCTTTTGAAAGCCCATCTACACAACATAAACCTCAGCAACACTTTCCATTATTTCATCAAATAACTCAATCAGGTTTGTCAGACACAATGTCAACACAGTGACACAGTGGTTAGCATTGCAGCCTCACAGCTCCAGGGACCTGGGTTTGATTCCCAGCTTGGATCACCAAGTTTCTGCGAGAGTTTCCTCTGGGTGCTCCGGTTTCTCCCCCAATCCAAAGATGTGCAGGTTAGGTGCATTGGCCATGCTAAATTGTTCCTTAATGTTCTGGGATGCGTAGGTTAGAGGGATTAGCGGGGTAAATATGTGGGATTATGTGGATAAGGCGTGGGTGGGATTGTTGTTGGTGCAGACTCGATGGGCCGAATGGCCTCCTTCAGAGGGAATTAGCTCAAATGGTAGAGCACTTGCTTAGCATGCAAGAGGTAGTGGGATCGATGCCCACGTTCTCCACTTTGATGGGGCAGCACGGTGGCACAGTGGTTAGCACTGCTGCCACACAGTGCCAGGGACCCGGGTTCAATTCCCGCTTGGGTCACTGTCTGTGCGGAGTCTGCACATTCTCCCTGTGTCTGAGTGAGTTTCCTCCAGGTGCTCCAGTTTCCTTGCTGGTTAGGTGCATTGGCCGTGCTAAATTCTCCCTCAGTGTACCCGAACAGGCACCGGAGTATGGTGACTAGGAGATTTTCACAGTAACTTCATTGCAGTGTTAATGTAAGCCCACTTGTGACACTAATAAATGAACTTTAAAAAATTTAACAGTGCAGAAGGAGGCCATTCAGCCCATCCAGACTGCACTGACAACAATCCCAACCAGAGGAGTCGCATGCAATTACAGCAGACCACAAGTGAAGCAGATATAATTTCACAACAATCAATGTCAGCTTTCGATTCTAGATTTGGGCGGAACAGTGCTCAGTGGGTAGCACTGCTGCCTCACAGCACCAGGGACCCGGGTTCGATTCCTGGCTTGGGTCACAGTCTGTGTGGAGTTTGCACATTCTCCCCGTGTCTGTGTGGGTTTCCTCCGGGTGCTCCAGTTTCCTCCCACAGTCCAAAGTCCAAAGATGTGCAGGTTAGGTTGATTGGCCATACTAAATTGCCCCTTAGAGGCAGGGGGACTAGCTAAGATAAATGCATGGGGTTATAGGGATAGGGCTTGGGTGGGATTGTGGTCGGTGCAGACTCGATGAGCCGAATGGCCTCCTTCTGCACTGTAGGATTCTATGATTCTATTCTATTCTATTATATGAATTAGCGTTTAACAAATCCTTTCTTGGCTGGCATTTATTAACCCTTTTTTTTCAAGTGACAGATTTCTCAGGAGAATAGCTGCTCGCTCGCCGCTGACATTAAGATGACTTCTCTGTGGTTACTAGATTGATCCCTTCCCTGATTTTGAACAGGGGAATATTTTTAACCCCGGCTTCATTCCCATACCCAAGGAGGGTTAAAAAATTGTTCTAGCCAGAACATCTGCAATTTCCACCCTTACCCCCACTTACCCCCTCTCTTTTCCCCCCCCCCACCACCACAGGAACTTAGGATGCAACCCAACAGGACCGAGTGACTTCTGATTTGATCATGATCAGCATGATCCTATCCTTCTCAAAAATATTCACTATTTTGGCCTAGAAATGATCAAAAACCTAAGTTAAACTTCGTGGTCAATATTTGGCTTCAACAAAACATTCTATTGATTCAGTCAATGTCACTAACTAATGACTGATGCACAAACTAGAATCAGTGCTATCACTATTTCAAAGAAATTCTGCAATCTACATACTTGAGTCAATATAATTGCTTTTCAAAGAATCTGCATGTGAAGGTGACTTCACTTAGAAAGTCACTTGTTCGGGTGGTTATGTTCCAGCAGGGTTTCCCAAATTTTTTCAAGTCACAGAACCCCTATTGATCTCCCAAGAGCATCAGGGAACCCCAAGCATTCTCATAAAGTTGATGCTTCTTTTTTTTCTGCAAAGTAGGTACGAGCATAGAAATCAAATGTAAATAAGTCTTTTCTAGCTATGTCTATGTATATATTAGGAATTAGGAAGAGGCACATGCTAGATATCACCCTCCACTCTGAGGCTTCCACTGGCCATGCCCTGCTCCAAGACTTGCTCTGGATTCACCCACCCGCCCGCCACCCCGCTCCAGCACCTACCCTGAGTTCTGTTCCGAGGCTCTCTCGTCTCATCACTCCACTGTGCACACTCGTCCAAAAAAAGGCGGGCTTCTCCAAAAGCCAGCCGCTGATTGGACAAACAACTCTGCCTTACAAGTGTACCTGTTTTGTCACGGACCCCCGTGTAAGGCTTCCGCAGACCCCCTGGGTTCCGTGGACCACAATTTCAGAATCCCTGTGTTACAGAATTAGTGCAGGTCTTCATTTATGGTATTTGCTGTTTCACTTTCATTAGAACAACAAATTCCAATGTAAATTATTAGTTATAATAAATTCATCCATGCCTTTATTTATTTGAGATTACACTGTTGGTTTTATTCTGCCATCTTCCATCCATTCTCACTTTCAATCTTATTTTCAGTCCCTTGTGATCCACAGAATGTAGAAGTGAGACTGGATTGTAACCTAAATACAGCTTTGGTGTCGTGGGACGACAGTAGAGGGGCGCTGTTGTACACTGCCTTTGCTGAAGGACCTGATGGGAACATCACATCGTGCAGCACATCAGAAACATCATGTAGAACTCCCAAGTTACTCTGTGGCCAGTTGTATTCTGTATATGTCATCGCGTCTGACAGCACATGTAACCAATCTCAGAGTTCAATGGTTGAACTTCAGACAGGTAACTCCTCACTTTATTGACTTATATAGCACAAAGTTAAAAAAATAATAATATTCCAGCAATTTTAATTAACAAGTATCGTACTACAATGCATTGACATATAATACAATGCAGCAAGTATCAGTAAAGTCTCGGCCTCTCTGTTTATTGAAACCACATGTCTTCCATTAGTGTATACTCCTAAATCTTATTTATTCACTAAAATATATCACCTCGCATTCATCTATAGTATATTGTATATAGCACATCTCTGTCCCTTCTCCTAACCAGTTTATATCTTCCTGGAATCCCTTACAGTTTTCTGTTTATCAAATCTCTTACATTTGTGTTGTTAGCAAATTTGATAAGTCCAAAGCATCCAAATACAGAGAAAGCAAAAGTGAATCCAGCACTGATGCCTGGTTGTACCACATTCAACTCTTTGACATTATGCAACTGACATTATGTGCACAAACTCTATGGGGGGTGTGGAGAGGGTGTTACAATCCCCAAAGAGACTGATAACATTTCAAAAAAGTTGAATTTCCCAAACGACCCAACAGAAATGACCAAAGGACAAGATTTCAATTCTTAAGACATTAACTGTAACAAACAAACTAAAATTAACATAATACAAATATTAACTAACAGACAAATGGCACACTAAAGAAAAACCTAAGTTTTTTTAACTACCTAAAGCAACTGAAATATGTCTTATAGAACACTCTTACTTTATACAACACTTCTAGCATACATGCAGAATTAAAGGAACAGTGACATAGAGTTGGGAGACTCTGTGGAAGTGAAAAAAATGGAAGCCAGGACCCAATTCCGTGTTCCCTACCCCATTCCCAATACCCTAAATTTTCACCAATGCAGACAAATTCACATCCTGCATTCCCGACCTGGCCGGCTCCATGGCAAGAATAGAAACTCCTTGACTCCCACAATTCTCATTCAGTTGGGCCAAATTTTAAAGGACTGATGTTTCACGGCCCCTCAGAGGGTTCTTGAACCATAGTTTGGATGAAGAAACATTTAGAAAGATATTTAGAAAGGCCTCATTATGTATTATTAGCTGAGAGCCCAGACATCCATTAGACTGTCGAAACAGCAGTGCGTCAGGAAAATTATTGCTTGAATGACAGCTCATACACTGTGATCTATGCTGTCAATTGCACAGTGTTTATTTATTACAAGATAAAGAGGTGTCAAGTGCTTGCCATTTCTGCTATTGATACTTTAAAGCATCTGGATGATTGATACTTTTGGAGGGTTTTAGTGAAAGGAGTTTTAATAAGAATATTATGAATGAATTTTTGAAAGCTTTTTCACAAATACTATTGTTGCTATAGGACTGATTGGTGATATAGTCAGTGAATGGACATAAAAGTGCCATAGATTGGCATAATGGGCCAGGGTGGCTAGCGGGGCATTGCTTGACATGGAGGATATGAGAGGCTATGAGGTTGTTGAGGACATGAGATGGCATGGATGGGGCATGGGGTGTGTGTGGAGGTGAAGGGGTGTGAGGGGTGACTGGAAAGCTGTCTTTTGTTTTGCTGCCATTATTGCAACTGGGTTGAAGTCACAGAGCACCTTTTGAACAGTCCACTTTGGTACGCAACTGCCTTGCAGCTGTCATTGAACTCTTTCTTGGGTGGCCCCACAAACAAATGTCCTGTCTTTGCTGCTGCTTTCACCCAAAGCAGGAGGACCAAGCTGGAAAATTTCCTGACTCCTGCTACCCATCTCTAGGATAGAAATCCAGCTTAAAGTCACTCCCAACTCTCCAACAAGGTTTACCTCTCTGCACCCAGCCCCCGCACACCAGGCTGAAACTTCCTGTGTTCATCAACAATAGCTCCATTGCTCTAGAGTTTTCTTGGATACAATTATCATCAGCAAGGCACAACTTGATGAATCTCCCTCTCTCCCAGGACATAACAATGTTGACAGTCCAGAATTCCAATGATTCCTTTGTCCAACAACTTTAAATAGCTTAGTTGGCTCTGGTAAAATTGTTCTCCCCACAGAGTTTTACTTCTGCTACTCATCATTTCTTGCAGAGCAGCAAATATTTGTTTCTCGGGGAGTTCCAATTCTTCAGCCTGCGATTCTGCAGCAACTGTCCTTTGTCCTGTGAGATATTGTGAAATGTGCCGAAACTGCTATCCGATATTGCAATGGTTTTCTGTGGCAACCTGCGATCGCGTGGACACTACCCGAAATGAGTTGTTATCAAGAATTCACCATTCCCTTTTTCAGAATGGTCCACACTTTAGATTAAAGGGGAATTTTAAAACAAAATCATCTTGTAAAATGCAACGTTGGTGACAGAGTCATTTCAACTAAGACAGGAAGTCTACGTGATCAGATGACATACCAGTTTTACAACACACCTCATTTTGCTTTATTTACATAAATGGAGAGTAAAATCAGATAGTATCTAAAAACAGAATTGTATCTGACCTTGTCACATACCCAATTTTCTATCCACATTACTACATTTCCTTTCACAACACATGAATAAATTTTACTAACCTCCTGTGGACACATTACTGAGCATCTTCCAAAAATCTACAACTCTACATTCATTAAATTTCCTATAGCTAGCTGTTAAAACCATCAAGCATGACTTGCCTTTAACAAGTACATACTAGTGGCTCTTGATTAACCTATTGGCCTGAATTCTCCAACCTCACCTACGGCTGTGAGCCTCCAGTCCCACTGCAGTGAATGGAATTTTGGTTGAGCGCCAAATTTTCCATTCTTGCTGGCAGCAGTGGCAGGGTGAATGAGATCGGAGAATATTAAATGCTTCCTAATTTTATCTCCAGTAAGGGATTCTAATTTTTATTTCTCAACTGACAACAATTAGAGTATAAAAGTTGGGGTTAGAGTATAAAAGTTGGGGTCTGATGTTGCAGATGTATAGAACGTTGGTTCGGCCGCATTTGGAATACTGCGTCCAGTTCTGGTCGCCACACTACCAGAAGGACGTGGAGGCTTTGGAGAGAGTACAGAGGAGGTTTACCAGGATGTTGCCTGGTATGGAGGGGCTTGGTTATGAGGAGAGATTGGGGAAACTGGGGTTGTTCTCCTTGGAAAGACGGAGGATGAGGGGAGACTTAATAGAGGTGTATAAAATTATGAAAGGCATGGATAGGGTGAACGGTGGGAAGCTTTTCCCCGGGTCGGTGGTGACGTTCACGAGGGGTCATAGGTTCAAGGTGAAGGGGGGGAGGTTTAACACAGATATCAGAAGGACATATTTCACACAGAGGGTCGTGGGGGCCTGGAATGTGTTGCCGGGCAAGGTGGTGGAGGCGGACACACTGGGAACGTTTAAGACTTATCTAGACAGCTATATGAACGGAGTGGGAATGAAGGGATACAAAAGAGTGGTCTAGTTTGGACCAGGGAGCGGCGCGGGCTAATTGTTCCTTGTTTCTCGTTTTAAGGCTTCATTCTATGATCATCTTGCTGGTGCCAGTACAGAGCGAGACTGCGGATAGTTGGGAACCTGTCTCGGGGGCAGGGAATTCATATGGTGTTCGTGGAAGTGGAAATGACTAGGGTTGGGAAGCATTTTCCGATCAGGGCCATTGTGATCTCCTGGACTCGTTTCGATCGCCTCAGGGGGTCGGAGAGGAATTTCCCAGATTTTTTTTTTCCCCATATTGGCCCTGGGGTTTTTCACTCTGGGTTTTCGCCTCTCCCTGGAGATCACATGGTCTGGAATGGGGGGGTGGGGGTGAGTTAATAGGTTGTAATGAACAAAGCATCGGAGCTGTGAGGGACAGCTCGGTGGATAGGATACTGGTATGTAGATAGGCTGGAAAATTGGGCGGGGATCCTGGATTCAGGATTCATTCCTGGACCGGGGAGCGGCGCGGGCTTGGAGGGCCGAAGGGCCTGTTCCTGTGCTGTATTGTTCTTTGTTCTCTTTGTTCTTTGACATTAGACTAACTATTATTAACATGGTTTATCATCCTTGAACAGTAAATGATAGTGTAACCCAGGGAATGTAGTGTGGTGACCTCTGATATATGACTTAGGTGTTCACATTATAACAAAAAACGTTACTTTGATTTTTAGTGTTTCATTATTCCTTCACATAGCTCCTTTCCATGGTAGCGGAAAGAATTAGATGTTATTTTAAACTTTTCATAAACAACTGGTGTATTCACCTGGTTGAATTGAAGTGAAAAACTATCTGTGCCTTTATCCGTCTTGTTTCTCTGGTATCTTTAGCCCCTTGCAGTCCCAAGATTGTCAGTGCTTCTTTAGAGTGTGCAACACACACAGCGTCAGTATTGTGGGAGCAGAGTGACGGTGCAGTGAACTACATCGCAATTGCACAAGGAATGGAAGACATGTATTCATGCAATACAACAGGAAACAACTGTGAGATCGCAGACCTCCCGTGTGGCCAGATGTACAACATAACGATATTAGCAATAGATGAGAGTTGTGCCAGTTTACCAAGTCCAGCTTTGGAAATCCAAACAGGTAAAACCTTTGGTTGTGTTTTTAAGAAAATAAACAGAACATAGTCACCAAACAACAGAACCGATTAGAAGCTTATGTGGCATTGTCAAAATGTACATTAATAAACGCTTCCTTATATCTTGTATATTGATAATTTCTACGGTTAATTCTTGTTACAAACTTATCTGTTCAGCAGTCAAACCTACCCTATACTGATCAAGTTGCCTATCATGCATATTGCATAGTGTGTTTTAGCTCATAAAGTCATCAGGTACTCAGTACATACAAGAGATTAATGCACATTTAGGAATCAGGATACATGAAAAGTAGTGCCTCGATTCATTCTTTCAATTTGTGGGGCTTCCTTTTAGGATTGCTTTTGCGTTTCTGTTGAAGGTGTGGAAGTTCTTCAGTTGAGAGTTGGATGTTATTGTTTTAGCATAATGTTTCCCTTGGGCAATAATATGATGTACTGGGAGGACTCACAAACTGATTGACAGTCCAGCTGAATTAGTTCAAAGACAGAAAATACTAGAAAAACTCAGCAGGTCTGACAACATCTCCTGCTGAGATTTTCCAGCATTTTATGTTTTTGTTTCAGATTCCAGCATCTGAGTAATTTGCATTGATATTTGAATTAGTTGAGTGTTCTTTCCATTGCCATATTATCATTATACTAGCAATAGGGTGATTAGGTCATTACAGGAGAATTTTATGGTATACTACAGCCAGATATATCCCACAAATACCACTTTAAACAAATAGTCTAGATAATATCGCAGTGCCTGGGATTGCTCTCTGAATTAGCCGTCATATTTCCCTACATCAGTTATAAAATTTAATAATGTGTAACTTTTAGAGAAACTTACACGTAACATTAAATGCACAATGTTTTAAGTATTTCATTCTGTGTTTTCTTCTTTCCACAGTGCCTTGTATCCCACAGAATGTGGTCGCTCACATCAACTGTGAAATTAATAATGTGTCAGTGTTTTGGGATCCCAGTAATGGTACAGAGTCGTACCTTGTAACAGCCCAAGGAAACAATGATCATTGGGCCTCATGCAATGCAACAGACCCTGAATGTGTGATCTCAGATGTGTACTGTGGACTGAGCTACTATATAACTGTACAGGCAATCCGCATGCAATGTAACAGCTCACAAAGCTCTGCTGTTACAGTTAAAACAGGTAATTCTAAACAATAATTTAGAATTAAAGATTCTAAAATAAATACTCTCTGGAAGAGACCCACAAAACATTTGCAGGGCAATTTGTACCTTTATTGCAATAGTAATTCTTTAAATCCCCATCTGTGCCATTTAATCCTTCCCATGACATCCCTCTCATTCCATATCCATCCTATTCCTCTCACATCATCCCCATCCCCCATTCCATCTATATTCCACACTTCCCATGCTTTTCCTATCCCATGCCCTCAATCATGCTGCCGTCTCTCGCATGCCACTCGTCCTATACCATAGCCCTCATGCCACATCCTCTCTTCCCCAATTCCCCTAGTCAGAATAACTTGGTTGTTAATAGTCCCCCTTCTTTCCAATCTGCAAAAATTTGCAATGACACTGACATCTTCATTGCAACAGTACTTCTTTAAACCTTCCATTCCTCTCATGCCATACCCATCCCATTCTTTTCCTTGCCCTCACATGATCCCCAACCCACTTCTTCCAATTCCAATGCCAAAACCATTGTCCATTCCATATCTCCCATGTATTCCCTCCCCCCTTTTTTCCCTACTCCCCTCCCTGCTGTTCAGCCACACCGACCCACTCCCTACTGCCCCTCCTATTCCCAAACCATCCACTCTCACCTTTTGGAGTGCTTTGTGTTTGGTGAGGTTGTTCTGCAAAACTCTTGTTCTGCGTGTTGGGGATGACACGTACCTAATTAAATATTTTGAAACATGGTAGTAAAATTTGAGTTCTGGGTGTATGCATACACCGTCCACACAGGAAACCATCAACCAATGCACCCATTAAATTGTCCAACCAAAACGGTCCAGAGAGACAAAAACTGATTATTATAGATTGTTTGGAACATTGAGCTTTGTGGATCTTATGGATCAGTACTTTTCCATGAGGGAACGTTTACGAATTCTCTTTTTGCAGTGCCATGTATCCCACAGAATGTTGATGCTTACATGAACTGCGATGCTGGATATATGTCAGTCTCATGGGAGTTAAGTCAAGGTGCAATATCATACATTGCGACTGCTGAAGGAAGCAATGTACAACAATGCAGCGCTAATGAAACCTTGTGTGACATCACTGAGCTGGACTGTGGAGAAACCTACACCATCACAGTTCGTGCACACGATGATTCATGTGACACTGCTGAAAGTCCGTCCATCACAAAGAAAACAGGTAACTAAAGAGAAGAGGATTTTTCCATATCACGGATTGCTGCATCAATCTCACTAACCCTGATTTCTACACTGTCCAAATACTGTTCTCTAGAAAAACTCACAAATACATTTGCACAAAGATTTCAGTTAGATTTTAATTCCACAAAGATAAGCAGCTGCTGGTCAGGTGCTCTTCATCTGCTCTTTTCATTCTTTTCAGCATCGTGCATCCCACAGAATCTCGATGCCCAGCTGGATTGTAACACAAACGATGCTTCTGTGTCCTGGGGCCACACTAAAGGTGCAGTGTCGTACTCTGCAACAGCAGAGGGAGGTGATGGGCACACAGTATCATGTGATACAGCCAACAGACAGTGTCAGATAGCCAATCTACACTGTGGACAGATGTACAATTTAACTCTGTCAGCACTGGATGGTGTATGTGACACTTCACAAAGCTCTCATTTTGAATTCAACACTGGTAAGTTTTGCATGGAATCAGATGCTTTAGAACTGGTATAACTGCTTTGCAGTTAAATTTTCACTTTACCACACTGTAAATATTCTTGAACACTCCATTGGGACAGGGAATTTACGAGGAATTGAGAAACAAGTTAGCGTTGGCAAAATTTGATACTTTTTATTATGTTGCTCACTAAAGTAACATACATTGGTTTTCAGTATAAGCAGTCAAACAACATACAGTATACAAATTCATGACTGAAGTAGGCAGGAATGGACAGGCAAAAAGGTGAGTGGTGTTAGGGGCATATTTGACCCATCCTGACAGCTACTTTTCAGGTGTAATTCAGTATAGCTGCAGATAAATAATGTGAATACAACTGCTGAAAGTCTACCCACAGAAACATAAGTCAAATGACTAAAGTGCAAAAGCTGAATGGTAAAAGATTGCCTCAATTTGGGAATGGTATTGGCATTGTCACTGGACTGGTAATCCAGAGACCCTGGGTAATGCTCTGGGGACCCAGGTTTGAATCCCAGCACAACAGATGGTGACATTTGAGTTCAATAAAAATCTGGAATTATAAGTCTAATGATGACCATGAAACCATTTCCGATTGTTGGAAAAACCTATCTGGTTCACTAATGTCCTTTAGGGAAGGAAATCTGCCATTCTTACCTGGTCTGGCCTGCATGTGACTCCAGATCCACACCAATGTGGTTTACTCTTAAATGTCCTCGGGGATGGGCAATAAATGCTGGCTCAGCCAACAATGTGCCCACATCCCATGAATGAATAAACAAAATTGTTCCATACAATGGTGCATTTAGAAACTTTTTTTGTGTCTTTTTTAATGAAACCAGCACCATGTTTGCATGAAACTAAGATATTAACTTTCAAAAGAGAGTCTTCCTGTTTTGAAAAGGGCCAGGATTTTCACTAGTAACTTTTGCAGTAAGTGCAGTCAAATATGTTGGAGCATTTTACTAACTAAAAGACAATATTAAAGTAAATTATTGTTCAGCAGCACAAATTTGAATGAATTGGGCCAGAATCCTCCAGCCGGGAGACAGGTCCATTTTGGGCACCATTGCATGGTGCCATGATATTCCAGGACACTGCCAATTAACACACCATCTCCACATTGACCATCCAATTAAGGACTGTCTGTGGAACAGGGACACAGGAGGCCCAAGCAGAGGGCCTGGCTGGCAGCCAACTGGAGGAGGCGGGCTCTGATTTTGAGGCAGTCCCAAAAGGCTTCAGGTACAATAATAAAGAGGTCAGTTAGCTGTTAGGGCTTATCAAAGTTGAGATGACCAGCTCAAGAATGATCTTGGCCATGGCTGTGGCTCTTTCAGCATTGCTATCAGAGAGGCATTGAGAGCAGTCTCTGATGGGTATTTGACTTCCTGCCGAGCCATTTGTTGCCTGCAGTGGGGTGGAATGGCAGCATGGTGGGGTTGGGTGGGGTGGGGAGGGGGGGTGGAGGGGGGAGGTTCTGGTGGGAGGGTAGCTTCGTTGATGTGGGGAAAATGGGGAAATAATTGTCTGCATATTGGTTAACCACCACTGTGAAGGGGGTTGTCACTTCCCCTGGTGGTCCACACCTGTGAACTCATTCAGTATTGGGTGCTGTCCCAACAGAGCTTTTTATAGTTTCCTATTCCCCCCTCAGCCACCAAAATCATCTCCAGGAGAGCAGGAAAATTCCAGCCTTCTGATTTTGAATGTTTTAGATTGTCGATATTTCTTGTCCTCTCACAGCCAGTTTATGTTTGTGTATATTGCAGCCCCGTGTGCACCCCAATATATTGACACCAGCCTAAACTGTGTCACCAAGAGTACGACAGTGACATGGGAGGAGAGTGATGGTGCGCTGTGGTACATCACAACAGCAGAAGGACAAGATGGACATGTAACACTGTGCAATACAACAGAGACAAGCTGTACATTCATGGACCTGCACTGCAGTCAGACATATTTAATCACTGTCAAAGCACTGGATGGTTATTGTCAGAGCGTAAACACTTCTACTTTTGAAACTGAACCAGGTAAGATTTCTACAGAAGTTCCTGACGTTTAGGAGTTATTTGCACTGACGGTAGCAAGTGATGTTGTGAACTCTGAGTTTGAATGTTCAGGTCTCTTAATTTCTATCCATCTACCAGCTTTAAAAACCCTGTATTTATGGCAGAAATTTCTCTTAGTAAAATAGAAGAAGAAATGTTCCCCTTCTTTCCCTCTGCTATGAAGCAGTCCCTTTAGAAATTTGTAAACGTAAGGCTCAATCGTGAATTCCACTTGTGACCTCTTCATCAGGTGCTTATTTACTGAGTTCCATATCAAATGAAACAATTTGAACTGTATCACTGTATCATTAATTCATTAATTCTCATTTCTCTTTCCTCCTCCCAAAAGTACCATGTGCCCCTCAGAATGTACAAGCTGATATTGACACTGTCACAGCCTTTGTAACGTGGGAGCCGAGTAATCTCACAGTGTCGTACGCTGCAACAGCAGAGGGGTGTGATGGACACATCGCCACCTGCGCCACATCGGAAACACACTGTCCAATCCCAGATCTTCACTGCAGCCAAATATACAGCATCTCTGTACTGGCATTTGGTGAAAACTGCAGCAGCATCCAAAGCTCCAGTTATGACATTTGGACAGGTATTTGATTTGGTTTGATTTGATTTATTATTGTCACACGTATTAACATACAGTGAAAAGTATCGTTTCTTGCGCGCCATACAGACAAAGCATACTGTTCATAGAGAAGGAAACGAGAGAGTGCAGAATGTAGTGTTACAGTCATAGATAGGGAGTAGCGAAAGATCAACTTAATGCAAGGTAGGTCCATTCAAATGTCTGACAGCAGCAGGGAAGAAGCTGTCCCTGAGTCAGTTGGTACGTGACCTCAGACTTTTGTATCTTTTTCCCTATGGATGAAGGTGGAAGAGAGAATGTCTGGGGTGCGTGGGGTCCTTAATTATGCTGGCTGCTTTGCCGAGGCAGCGGGAAGTGTAGACAGAGTCAATGGATGATAGAAAGGTAAGATAGGTAAGGTAGAAAGCTAATATTTTGCTTTTATAAAACAGCTTTTGTCACCTCAGGACACTTCTCCATCAAGAGTTGTTTTTGAAATGTAGCAAACTGAGCAGCCAAGTTAATTGCCACAAAGTTTCACAAACCATTTATATTACACCTTTAACATCAAACATCCAAATGCACTTCAGTGGAGCGTTATGCAACAAAATGGTTCACCCAGTTTAGGGCTGGTGACAAAGAGCTCGGCCAAAGAAATAGGTTCTAGAGCATTCTAAAGGAGGAACAATGGAGAGGTGAAGAGGTTTAGAGAGGGAATTGCAGAACTTAGGCCAGCAGCTGAAGGCATGGCTGCCGCAGACGGAGCTCTATAAAATCAGGGATATGCAGGAGGTCAGAATTGGAGGAGCACAGAGATCTCAGAGAAAAACTATTATATCAAATAACAAGTTAATCTGTTTAGACAATGTTAGTAAGGGACACCTTCCTAGTGAGACGTCTCTCAATTCCTCAAAAAATGGTGCAATGCGATCTCTCAGCCAGAACAGATGTGATAGATGTAGGTTTAAGCTGTGATTGGAAACCGCACATGGATCACCAGCACTGCTTCTGTTTGGCATTGGTCTATCAGCTGAGTTCTGGAACTTTCCAACCTGCCCATTTTAAACTGCCCACCTGGAAGATTTCCCATGGTCAAGAAGTTTTTAAATGGACCGAATTGGACGGTTGTTAACTGGAAAGCTGAATAAACAACTCAAGATGAAACTTAAGAGCTTGGTTTGAAGTGTTACTTTGTGTGAAATGCGGCCCGGGCATTACAGAACGAGGAGGCTAACTGGCGAGATAGCTGTGTGAATGCGGGTTTGGAGAAGAATGGAAAGGATTAGCTGAACAGAAAAAGTAACAGATGATGAAATGTTGAGGAAAGAGAACGAAGAAAGAAATTTGCTAAACTTAATTAGGGAATAGCAGAGAGACTGGACGGAGCACATCTTAAAGGACATGGACTATTAAAGAGACATTATGGAGGAAAGATTTTAGAATATCAATGCTGGATGGCTTGCAAATTGAAGGAAATTATTGGTTAATAAAAGACTGGGACAGGATGGAGAGAAACAGAAAGACTACAATGAGCCAAGGACCTGCCTTCAAGCAAAGTACACACAGTGGTGATGATAATGGGCTGAATAATATTGGAAGGGGGAGCAGCCGGCCAAAGTCAGTTTAGAACCCTCATGCTCAATACCAGCCCACCCTGCAGCCATAAAGCACTACTGGTGGACTAAATGAGCGCCAAGTGGAATTTCTGCCCCTCACTGGAGAGGAAGTTCCACCCAATTGGCCAGCAGCTCCAGCCGTCCTGGCAGTGCTAGGAGCATGCCAGTGACCACTGCCGGGCCTGCTGGAGAAGAAGGAAGATGGCCCATGAGTTCCTGGAACGGATAAGTCCGGGGTCTTGGACAGGGACGGATAAGACAGACCAGGAAAGGCGGCTGGGAAGGGGAAAAGGCATGTTTAAGGCTGTGGGCAGGTAGAAAGGAAGGGAGGAGGTTGATCTTAAGAGGGCACCTGCCATTGGCAAAGAGTGGCCTTGTAAGATTGTATCCCCTTCCTTTCTGTCCTTTGAGGAACTTTGTTAAAAAAGAAGGGCTACCTGCTCGCACCTATCTGTCCGTGCCAAATATTTATGGCATGGGCAGCGTATTATCAGGGTCAATGGCTTAATAACAAGCTTAATTTATCCTTCATTACTTAGTTGAATATAATGGGCAGACTGCCAATTTTGGCATCTGTCCACTCCCTGTATTGGAGGTGAACTCAGGGGTAGGCGGGAAGATGGTGAGATGGGTACCTGCACTATTTTACATGTCCTCCAACCCATCCCAAAACATGACTGTTGGGAGCACATAAAAAACAGCACAATGAGAAAACAATGCTGTATAAAGTAAAGTGAGGGCCCTGTCTGTTATAACCACCACTGGACTGATCCAATTAGCAATCTTTTGGAAGTGTCTAGTTTACAAATGTCACAGCCAATAATAAACCGGGATACAGAACCACTGTCCTGCCATCATCAGTAAAACAACCATAGAACCACTACAGTGCAGAAAGAGGCCATTCGGCCCATCGAGTCTGCACCGACCACAATCCCACCCAGGCCCTATCCCCATATCCCTACATATTTACCTGCTAATCCCTTTAACCCTCATATTTACCCACTAATCCCTCTAATCTACGCATCACGGGACACTAAGGGGCAATTTAACTTGGCCAATCAACTTAACCCGCACATCTTTGGACTGTGGGAGGAAACCGGAGCACCCGGAGGAAACCCACGCAGACACGAGGAGAATGTGCAAACTCCGCACAGACAGTGACCCAAGCCAGGAATCGAACCCAGGTCCCTGGAGCTGTGAAGCAGCAGTGCTAACCACTGTGCTACCGTGCCACCCATGTACAACACATGCACCTGCCTGCTGCCTTGGAGCTGCCATCCTGCAGTGGGGTTCCAGGGTGCTCCTGTGCACAGTGGCAGGAGTACAGCTCCATGCCCACTGACTTCATCCCCATTTAGTCTACATTTCAGCAACTTTCACTCATTGTACATATCAGTGATAAGCTAGAGATTTGGGGATCTGCATCCTTGTCTGTCTATCTGGCATCATTGAAACAAAGATTAGCATTCAGCAAAAATAAATGAAGACTTAGCAATCAAACTGGAACAGACTATAATGAGTTCTGGGTTTAAATTTGTTATTTGTAAATCTTGATTGAGTCGTCAAACATAGAGATCACTGTAACAGCGTTGTTGGCTTAATTAAATTTGGGAAGATGTTGACTAAGACTCTTTACCCAAAAGATTTCTTTTCATATGACTTCCATGGATACTAACGTTTAAATTGCCTTTTCCACAGCACCGTGTGCTCCAGATGAAATCATTGTGAATGTGGACTGTAATTCGAATAGAGTAGTAGCATCGTGGGGACGGACTGATGGAGCGATATTATACGATGTAACTGCAGAAGGCAGTGATGGACATACACACTCTCACAACACAACAGAGACAAGCTATGAAATGCTGGATTTGCACTGTGGACAGACCTATAACGTAACAGTGACAACACTCCATTATAGCCGGAGTGGCTTCTCAAGCACTTCTGCCCAAATCCAAACTGGTACTACTGTTATTACTTAATTAATATCTACTGTAGAAATAGTTTCATGTTTATTCTGCATGCTTACAGGACAGAGAGAAGATTAATATTCATGTGTATTTCCTAAATAGCACCGTGTGTTCCTGAGAATCTAAAAACTGAGCTGGATTGTGATTCGAACACAGTCTCCTTCTCATGGGATGTTACGGATGGAGCAAAGTTATACACTGTGACCGCCCAAGATAGTCAAAGAGTCACAGCTTTATTCAACACCAGCGATACAAATGCTCAAATCCCACACCTGCAGTGTGGTGAATATTATACAATCTCTGTTCTAGCAACAGACAACATCTGCAAAAGTCCTCAGAGTGCAATAGTGAACGTACATGCAGGTATCACTCATTAAAATATGTGTGTTAATTTTGTTCTTGTTAAATGAATTTTACGCAGGATGCAGGTTAAATTCATATTATAGAATTCATAGCATTGAGTTCACAGCTGGAGTTGTTTATGTTGTTGACATCCTTGGTCTGACAATTCAACATTTTGACTTTCATATAGTCTTTAATCTAAAATGCTTTCACAGATCTATTTGGAGCAATATTTTGTGCTCTAATTATTTCTGGATAATGGTGCTAATATTTTCCAAGTTGCTTGCTTAGGGGTGGCAATATTTCCCAAATTCTGAATCAATGCCTGAAATGTTAATTCGCCACAGATGCTGACCGACTAACTTAAAATCTCTGGTATTTTCTGTTATTTCAGATGTCTGGTATTGCAGTATTTTGTTTTTGTGTCTTGATTTCTATTCACTCTCCTTTGTTTTTAGCTTTGAGATTGTGAATACACCTCTCCTGGAATCACAGCCCTTTTCCTGCTTCAGCATCTGCAGTTCACAGTAACTGAGAACTAAAAGTTGAAAATACTGAACATATGGATATATTCAATAACCAGATGTTCCACAGGCCATACTGATACCTATAGATCAATTAGACATCTGGACCAATGAATCCATTAGATCACAGCACTAAGCTATTTTAACTGAACCTCACACCACTTAATCTAATTCACTCTGTCAAGTTGTCCTGTATGAATTTCAATGAAAATTTGCCACTTCAGGGAATTGTCCATCCTCATTCCTTGACTGGTTGCCCATTAAAATTAGGGTAAACACCCATACTTTCCCAATGGGAAGGCCTGATATATCCTGGGAGAAAAGCTTTTAAAATCCTTCAAATCATCTACTTTACAGGTCTCTTGGATAGATTTCTGAGCTAAATATAAACTCCAGCAGGTAGCCTTTGTGAAAACTATTGAAGAATTGACCGTACACTTTTACTATTATGTGATTCCTTATTATATTCTTACTCCACCAACCCCTTAACAGTTCTGTCTGGTTCTGCTGTACACAATTAAAAGACTTATTCATGTCTCACTTGCTGCTGTTTCCAATCTCTGTTTTAGATTTTTCTGTGATTCCTGACTTCTTATGAAAAATGTTTTAATATATAAAGTTCTCCTTCAAAACTTTAAACAATGTTTATAATGTCTCAGTATTGTTGCAATAACACAGAATCAATGCAAAATAGTGCAGATTTTATAGAAAATGAGGGAGATAAAAATTAATGCTAAATGCAAAAGTATAATATAAGTCAAAGTATAGTAAGATATTTACTCTTACTGTAACAGCAAGATATGAATAATGTGCAAATGTATAAATGTTTATTTTAATCACAATACAATCAGAATTCTAATTGCGCTAATAAAGGTGCAGTAAATAATATATAAACTTACCCTCCCCTCTCCAAAAAATTACAGGACCATGTACCTCGAAGATTATTTCTGCCTACGTGGACTGTGATTCTAATACCGCAATAGTATCATGGGAGCCAAACAATGGAAGCGATTTCTATATTGCAACTGCAATGGGAATTGACGGAGATACACAATGGTGCACTGCAAAAGATATAACCTGTGAAATCTTTCACTTGCAATGTGGAGAGTCATATAACGTAACAGTAGTAGCTGTTAATGAGATGTGCAACAGTTCAGAAAGTGTGGCAAAGAGTTTTCAAGGAGGTAACTTGCTCTACCTATACAGTACTGTTCTGTTTGAATGGTTAGACTTTGGTGTCCTTTTATAACACACAAAAAAATTTACTTCTATTTGCAATACTTATCACAATAAAAGTAAAGTTACCATAGTCCCAGATAACCGTGAGGTTATCTCCCCTCAAAGGGGAGAGCTGACTGGGGGTCACCTCAGGCGAGGGCAATGTTGAGAAGGCAGAGCCTTCATGAATAACCTCAGCCGGTACAGGAATTGAACCAACGTTATTAGTGTCACCATGTATCATAAACCAACTGTTCAGCCAACTGAGCTAACTGACTCCCACCATGCTTGCCTAATAGAGGACACAGGCACTTTGGCATTTTACTGAGAGCAGGCTTTCACATCAATAGCAGAGAGTTGTGGTTGTTGGCTATCCGGATACAAAGCAGCGTCCTCCACAGTCTGTGAGCAGGACACACAGCAGGAAAACTCTTCAACCAATCAAATTGAAGAATCCTCACAGACTGTAAAACAGGAATTAAAAGCAATTCCAATTTGTTATTATTGCAATTTTTAAACACAATATCCATCTCTCTTTCCTTTGATGAGTATGATATATCCATTTGCTCTTTGGAGTTGTGCTGATCAAGTGACAGGAAGCTTGATTGGTTCCTAACGTATGGCAAAAGCATTATTTTTGTGATACAGTAAATAATTTAGTTCACAGTGGCAATAACTCAACCTTAAATTACAGTCATTGCACTCTCTGTTAGCAGTTATTTACTCATCTATATTCTTGCTGTGTAAAGTTACGACTTTATAATTTCTTATTTTTGGAATTGTTATGATCATCAATGTACGGCAATGCTGGAAAATGCACACTTTTGTTTAAATGCTAATCTTAACATGCAAAGTATTGACGCTGTTATACCACAGGTACCGGCTTGAAAGCTGCACTTGTTTCAAGCAATGAGGAGCCAGCTGTGCAGTCAAGTTTATGCATCACTCTATCATCAGGCAAAATAAACCTCAGTGCAGGAGTGCTAGGCATGGACTTAAATATATTTAGGAGTGCTTTTCAAGACCTCAACATATCTAGCAGCTCCTCAATGCCCCCAGGGGTATATATCAACGTGTATGTGTATTTCTCAGGAAAAAATATTGTGGTTAAACTTGGGAGGAAAGATAATGTCCTGAATTCTCCAGCATTTCACACCAGCGGGATTCTCTGGTCCCGCCGGCAGTGCACCCCTGCCTGCAGGTTTCCCATTGACAGTGGTGGGACCAGAGAATTCCACCACTAGCAAACAACGTGCCACCTCCCACTGGCAGGGAACACACATCTGGGAAGCCGGAGAATCTCGCCAAGTGTTTTAATTTTCCTGGTGGCTTTAATGGATGAAATGGCAACATGAAAAATATTTGGGAGAAAATTTTGTGAAGAGCTATTTTAAGATTGTGAAGCATTTGTTCCAAGCCTAGTTTAAGACATGCCTGCGGTATAAGTCGGAGGAATAGGTACCCACTCAAGCCCTGTTGTTGAGCTGGCAAATCTCAACCCACTCTCATAACCACAATTGACCTACTAGAAATAAAGAAAGTTGTATGTACAATATTTAATATTTTATTTTATTAGATCTTTATTTAACAATATTTAAAGAAAGAAAAGACTTGCATTCATATATTGCCTTTCACAACCATGGGACGTCTCAAAGCACTTTACAGTCAGTGAAGTACTTCTGATGTATAGTCATTGTAATGTAGGAAAAACAACAGCCAATTTGCACCTAACAGACTTCCAGAAGCAGCAGTTTGATAATGACCAGGAAACTTGTTGTTTGAGGTGTTGATTGAAGAATAAACATTGGTATCACTCCCTTGCTCTACTTTGAAATAGTGCCTGAGATTTCCTACATCTATACGAGCAGGCCCCTAGTTTAATATCTTACCCGAAAGATGGTACGTCTAATACTGCAGCACTCCCTCAGTCCTGTGCTAGAGTGTCAGTGTAGGCTATTGTGCTGAAGGCCTGGATGGAATTTGAACCCCAGAACCTTGTACAGTAACTCAAAGGCCGCCTGAGACCAAATGTAGACCTAGATTGCAGAAGACAGAAAGCAAAAGAATAAGGAAATGAGGACTCTGATGTCAAATAAAAATAAAGTGTTGGAAATACACGACAGATGTGGTAGCATCTGTGGAGCGAGAACATTCTAGTGTCATCTCACCTGATCAATCAATTGTGACATATCTTTACAAACATTTCCTCTGAACACTCTGCATCTCAGTGTTCTGCACTCCATTACCAAATTACGGATTGTTACAAAAATTTTTAACTAGCTAAAATTAACTCATTATCTACCTTAATAATGTGAAGCTAATATATTAACAAGTTCATTGTTACGGCCCAATAATCAACCACTGGCATTGTTAATTCACAAATAGGAAAAGGGCAAAATGGCTGCCAGCCACCATTTTAATTCCTGAATGTAGGACAAAAATTTAGAATTATTTTCTTTCCTTAATAAATTAGAGATATAGAGCCCGATTTTACCATCACATTGCGCCCGTTTTCGGAAGCAAAAACTTGGTAAAGTCGGGCATGAGGCGAGTAGCGCAATCTGCACCCGCCTCCGCGCCGGTTCCCCCTTTACTAAGGCCCGAAAATGGGCGCGATCGGAACGTATCTGAAATGGGCGCGACAGCCATTTAAATGCATTTACATACACTTAAATTGACTTAATGGGCTGCACGCCCAACATTACTGGCACTTCCCCCTTTACCACCATGTTCGCCCATCCAGAATCAGTACGAAACAGATATGATCCATATAAGTCCGATTCGGGCGCTCCATCAGTGAGGGATGAGGAGGTAAGTGCCTAATGCTGACCGCTCTCTGCTTGAGATCGGTGGGGGTGGGGGGGGAATGTGGGTCTGCTGCTGCTCTGCTTGAGATCAGTGGGGGGAAGGGGGGTCCACTGCCACTACGCCCGAGATCAATGGAGGTGAAACGGGGTCTGCTGCTACTCTGCCTGAGATCAGTGAGGGTGAAAGGGAGTCCGCTACCACTCTGCCTGAGATCGGTGAGGGTGAATAGGAGTCCGCTGCCACTCTGCCTGAGATCGGGGGGGGAGGGAGGGGAAGGGGGAGGGTGGATCACTCTGCCTAAGATCAGTGGGAGGGAAAGGGGGGTCCGCCGCCACTCTGCCTGAGATCGGTGGGAGGGAAGGGGAGGATGGATCACTCTGCCTGAGATCAGTGGGGGGGAGGGGTCCGTTGCCATTCTGCTTGAGATCGGTGGGGGGAGAGGGGGAGGGGCCCATGATCAGTCTGGGTAGCGGGGGGTGGGAGGATAAGGGGTCAGTGATGTAGGGGTGGGGCAATGTCTGTGGGGGCCAGGGGGAGGCATTATCCGGCCCAGGAGGGATGTAGCAGGGGAGCAGCATTCGATCATTTTTTTTCTGCGCATGTGTAGCTGGAGGCGCCAATCAGAGCTACAGGATTTTGGGCGCATTAAGCCCCGCCCACAGGCTTGTGCAGCGCGATTCGGAATCGTTGATATTTTTACAGACAGAGTGCGTATGGGGGCGCCTCAGAACACATCTAAAAGTCGGATCTGAAACACTCCTAGTTTCAAGTCCGCCCAGCGTTTGGAATCAAAATGGTAAAATAGGGCCCATCATTTGCTATTAAAGTTTTGCAGTACGTTCCTGGATACATGTAAGCTGCTTTATCAATGTAAGAATTATTTTAAACAAATGTGAATCACAGAAGATTAAAGATTTGTATTGTTGCTCTAATTACATCTACTTTGTTTTTCTCAAGTACAGCAAATTCTAGGAATAACAAACCTTTTTCAACCTTTTAGCACCATGTCCTCCAGGATATCTTGATGCTGATGTGGACTGTGAAAACAACTCAATGTTACTGTCATGGGGTCACAGCAATACTTCAATATCATACATGGCATTTGCAAATGCCACTGATGGAGACCGACTTCATTGTGACACAGCAAACACAAGTTGTTATATTCAAGATCTGAAGTGTGCCACCAAGTACGACATTTCTGTTTATGCTTTTGATGGATTATGCACAAGTATACTTAACACATCTTATGAAGTTGGTACAGGTAAATATTTTACTGACACCAATTATTATATTTTATTTGAGCTCAGTTACAGCATTCAAAAATGCTGCTTCAATACAAAAAAAGCTTATGAGTAGAAGTTCTAATTATAGTTTGCTTTACGCAAATTCATACTGAATTAGCACATGATGTACAATGGTCTGATAATTTTTTTAACTAGCGCGATTTAAAATGTTTAATTAATTTTACTCTTGTCATTTAATCCTTTGTGTGGCGTAGTTCCATGTGTACCAGAAGACATTCAGGCTACATTAAACCCTTCCAGTAATGGCGTACAAGACATGGATGTCTCCTGGAGAAGCAGCCATTGTGCTGAAGACTATGAAGTCGCTATAGATGGACAAATTGAAGAAGATCCGTTCTCCTTGTACACCTTGCGTTCATATTGGACACTCCACACTTTCTTCCAATTTCCAATTCCTTGCAGTTCCACGTACAACATTTCTGTCACAGCAAGAAATCCAGCAGGGATCAGCAGCCCAAGCATCCCTTTAAGTGGTCTTACTGGTGAGTAACAGAATTAAAAATAAATCACAATTTCCAGTATGTAAAATATAGCCATCAGTGGAAATTAATTTCTGGCATTATATACTCTCTGGACTTAAGAAAAAAGTTGCTACTTGAAAATAAACGACAATCATGTCGTCTAGTGTAGACTTTAATAATACCCTTTCATAAGGTACTAGAGTCGAGTGATGTTACAGCACAGCAGCTGGTCTTTAGTCCATCAAGTTTGCCAATATTTACTTTCCACACCCTGCCTAATCATGCTTTTCTGACCACCTCTGATTGCTTCAATATTGTAGTTTTGCAAACAAAGATCTAAATCCTTATCAAAGTTAAATATGGAGAAATTTGCTCTTATATGGCACCTTTCATAGCATGGAGATGCCAGTGTTGGACTGGGGTAAACACAGGAAGAAGTCTAACAACACCAGGTTAAAGTCCAACAGGTTTATTTGGTAGCAAATGCCTAGTGGCATTTGCTACCAAATAAACCTGTTGGACTTTAACCTGGTGTTGTTAGACTTCTTCCTGTGTCCACCTTTCATAGCCTCAGGACATCCCATCATGCTTAACAGCTAATGAAACAGTTTTGAAGTATCGTCATTGTTGTAACATAGGAAAGGTTGCAACCAGTTTGTCCACAGCAATCGGGTCCCATGAGCAACAATGTGATAATCAGTTAATCTGATTTTAGGTGTTGGTTGAGGGATAGATGATGGACAGGACATACGGAAGAAACCTTATTCTTTTCAAACTAATGCCATTGGATTTTACGTTCAGCCAAGCAGATTGATAGGACCTTGGTTTGACATCTCATCCAAAGGATGAGCGGCACAGTGACACAGTGGTTAGCACTGCTGCCTCACAGTGCCAGGGACCCAGGTTCAATTCCTGGCTGATGTCACTGTCTGTGCAGAGTCTGCACATTCTCCCCATGTCTGCTTGGGTTTCCTCCAGTGCTCCGGTTTCCTCCCATAGTCCAAAAGACGTGCTGGTTAGATGCATTGACCGTGCTAAGTTCTCCCTTAATGTACCTGTACAGGTGCTGAAGTGTGGTGACTAGGGGATTTTCACAGTAACTTTGTTGCAGTGTTAATGTAAGCCTACTTGTGACACTAATAAATAAACATTAAAAACTTTAAAAAGGACTACACCCCCCACCGTGAAGAACTCCCTTGGTACTGCATCGGTGTGTCAACCTGGATTTTGGGGATGAAGTGGTTAGCATTGCTGTCTCACAGTGCCTGGGACCCGAGTTACTGTCTATGTGGAGTTTGCACTTTCTCCCTGTGTCTGCGTGAGTTTCCTCCTACAGTCCACAGATGTGCAGGTTAAGTGGATTGGTAATGCTAAATTGTTGCTTGGTGTCCCAAGATGTGTAAGTTAGAAGAATTAGTGGGGTAAATGTGCAGGGTTAAGGGGAAATGATGGGGGGGCGGGGCTGGGTAAGATGCTCTGTTGGAGAGTAGGTACAGACTCAATTGGCTGAATGGCCTCCTTCTACATTCTAGAAATTCTATGATTCTAAGTCTCTAAAGTGAGGCTTAAACCTACAATTGTCTGACTCAAGGCTGAGTGCACTATTGGGTCACAGCTGATACTTGTGACAGATAATTTCACATTCTAATCACCCTTGACTTAAAACTAGGTGACTTCAAAGTCATCCTCCAGCAGTCCTAACCTCAATGCCTCAGCCAAATTCCATCCCTTGTTGTTTTTGCAACCTTGCTTCAAATGGCCAGTCCTCTGTCTCTCTTTTTATTTTTTTCACAGTCAGGGATAAAAGGATTTTTCAGCTGAGTGAGATGTTTTCTCATTACCTCGGCAAGCTATTTAATTCTTTATTGTTCAGTCTCTAAAGGAGCAACTTGTATTTAGAAAATTAGCCACTTCATCTGGGTACCTTTTCTAAACTTACAAGAATACATTTGTTTAACTTCAGCATTAAAAGTGTTACTTTTATTCTAAACCATTTCCTACAGAAACATTGCGAAAAATCCATAAAAACAACAAACACTTTCATAATTGTAAAGACCTCTCCAAAATCTTAACTTTCTCTGCTCCAACATTTAAGTCTCCAAGGGTTCGCCCCTGGTACCATCCTAGTGAATCTATATTGTATCCTTTCTAGTCATTGCCTTTACCTACTTCCAATAATATGGTGCCTAAAATTGTACACAATACTCCAACTGTGAGTGAGATCTTGTACAGGTTCAACATTGCTCTGCTTTTGTATTCTTATTCTCCAGACACCAAAATAATTTCTGTTAGCCTTTTTTATAGCAGGATCTACTTGTAATCACATCCATCAACAAACAAACATCCTCTTCTTATCTACTGCATTCAGGATCTTACTATTTGAGGTCTATTCACTTTCCTTATTCTTAATTCTCTCATATATTACTTCATATTTTTATATATTGAACCGTGAACTGCCACCCATCTATGTCTTCCTTTACAATCTTCATTACAATTTGCCCATTATGCCTCTCTGCTGCAATAAATCAAAACAAACCCCTTCATCTTGCATAGTCCTCATAATGCTGGATCTTCCTCTGCTTCACATGTTTGTTTTCTCTTTCCTTATAAGGTGAAATGGTCTCTGTCCCATGTGTTCCCTGTGGCAAAGAATTCCACAATGATTCATCTTCACGGGTCTCCCAATAGTCAGTTTGTATTTGGTCCTTCAAAATTTTTTAAATCTTCATTACATCTCCTTCCTTTTGCTCCAGTGGAAATAATCACACAATTTTAAGACACTTCTTGTAACTATAGTTCCTTGTCCCTGGTATCATCCTAGTGAAATTATTCTTGACGGTTTTAAAGTGCTTTCTGAACTGCAGAATGTACTCTAACCGAGGCCCAACATTACCTGTAAAGGTTTATCATCACTTTCTTGATGTACTCTACATCCTCTTTGTAAAGTACAAAGATGCTATTGTCTTTTTTATAGTTTTATCTACTTAGATTTGGACTTTCAAGAAATTATTTATTTCTAACTATTGATCTCTGTCCCTCTATAACCTTCAAAGCCTTTCCATTATCTCTATATTTCCATTCCCTGTTTTTCTATCCTCAATATATATTAAATTGCTTGCTACTCCTGCCAATTCCATAGCTTAATCCAAGGGGATTATAGTTGGACCATTTCTCTATTTTATTCTTTCCACTCTAGTGCTATAATTCTTTGTTTCATTAATAATATTCCACTCTCTTCCGTCCCCAACTGTCCTGAAGATTTGCATTTAATTGCCAGCCCTGACGCAATTTCGCTCCATTTCAGTCATTATTATTATGCCATAATTTTATGCTACTCACAATGAAAGTGTACATTTTAAAACTGTACCACCTGATTTTGACCAGAGGGATATCAGACAAATGTTTATACAGAAAGAACACCATGCACAAAATGATCTGTTAGAGTGACGAACTTTGTATTGGAAAACTAGGAACCTATCTTCCCTGAATTAACAAAGTGCTAAGAAACACTAATTTATTACCTGTGCTGTGGCTAAACATCAGTTTACTATATATAATTGTCCAAAACACAGTCAGTAAATCAACCACTGGACCAAAACCTCATGCAAAGACTTTTGTAGTTTGTTCTTTGTGCATCAATTTATAAGTAACTTATTTTTTGTTTCAGTTCCTTGCCCTCCAAACAATCTCCTGGCTTCTCGAGAAAATGGCACTCTGTTTATCTCCTGGACGGAGTCAATTTATGCCACAAAGTATATTGTATATGCGGTTTCTAATTCAGAAAGGAATGAGATATGCAGAACGGATGAACTTTCTTGTGAAGCTCCAAATGTTCTTAAAGATATGATTGAAATTGTTGCTTTAAATTCTGCTGGTGAAAGTGAAACCAGCAAAATTAATTTATTGCAAGGTAAGTTTTCCTATCATAAAGTTGAGTCACAGTTAGTAAAGATTTACTCTAACAGCTCCTAAAGAAAACCAATTGTATCATGAGTAGTAGGTCTCTCTGGGTGTTTTCAGCACTTTCAGTGCTGTACCATATAACTCATAACGTACTATCAAAGGCAATGGTGACTAAATTATCAAATTTTACATTTATTACATGGTACTCTGAAGTATCAAAACTTTGAGGATAGAACTCTTTTATTCTATAAAAAGTGTAAATGCATTATTATACTTATTCTTTAACTATGTTAAAGGACCTTGGCAATAAGGCATGTTAGTAGGGTGGTGAAAAAGGCATATGGGACACTTGCCTTTATCAATCAAGGCATAGATAACAAAAATAGGGAAATCATGTTGGAGTTTTATAGAACTTTGGTGAGGCCACAGCTAGAATACTGTGTGCAGTTTTGGTTGCCACTGGAGGGGGTGCAGAGGAGATTCACCAGGATGCTGCCTGGGATGAAACATTTAAGTTATGAAGAGAGTTGCATAAGCTTGGGTTGTTTTTGTGGGACCAGAGGAGACTAAGGGGCGACCTGATCGAAGTGTACACGATTATGAGGGATGTGGACAGAGTGGATAAGGAGCGGCTGTTCCCCTTAGTTGAAGGGTCAGTCACCAGGGGACACAGGTTCAAGGTGAGGGGCAGGTGGTTTGGGGGGAATGTGAGGAAAAACCTTTTTACCCAGTGGGTGGTGACAGTCTGGAATATGCTGCCTGGGAGGGTGGTAGAGGCAGGTTGCCTCACATCCTTTAAAAAGTACCTGGGTGAGCACTTGGCACGTCATAACATTCAAGGCTATGGGTCAAGTGCTGGTAGATGTGGTTAGATGGGAGTTCAGGTGTTTCTCGCATGTCAGTGCAGATTCGATGGGCTGAAGGGCCTTTCTGTGCTGTATGATTCTATGTGTTTAACTTGTATCACTTCAATTTTTGTAGCTAAGTATATAAGTTATGGTACATATTATATCCTCTGGAGGTATACAGCTGGAATCTGAAATTTTTAAAGGGTTTAAGACGTTTCACACTGTAAGCTGGTAGAAGATTATGGAAATGACAAAGAGCCAGTTTCACTGAGCCTCCCATCATTTCTGAGAGTCTCCTCAATGCCAAGGGAGAGGTGGAACAGAAAATAAATAGATGGCACAGAATTGAATGCCCCGCACCCTCCAGACATAGTGGCAGCTGTATGATCAGGCAGGAAGATGACACCCTCTGACTTAGTCCATGACAGCTGGTGGAATTTAAATTCAATTAATTAATTAATTAAATTAATTAATAAAAATCTGGAATTGCCTCAGTAATGATGCCATGAAAGCTGTCGGCAGCATGTCCGAGCCAGCAGAGATGGCAGCGCAGTGATATGCTGCCAAGGTGGAGCTGCCCTGGGAGTTCTCAAAGTTGTCTCTGGACCCTGTGAAGTCTCATGGCATCAGGAAAGATCGTAAGAAGTCTCACAACACCAGGTTAAAGTCCAACAGGTTTATTTGGTAGCAAAAGCTTTGTTTTTGGTAGCAAAAACATGTCAGAAAGGTCAGCAAGGAAACCTGCCTACTGCCCTCCCTCAATCGATGAATCAGTACTCCTCCATGATGAAGACCACTTGCAAGAAGCACTGAGGTGGCAAAGGCACAGAATGTACTTGGCTGGGAGAACTTCAATGTCCATTATCAAAGGTGGCTTGATAGCACAACTACTGACTGAGCTAGCCAAGTCCTGAAAGATGTAGCTGCCAGACTGGACTTGCAGTAAGTGCTAAGGGAACCAACAAGACGGAAAACCTACTAGACCTTATCCTCACCAATAAATACATCTGACCATGACACTATAGGTAGGAGTGACCGCTGCACAGCCCTTGTGAAGGCACACTGAGTATACCCTCTATCATGTTTTGTGGCACTCGCACTGTACTAAATGGGATAAATTCGGAACAGATCTAGCAGCATCCATGAGGTGTTGTGGGCCATCTGCAGCAGAATTATATTCAGCTGCAATCTGTAACCTCACAACCTGGCATACCCCCCACTTTTCCACTGCCATCAAGCTAAGGGATCAACCCTGGGTCAATGCCAAAGACAACATCAGGGATATCTAAAAATGAGATGATCAACCTAGTGAAGCTACAACACAGGACTACATGAATGGCAAACAGTGGAAGCAACATACGATAGACAGAGCTACGCAACCCTGTAATCAACAAATCAATTCAAGGCTCTGCAATGCTGCAATGTCCAGTCAAAAATGGTGATGGACAATTAGACAACGAACAGGAGGAGGAGTCTCCACAAATATCCCCATACTCAATGATGGAGGAGCCCAGCATGCCAGTGCTAAAGACAAGACATTTGCAATCATTTTCAGCCAGGAGTGCTGAATGGATGATTCATTTCAACCACCTCCTGAGGTCCCCAGCATCACAGATGCCAAGCTTCAGCCAATTTGATTCAGTCCACATGACATTGAAAAATGGCTGAAGGCACTGGATACTTCTAAGGCCCTTCCAACATCCCAGCAATAGTACTGAAGATTTGTGTTCCAGAACTAGTCAAGCCCCTAGCCATGCTACAGCTGCATCTACCCGACGATGTGGAAAAATGCCCAGGACCAGGTGTGTCCTTTCCACAAAAAGCAGGAGAAATTCAATCCAGCCAATTACTGCCTCATGAGCCTCATTCCTCATCCTTGAAGTTGCTGTCGACAGTGCTATCAAGCAGCACTTGCACAGCAATAACCTGCTCACTGGTGCTCAGTTTGCGTTCCACCAGGGCTATTCAATTCATGTCCTTATCACAGCCTTGGTCTCAACATGGACGAAAGAGCTGACGTGAGAGTGACTGCCCTTAACACCAAGGCAGTATTTGACAAGTATGGTATCAAGCTGCCCTAGCAAAATTGAAGTCAGTGAAATTCAGTGGAGGGAAATCTCTGCACTGGTTGGAGTCATACCTAACACAAAGGAAGATGGGTGTGGTTGTTGGAGGTCAGTCATCTCAGCTGCTCCATCAATTACCTTCCCTCTATCATAAGGTCAGAAGTAGTGATGATTGCTGACGATAGCACAATGTTCAGCACCACTCTTGTGAGCTACCAAAGCACTTATCTATATACATCAAGACCTGGACAATGTTCAGTCTCAGGCTGATAAATGACAAGTAGAATTCACATCACACGAGTCCCAAAGACTATCTCCAGCAAAAAAGAATCTAACCATTTCCCCTTGACATTCAATGGAATTACCATCAGTAAATCCCTCACAATCAATAATTTGGGGTTTATCATCGTCCAGAAACTGAACTGGACCAGTCATATGGAAACTGTGGCTACCAGAGCAGGTCAGAGGCTGGGAATTCTGAGGGGAGTAAGTCACCTCCTTAGCTTTCCCAATTCTGTCCATAACCAGAAAGAACACGTCAGGAATGTGATGGAATGCTCTCCACCTCCTAAGCCCCTTGAACCATCACCTAGAAGGACAAGAACAGCAGGCGCTTCCTCGCCAAGTCATTCACTGATGCTGGATCAAAATCCCAGAAGCCTCTTCCTAACAGCCTTGTGGATGTACCTACACCACATGGACATCAGCAATTCAAGAAGGCAGCTCACCACCACCTTCACAAGCACAGCTGGGGATAGGCAATAAATGTTAGCCATGCTAGTGAGACCACACCCCATGAAAGAATTTTTGAAAACCCAAATATTTGGATCTGAGTATTCAAGCTACATTTGAACCTAAAACTCAACCTTACTACATAATGAAATCTTATTCCAAGTATATTGAGCAACAATATTTATTTTTAGTGAGGACTATAGTGACACATCAATATAGCATTCCTGTTCATCTGTATGGTTTGTAACTATCATTTATACCATGCTGTAAGAATTACAGAAATCCAATCTACAAAATGTATAAAATTATCAAGAGTCAACTCAATTGTGATTCCCTTATTCTAAATTTTACATTCTATGTTTTACTTATATCAGATCTTGTCAACATGTAATTATCTGAATTGAAAATTTCTACAACTTAATTTTGGGTTGTGGAGGAATAGTCAGAGGCAGTAGTTTTCCTGGGTAAGAGAGATGGAAACCAGAAAATCCAATCAATCCCGAGTCGTCTTGTGTAACTGTAACAGAGAGAGAGATATTCTCTGCCCACTCTCTCAGCTGAAGAATGCTTTGTGCTGCTAGGACAGCTAAAGAGAGGGAGGAAAAGTGAGAAGGTAAATAAACAACCTATGAGCCATTGAGCTGAGGTTGTATTGCCCATCCCAGATCATTTTCAACTAATATCCTCTTCATTTCTGTCAGTTTATAGACAGTTGCAACTGAGACCAATCTCTTGAACTGTGCTTAGTACACTTGATAAATTATCATGGTAGATATATGCAGAATGTAAAAACAATCTGAATAGTCAATTACTTGTTTGCCATCGCCTATATGTTTGCTAATCCCTATATAAATGATTCAATCTGTTCCATGGATTTTTATGAAATGGTTGTATTTAATACTGACTTTTTGCTATCACAGGAAGAAGAAAAAGAGACTCCCCCAATGATCTTTCCCCGACAACAGTTGGACAAGGTACAGTTGGTTTTATTCTAACAATTGTGAGATCAATGTTATAACTATTTTTAGTGAACTTTTCAGAGCTTTTGCCACTAAATGAGCACATTGAAGACAGGTGCAGCATTGGCCAGATGCGGGAGGTGATTGTTTCGTTTTTTTTCCCCAATGTGCTGTTACCCAAATTGCTGAAAAAGCAACGTGTAGCCATCAATGTGCTTTGTAAAATTCCCTATACCCTCCATTGTAAGGGTCACTATAAATTTTAATATTAAATTCCACAAAATCAGCCAAAACCTGGTCTGAGTTCTGTCCCATTATCATGAAGATGACCTACTTACCCTGACAGATAGCCTTAACTATCTCAGATGCCCAATATGGCAGATTTTCACAAAGCTGGTCTTGAGACATGTTAGAATAACAGGGCAAAGATTAGATGATCTTACCGATCCCAGGACAGGCTTGGATAAAGGTAATCAAGACAAGAGTGACTACCTTAACATCAAGATATTGTTTGATTGAGTGTGGCATAAAGGAGCCCGTCAAAATTGAAGTCAAAGTATCACTTGCTCCATACAAGTCCCAGGCGATGACCATTCCAATTAGAGAGAGTCTAACCATCTCATGTTGTCCTTCAGTGGCATTACTGGTAGGTCAAAGACTGGGAATTCTGCAGCAAATAACTAACCTCCTAACATCCTATAGCCTGTCCACCATCTACAAGACACAAGTTGACATGATCCAAGACAAAACACCCCAATACAAAGCATCTATAACCTTAAATATTCATTCTCTTCAATACCAGCACATAGTAGCAGCAATGTGTACCATCTAAAAGCTGGATTGCAACAACTCCTTTAACAGCATCTTCCAACCCCTTGCCTATCGGCTAGATGGATAAGAGTAGCAGATGCATTGGAACACCATCATCTGCAAGTTCCCCACCGAACTGCAAACCATCCTGACTTCAAACTATTATCACCGTAACTTTGCTATCACTGTGTCAAAATCCTAGTACTCCCCCCTAACAGCATTGTGGATGTACCTATATCAGTTTAACTACAGAATTTCAAAAAGGCAGCCCACCACAACCTCCAAAAGACAATTGGGGATTGGCAATAAATGTTGGTCTAGCCACCTCCACCCATATCCCATGAAATAAAAACAAGTGAAGAAGGCATTCAGTTGAGGGCAAATCTGCACCACACTTTGTTAACTCAATGTCAAACTACATTATAACATTTATACACTTCTGGCTGATCTTTTGTCTTATAAAATGTACCAATAGAATTTACAATCCTTATTACATTTGTGAAGCTCTTCCGTGAGATTTGCTGCCTGGTTGATGTTTTGTGATTCCAAAGCTGAATAAATAAATCATTTTATCCAGAGCTTTCATCTCACTGAGGGGGTTTCAGACCAATCCACATCCAACAAACTGCTCTGAAAACTCTGCTCACATTTTGACAGCTTTAACAAATTCCAGCTCAGCAGCCGAGACAATCCATAACATTCTAAAACAATTAATAACATTCTAAATAAAATAACCCACAACATGTTCCATCTCTCAAAGGTAACAGATCCTTTAAAAAAATTCCAAGATCTAGATTCACAGCCGTGACAAAACCTAACCTTGGGCGATACCTTCAGTGGCAGAGGTAAAAATATATGTGAGCCAAGTGGGGACTGCCTTTGTATTATGAACCAAAGTCCGATTCCTGAATTAGGATGTTTATAATCGAACAAAAAAAGAAGCATTGCTTGATTTAGTTCTGAGAAATGAAGCAGTACAAATAATAATGAGTAGAACAGGTGGAAAATAGTGACCACACGTAGCTAAATTCAGTGTAAAATTAGACAAGGACAATGAACTATTGTTGGATGTTGGACTGAGAAAGGGCAAAGATCAACGAGATAAGAATGGATTTGAACCAAGTTAGCAAACTGATAACTGATTAGCCTGACATTGAACACAAAATTAACATATTTCTATATGACACCAGGAATGCTCAGTTACAGCAACTGAATAAGTCAAATTCATTTTTACCTAATGGTATTCTCAGGGGGTTTTATACTTAATTCCATTATTTTCCATTATTCTGTAGAAATGAAATAAATGGCCTACCAAGTTTAAACTTGAAGAGTAGGCACATCATAAAATTAGGATTAACCATTTTAAAAATGGCAGATAAAGAATGCAATGGGAAGATTAAAAAGGGAGATTAGGGCTAAAACAGAAAGCTAAAAGGAAATATGAAAACAAGCCAACAGATAATATCAGAGGAATAATAATAATACATTTTGATGTATATAAAAATGTAAATTAATAATTGAGGGTAGAACTGGATGGAATCAGAAAATTTAATCGTCGAATTATAGAATCTCTAAATGCAGAAGGAAGCCATTCGGCCTGTCGAGTCTGCACCGACTCTGTACCGTTCTGTTCCATGAAAGTATGACAGAGATATTTAAGAAATATTTTGCATTGCAAATGATAGTTGAAGTAAAAATGTGAGTCAATTTAAGGAGGATGTGGAACAAGGTGGAGGTAACTAAGGTGGAGGTAACTATAGAAAAGAATTCAGCTTCACCAGAGTGATGCCAGAGATGAGAAACTATAAGAATAGGAATCAGTTAGTTAACTCCTCAAGCCTGCTCTGATTTTAATGATATCTTGGCTGGTCTGTGCCCTAACTCCATTTAGCAGCCTTTGCCCTGCATTCCTTGGTTAGCAATCTATCAATCTCTGATTTAAAACTAACAGTTGACCTAGCACTTGCTGTTTGCACAAGAGCATTCCAAATCTCTACCGCCATTTGTGTGTAGAATTTCACTTTTCACTTTTGAAATGTCCAGCTCTAATTGTTAGACAATTAGATTCCTCCAACCAGCAGAAATTGTCTTTCTTCATTGACCCTACCTATTCCACTTAATATCTAGAAAATATTGATCAAATCACCTGTTAACCTCCTACCCCTTATGTTCTTGTAGTCCTCTAGGTATGAAGCTAGCATAGAATTAGTTTGTTTTTGATTATTTGATGTACCTGTTCATGATATTTTAATGATCTTTCTTGATGGTTATGAGGAGACACTTGAGATATTGGAGCAGAGATGGCTGAGGAAGTATTTTAGAGGTTTTCAAAGTTATGAAGAGTTTTAACAGTGAATAAGTACTTCTGATTGAGTCAATGCTAAAAATTCACCAATTTAAAAATTGTCACTAAGTGAATGGGGAGAGCAGTTGGGAGATATTCCTTTAAACAGGTCATTGTTGTGTATCTGGAATGCTTTGTCATAGGGAGTGGTTAATGCAGGAACCACTGCATCTTTTAAGTGTACAGTGTTATTTTTAAAGCAGAGGACATTACAAAGCAATGAGAGAAGAGAGGGGCAGTGGGATTCATTTTGGATTGCTCTATTGAAGAGTTAGTACAGATTTGTTGGGTCGAATGGTCTCCTTTTGTGTTGCAAACTTTTATTGATTTATGATTCTAACAGAACAATGGGACGACGGTGATTCAGGGTAGAGTTATACACTCTATGAAAAAGTGTTTAACTATTCAGGTTTTAATTGTTTGCTCTATTTTCTCTCTAGGCTCCTCTTCCCCTCCAAAAGTACTTTATTAGAACCGATACTCAGCGCAAGCAAATGGCTCTCTGAAGAGGATTTAAAGTACTTTACAGTCATAATGAAGAACGTGTAACAAATCTGTATAAATTTGTCAGTATATCTGGTCTTTCAGGTGCAACACAACATATTGTTATAGTGTCAGCAAAGAATCCCACCAAATGTAAGAAATACTTTTACACAGTGAGTGGAAATGCTGAGCTCGGATCTCACATTTAAGGTGAAAATTCCATTTTGCTTAGCTAGCTACAGTCAAGTATCCATCTGCCACCGTGATGGTTTATCGGTCAAGTCTAGTAAACCTAGTCATATAGCATATTATAAAAATATTTTAACTCGCATGCTTGATTTTTTGTCTCCTGGAGGTATGATGATAACATAATACCACTTGGAAAAGGCATGCTAATGAAATTTGCAAGCGCCCAGTAGACATTCTATTGCATTTTCCATACACATAATATCATGGTATTTTATTTTCTGATGTTTCATGATTAGTGATGACTGTATATCAATATAATATATGATTACGCAATTAGAATGATTTTATTTGAACTTTGTGGTATACAATGAGAAAGTCAACGTCAATTTCATTGTAGACGCTAAGTACAATTATTTCAATTACAAAATCTTTTCACCTGTATAAAAGTATATTTTTACTGGTTTTATTGTAAAATACTGGTTCTGTATTTGCTGCACATAAATAAAAAAATCTCAGCATTTTACTAGCTATTTTTATTTAGATCCAATATTTTTCTAAGTGATGTTTCAAAAACTTTAAAAGATAGAAACAAGTGTAATACCATTAGACCATAAAATGTAGGAGTAGAAGTAGGCCACTTGGCCCAACAAGTTTGCTCCACCATTCAATGAGATCATGACTAATCTGATATAATCCTCAACTCCACTTTCCCACTTTATCCCCATAATCCTTGATTCTCTTACTGATTAAAGATATGTCTATCTCAGCTTTGAACATACTTAGCGACCCAGCCTCTACAGCACCCTGTGGTAAAGAATTCCACCGATTCACTACCCTCTGAGAAAAGAAATTCCTCCTAATCTCTGTTTTAAATGGGTGATCCCTTACCCTGAGATTATGCCCTGTAGTCCTAGACTCTCCCACAAGGAGAAACAACCTCTCAACATCTACCCTGTCAAGCCCCCTGAGAGTCTTATATATCTCAATAAGGTCACCTCTCTTTCTTCTAAACTCCAATGAGTACAGGCCCAATCCACTGAATCTCTCTTCATAAGAAAATCCCTCCAAACCCGTGGTCAACCCAGTGAACCTCTACCTCCAATGCCTACCTTAGACTCCCTACAGTGCAGAAAGAGGCCATTCGGCCCATCGAGTCTGCACCAACCACAATCCAACCCAGGCCCTACCCCCATATCCAACCCCTAATCCCTCTAACCTATGCATCCCAGGACACTAAGGGCAATTTTAGCATGGCCAATCAACCTAACCCGCACATCTTTGGACAGTGGGAGGAAACCGGAGCACCCGGAGGAAACCCACGCAGACATGAGGAGAATGTGCAAACTCCACACAGACAGTGACCCAAGCCGGGAATCCAACCCAGGTCCCTGGAGCTGTGAAGCAGCAGTGCTAACCACTGTGCTACCGTGCCACCTTTCCTTAGATAAGGGGACCAAAACTGTTCACAGTATTCTAGATGAGATCTAACTAGTGCTTTGTATAGTTTCAGCAGAATTTCCCTCTTTTATACTCCATTCCCTTTGAAATAAAGGCCAACATTCCGTTTGCCTTCCCAATTACCTGCTGAACTTGCATGCTAGTTTTTGTGATTTTTTTGCTTGAGGACCCCAAATCCCTCTATGCTGCAGTTTTATGCAGTATTTCTCCATTTAAATAATGTTCAGCTCCTTTATTCTTACTACCAAAGTGCATGACTTCACATTTTCCAATTTATATTCCAAGTTTTTGCCCACTCATCTAACCCATCTATATTCTTCTGTAGACTCTTGGGGCCCTATTTTACCATTTTGATTCTAAGTGCTGGGCGGACTTGAAACTGGGAGTGTTTCAGATCTGACTTTAAGACTCGTTCTCAGGCATCCCCACATGCACTCTGCCTGTAAAAATATCAGCAAGTCCGAATCGCACTGCACAAGCCTATGGGAGGGGCTTAGCTCGCCTAAAATCCTGCAGCTCTGATTGGCACCTCCAACTGCGCATGCGCAGGAAAAGAATGATTGAATCCCATTCCCCTGCCACATCTCTCCCGGGCCGGATAATGCCTCCCCCTGACCCCCACAGATATTGCCCCACCTCCCCAACATTACTGACCCACTTATCCCCCCAATCCCCACCACCCCTTCCCCACTGATTTCAAGCAGAGTGGCAGCGGACCCCCCCTTCCCCTCCACTGATTTCAGGCAGAGTGGCAGCGGACCCCCCTTCCCCTACACTGATCTCAGGCAGAGTGGCAGCAGACCCCCCTACCCCCAATGATCTTTGGCAGAGTGGCAGCGGACCCCCCTGCCCCCCCACTGATTTCAGGCAGAGTGGCAGCGGACCCCCCCCCAAATGATCTCAAGCAGAGAGCCGTTGGACACTCGGCACTAACCCTCACTGATGGAGAGCCCGAATCGGACTTAAATGGAGCATATCTGTTTCGCACTGATCCTGGAAGGCCGAACGCGGTGGTAAAGGGGGAAGTGCCAGTAACGTTGGTTGTGCAGCCCATTAAGTCAATTTAAATCCATGGGAATGCATTTAAATGGCCATCACGCCCGTTTCGGGTGCAGTCCTGATTGTAGCCATTTTCGGGCCTTGGTAAAGGGGGAACCAGTGTGGAGGCGGGTGCAGATCACACTACTCGCCTCACGCCCGACTTTACCAAGTTTTCACACCTGAAAACGGGCGCAATACGATGGTAAAATCGGGCCCTTTGTGTCATCCTCACCACTTGCCTTCCGACCTATTTTTGTGTCATCAGCAAACTTTGCAGAGATACATTCATTTCCTTCATCCAAGTCATTAATATGTATTATAAATAATACTGGCCCCAGCACTGATCCCTGTGGCACTCCACTAGTTACAGGTTGCCATCCCCTGATAATGCCCCTCTTATCCCAGCTCTGTCTTCTATCAGTTATGATGTGGAGATGCCGGCGTTGGACTGGGGTAAACACAGTAAGAGTTTTAACAACACCAGGTTAAAGTCCAACAGGTGTATTTGGTAGCAAATGCCATTAGCTTTCGGAGTGCTGCCCCTTCGTCAGATGGAGTGGACATCTGCAGATATCTGCAGACACAATGAGCTCTTATCTTATTAAGTAGCCTTTCGTGATGTACCTTATCAAACGCTTTTTGGAAATCCAAGTGTATGACATCTATCCTGCTCATTACCCCCTCAAAGAATTCTAATAAATTTATCAGGCATAATTTCACCTTCTTAAAACCATGCTGACTCTGCTTGATTATTTTCTGCATTCTAAATGCTCTGCTATTACATCCTTTATAATGCAGTCATTTTCCTAATGACAGAATTTAGGCTAACCAGCCTATAGTTTTTGTCCCCCTCCCTTTTTGAATAAGAGAATTGTGAATTTTCCATTCCCTGGGACTTCCCCAGAATTTAAGAATTTCTGGAAGATTACTACCCCTGCATTCACAATCTCTGTAGCTACTTCCTTTAAAATCCAGAGGTGCAACCCATCAGGTCCAGGCAACTTATCTGCCTTTAGCCCCATTAGTTCCCATAGCACTTTTTCTGTTATTGCATTTATTTCCACCCCACCTTTAGCCTCATTTAGATGAGCACTTGACATGCCATAGCATACAAGGCTACAGACCAAGTGTTGGAAAATGGGATGAGGATAGATTGGTGTTTGATGGCCAGCACAGACATGATGGGTTGAAGGGCCTCTTTCTGTGCTGTAAAACTCCATAACTCTATGAAGAAGTGCTGGAAGATCCTGCCCTCTGTCTTGTCCCCTATACATTTTTGTTACAATCTCTCCTAGCTCCCACCTTCTAATCTGCTCCAGCTGCTCCACGTCCTCTTTTATAGTATATAATCCATCATATTTCTCCCTCTCTTTAGTTTTGAAGAAGTCATGCAGACTCAAAAAGTTAACTGTTTATCTCCTCACAGATTCTGTCAGACCTGCTGAGTTTTTCCAGCATTTTCTGTTTTTATTTTGCAGTATTTTGTTTTTATTTTAGTAACACCTAACTTAACCACTCTGTGAATATATGACTTTTTTTAAGTCCCTTGTTTCACGGGGTTTGGCTGTCACTAGCTAGACCAACATTTCTTGCCTGTCCTTTATTACCCTTGAGAAGGTGGTGGTGAGTTGCCTTTTTAACCGCTGCAGTCCATGTGGTGCAGGTACACCCCAGTGCTGTTAGGGAGGGGGTTCCAGGAACAGTGACGGAACAGTGATATCTTTCCAAGTCAAGATGGTGTGTGGCTTGAAGGGATATTTGCAGGTGGATGGCGTTCCCATGCATCTACTGTCCTTGTCCTTCTGGGTGGCAGAGGTCGTGAGCTTGGAAGGTGCTGTTGAAGAAGATTTGGTGAAGTGCTGCAGTGCATCTTGTAGATGACACATTGCATGTTGGAGTGGTGGAGGTTACAAATTAGTGGGATGCTTTTCCTGAATGCGTCGAGCTTCTTGAGATTTGTTGGAGCTGCACACAACTGGGCAAGTAGAGAGTATTCCACCTGATAAGAATTGAGGGAAATCAAGATTAAAAAATGAAATTGGGATAAAAATAAAATAAAGAAATGGGATAAAAGGGAAACCAATATGCACACCTGTCTGAGATGCAAATTAATATTTACCCATGTGATCAAGGGAAAACAATGGTATCTAGAAGAGATGACTTCAAAGTGGAAATGTAAGGGAATTGGCACATATATACTAAAAACCTGGTCCACAGGGTGGGTAACATCAATGGGAAAAAATACGATATATACATGGCAAGATCACTGGAGAAGAGATTAGAGGAGGAACTACCCATCATAGTCACAGCCAGCTGCAGAAAGCAGGGTCCCCCAAAACCAAGCTGTCGCTCAGAAGCTGCTGTTTAACATCAAAACCTGAACAGAGAAGAGTCTCTACGCTGAATACTGAAGACGGCTTTCCCAAACCTGGAAAATAACTGGTGGAGGTGGTGGATTTAGCCCATAGAGTTATGTAATATTGAACATTGGGGAAAAAAAAGGGGCATTTCTCAAACTTCAGGAAATGTAGGTAATTGGGAACAAAGGGTAACTTTATGAGATACTGCGGGTGTATAGCCATTGTGTATAGTTAAGTGTACATTGCAGTGTATTATAGTCTTTGTTGCTGTGTGTTTTCTTTCAGTTAATGTCCTTTATTAATTGATCACAAGAAGACTGGACAGTTTTTCCTTGGTTTGCATATCTTTTTCACATTCCACCAAATCGAAAATATATACAATGACGCAGTGGTCCCAGTTATCCCTTCTGGGTTTTTGGATACCCTCCCATTTAACATCAGCAAGGTTCTTAACACATCACATTCCTGATGTGTGCCTTGTAGATGGTGGACAGGTTTTTGGGAGTCAAGAGATGAGTTACGTGCCACACAATTCACAGCCTCTGGCCTGCTCTTGTAGCCACAGTATTTATAGGGTGGGTCCAATTCAATTTCTGGTCAATGGTAACCTCGAGAATGTTGACTGATGTTACCTATGGCTTCCCGAGTTAAATTGGAAGTTCGTAGCTCTTAAGCAGATCCTGAAGTTAGTTCGGGGTCAGAAGAAATCAGCAAATTATGACCAGCTTTCATTTTATGTAAGAATGTGACACAAAAGCTTGGATATGTAAAACCTGAAAACCTCAAAAAATTCACATGTAGAAAGGCAAAGCTCCATGATCAACCATGCTCTCATTAAATGCAGAACTCGTTCTAAGGACTGAATGGCCTACTCCTGTTCCTGTGGCATTTGTGACAGGAAGTCAGCAATTTCCTATTTCATAGTAGTAGACATTCAGCAACAACAACTTGTATTCATATAGCACATTAACATAATAAAGTGCTCCAAAGCACATCACACAAGCAGTATATTTTAAAAACTGCAACTGAATCACATAAGGATACATTAGTGCATAAGGCCAAATTTGGTCAAAGAGGAAGGTTTTAAGCAGCATCGTAGAGAAGAGCTGGAGAGGCTTCAACAGGGAGTTGCAGAGTTTAGGGCCTTGTCAGTTGAAGGCACAGCCATCAACGGTGGATCAATTAGAATCAGAGATGCTCAATAGACTGGAATTAGAGGAGCACAGTCCCACACATTGTTGAGCATGTAGATAAATGTTTATTTGAAAACAGATCTTTGCCTCCAGCCACATCTCCTGTTTAGAATAAGTCATGCAATATCTTCCAAGATGACCCAACAAGAGCAGCTGGTGGCGGCGGTGACCAAACCCACAGAAAAGCAGTGTAAAATGGCAGGAAACAGTCTGAGGAGAAGCCCAACAGAGAGCAGCAGGTGAGGGACATCAAGGTGCATTGGCTCAGAGAGAGAAACTACAAGGATAGCCCAATGACTATCACAGAAAGCAGCACGAAAAATGGGAATCTCGATCCAGGTTGAGCAATGAATTCTACTGTAGTTCTCCCAGAATCGTTCCAGAATGTAGGGCAGACAGACAGGCCGAACAATGGAGAAAGCATTTCACTTGTTATCAAAATACTTTTGTTCTTGTGAGTTAGACTAACAAGGACCAGATTAGCACCTTGTTATACGCCACCAATAGCATTGCAGACGATTGCTGGCTAGGCATATGGCAAACAAAGGAATGACCTTCTACAAGGATATCATCAGTGTGTTTGACTCATATTTTAGTATTTGTCAAAACATCATCATAGTGAGGGCAAAATTCAATTTCCAAAATCAAAGAGCAGGTGAAGAAATTGATTCAGTTGGAATAATCTCTATCTTTTGGCTGAGAATTATGAGTATGGAATTCATAGAACTCATTCATAGAATCCCTACAGTACAGAAAGAGGCCATTTGGCCCATCGAGTCTGTACCGCCCACAATCCCACCCAAACCCTATTCCCGCAACCCCACACATAATCCCCCTGACACTAGGGTCAATTTAGCATGGCCAATCAACCTAACCCACGCATCTTTTGACTGTGGGAGGAAACTAGAACACCCGGAGGAAACCCATGCAGGCATGGGGAGAAGGTGCAAACTCCACACAGTGACCCGAGGCCAGAATTGAACCTGGGTCCCTGACGCTGTGAGGCAGCAGTGCTGAACACTGTGCCACCGTGCCGGAATGTTAAAGATAATTTAATAAGAGACAGAATAACTGTTGGTATGTTGGAAGAAACCCTGTCAGATGTTCTGCTAGATTTGACACTGAGCACGACAGTACAACTGGATAGCCAGGCCAAAGCGTGAAAGCAAACAGAGTATTTGTAAGGGGTGAGCGGGAAAACCTGTGGGAAATGCCGTTTGAAGCCATTCGGTTTATTGGGTGTAAATCTGGAAGCACATTACTGCAGCAACTAGGAAAGTGTGCTGAAAGAGAGCCAACTGCCATTTTACAACATCCCCACTTGTGGCGGGAAGAAGATCCACGAACGTGAAGAAAGTCCTGCCTGAACCGCAGAATGTCAGAGATATGACAATATTGGTAATTTTCAAACAGTGCGTCATTCAAAAAAAAATTATGCTTACAAAGCAGAAAGAAAAGTCTTTTTAAGGAAGCTCTATACAAGTACAGGAACCACTGCCAGGAAATCACTTCTCTTGGCAAAATCAGAGAACAAAAGCCAAAATTGGAGGACCAACATGGAACTCAATGAGCAAGTTGGATACAGGAACTGGAATCTCAATTCTGTCTGATGAGTTAAGTCGCTGCGAAAAAGTTACTCTGCAATCTTCATCAAACAAATTTCGAGATCTAGGAGGAATCAAGCTAATAAAGTCAGTTTGATGCAACATTGAGATACAAGAACAGAAAATTTCTGAGACACGATGAGAAAGATTTTAGGGCCTTGCTCATCCCGTGAAATCATTGATAACCTCTTGTGTCTATGATAAGCAGTTGGTGGTCCCATGCGTTCTCCGTCTGAAGGGCCTCCAGAAGATTCGCCAGGGACGTCTTGGTATTCGCAAGTGTCAAGCCAGGGCTCAACAATCCATATTGTGGCCAGTATCTCTCATTCTCTTGAAACCATGGTCTCCAACTGTGCATCACCTGTGCCATCTGTAGACAGATGTGAAAAGAACCACTTATGTCCTCTACTTTTCCACCCAAACCATGGGAATGTCTTGATATGGACTATTTGCATTCAAAAGGAAAGTATTTCTCATCAAAGATTATTATTCCTGCTGGGTTGAGGTGCAAAAGCCACATGGGCTCACCTTTTCCGAAAGACTGTTCACGTCTTCAGAGACTATTCCCCACATGTGGCATTCAGGAAGGGGGGAGGGGTTTGAAGAATGTGTACATAATATGCAGAGATAAAAGCTTTGGGGGAAGATGTAAAGGGTTAACTTTTAACACTAATAAATACTGAACATGTGCATATGGAACTATGTAATAATGATACATAGAAGAGAATGAGGTGAATCTGAGACATGTATTGTCTCCTTCACATGGCTTTGTATGGTTAATTTGAAAAAGATCTATCTTTAGCCAGATCTCTAGCTGGGTCACATCTTCCAATGTGACCCAGCCACAGCAGTTGAGAGATTTGAAAATCAAGGGTGATTCAGAGATGGACAGAAACTCTAACTGCAGGTCTGTTTCATGTGACAATCAATATTACCATGAAGATTTTCCCAATATTGTATTGGTCTCAACCTCCTCTTAAGATTCAAAAAGCCATAATTCTCTGGTCTTTCTCTTTACCTCAGACCTATGTCTTGGGTTCCGACTCTTTGAACTGCTTATTTTTGCATGGCTCTTATTTATCTTGATCAGGGTGTGAGTCACAAGGGGAAAAAGTATTTGCCCTTTCAAAGCCACAGGCCCCACTCTCCAAGTCCATTGAGTTTCAGCCATAAACCGGATTGAATTTGTTGGAAGTTCTGCGCCAATTAGTGAAAATTGTTAAAGCTCTCCAAAAGACCACCTGACCTTTCCAAAGAACTGGAGGACCTTTCCTTTAAATTGTAAAGCTCATGAGCCGTGTTTTAAAAAACCTTGGTGATGAAAATTGCTTCCGATTGATATGTGCATATACAAAACAGCTTCCCACCCCCCTCCCCCAAACCACTCAACAAAAATGATGGGCCAAAGACAAGGGATGGGGACTGGCTTCTGAATTCAGGCCTCTGGACCATTTTGGAAAATGTGCAGAGCCCCAGTCTCCAAAACATTTGGCCACAGTTCATAATTCAGGTTAACGACCTTCCAACAGAACTGTTTCTCTCTCCTCAGAGCTTTTCCAGCATGTTTTTTTAAAGTTTGGAATAGCTTCTTGTTTTTATATTCTGTACCTCGATTTATAAAGCCAAAGATCATATATGCTTTAACAGCTGTACCAACTTCAAACATTTCTGTACTTTATGTTGCTGTACTCACTTTAAAATTGTACCAATGACTTCACCTCCTTCCTTTCTAACGTAGGAAATATGGCAGCCTATTTACATACAAAAACAACCCTAGTCAGCAATGAGATAACAACGAAAAAATCTATTTAATGGGATTGGTTGAGAGGAAAAATAGTGGTAGGAATAGCAGGACATTTGGACACAGTTCCATTGTCTATTACATGAGACGTTTTTCTGTGATCTATATTCTGCTTTGTCCATAGAATTTATTTATAGTTATGTATTCTTGATAGGTCTTACAGACCTCTTCAAATTTGATGCTCATCATCTATCATTGGTGCAGAGTTCATTTAAGATATTTTATCTCGACTACTACTGAAAAAAAATGTTTTAGCTAAGCTTTTCATCTTGCATCATCAGGAGTCGCAACAATACAATGCAAGGGATATTAATGAATTTATATTTGAGAAAGGCGCTGCTTGGTTGGTAAGTGGACCCTGATTGCTAGAAACATTGCCGTGGAGAATGCATAAGTTGATGGTAACTGATAGTTACTAACCACACAGTTTAAATTTCAAACAAAGCAGCTTGACTGATGGGTGACATTACCCTGAGGAATGAAGCAGCAAATGGCCATCACATTTGTTTAGCCTTTGGAAGAACATGTACACACACTGCATCCGTTTCAGCTAAACAAACCAATCAGCACTCTCTTCTCATACAATATAAAGGAAATCAACAAATTTATATTGTATTCTTGCAAATGTCCTGATGAGTGCAAACTGAAAAGCTTTGGCAAAAGTTTTTCCAGCAATCCTCAAGTTCTGTACTACCATAGAATCCCTTCAGTGCAGAAGAGGCCATTCAGCCCATCAAATCTGCACCGACTTTCCAACAAAATATCTTACCCAGACCCTCTTCCCCCCACCCTATCCCTGTAACCCCACACATTTACCATTACTAATCCATCTAACCTACACATCTTGGGACACTAAGGGGCTATTTAGCATAGCCAATCCACCCAACCTGCCCATCTTTGGATTGTGGGAGGAAACCCCTGCGTACATAGGGAGAAAATGCAAACTTCATACACTCACCCAAGGCCAAAATCGAACCCAGGTTCCTGGAGCTGAGACAGCAGTGCTAACCAAAGAACCATTTATATTTTGCGATCTGAATGTTCTGTACTCAAAGATGCTATTGAAGATTCCCTTCCTGGAAACTACACAATAGTATCAAGCCAACTCTTTTAGAAGTATTAAACCATCTAGCAACATTCATCTTTCAGTATTTGGAATTGCAGCCGTAAAATTGATGTGCATTGCTTTTCAAATAACCAGCCTTCCTCACTCAACAGTCATTTGTGCGTTTTATTTTGTATCTCAATAGGAAGACATATGATAAATTGTATAATGTAGTAAAACTGAATAGGATGTTTGTTTACATGGGAGAACGTAATTACAAAACATTGTTAAATTCTACATGGTGTTCTTCATAAATCTAACCCACAGCTGCTATTCCAGAGGAATGTGTCCCTAACCTAGCCACTTTTCCAGTTCAGCGAGGCAATGGAACACACACGTTAAATTGTTCAAATAGGTTCATTAGTGTAATGTTAACTTTAATTTTAAATACAGCTTGAGGGAGATTTGGACTAGAGGGGTGTGGGTGCTGCCCGGGTGAGATGTGAAACTGGAGAATAAGGGTTAGGAGATTTGGACAAGGCAGGAATAGAGGGAGAGATCAACAGGGCATTGGGAGTTGCTCAAGGCAGACTAGGGAATAAGGGTCAAGATGAGCATTGGCAATGGGTTAGGAGAATAGTACTTGGGTTTAAGAGCAAGACGTCTGGATAATAAAGTTGGTACTGAGGTGCAGCCAATAAAAGGATGTTTGATGCATGATAACTTGACTGTGCGTAAATTGTATAAAATTGCTTCCACAAGAAGACAGAGACAGAATTCTCCAATCACTGTTCATGGTGGGCTGAGGAGCAGTGCACAACCACAACCTGCAGTGCCACACCCCCAGAGCAATAAACAATTCTGGAGCTGCTGCCCCCAGTCTCACTTAGACATACAAAAACAGGAGTAGGCCACCAGGTCTTTCAAGCCTGCCCCACCATTCAATAGTCATGGCTGATCTATGCTGGCCTCAACTCCTTTCTGTGCCATTTCCCTGTAGCCCTCTATTCCTCAATCTATCAAATATTCATCCACCTCCACTTTGAATACTTATAATGATCCAGCCTCCACCACCTTTTGGGGCAGAGAATTTGAGATTCACCTCTCTGCAAAAAGCAATTTCTACCCACTTGTTTTAAATGACTAGCCCTTTATCTTAGCTATGTCCCCTTGTTCGAGACTATCTCCCAAGTGAAAACATCTCACGACCTACCCTGTCAAACACCCTCAGGATCTTGTACGTTTGAATAAGGTTACCTCACTCTTTTAAACTCAAAAGAATACAGACCCAGACTATTTGGTCTCTCTTGATAGGATAACCCTCTCATCCCAGGAATTTGTCAGCACCTTTCGTGGTATCTCAATTTGCAGTTTGAACTTCAAACAGCAGCTTAACAATGGAAAGATGAAGGCTGGCTGCGCTGGTGGCAGGGCTCATCTTTCTGGTTTATAATAAAAAATTTAAAATATGTTTATACAGTTCCTTTCATTACCTTAGGGTGCCCCAAAGCACTTTACATCCAATTGACTACTTTCTAAAATTGTAATCATAGCTGCATTGTCAGAAATGTGGCAGCTAATTTGTGCAATGTCCAAAGTGATGAAATAATAAACATCTGTTTTTACGATGTTTGACAATGTCACCAGTAAGTTCCAAAGTACTGTGCTAAAGTGTCAGGCTGGAATTACACAATCTCTGGAGTGGGATTTTAACCCTCAATCTTCCACTTTAAGAGTTTTGCTAATACTTGCCATGTAAGCAATGTTACATGCCATGTGCTCGTCCAAGAAAAAGCTGCATCGTCAAAACCATACCCTGAGGGAGAATATATTGCACTTCAAGGCAGAAATAATAGGATGAAAATCCACATGTACAACACAACTTGGAAAACAGGTTATTAAAGGGGGAGCTATGGTACCCCTCACATTTCAGAGGCAGCACAACAAACTGGGGATCAAATCAGTGCCTAATGCAGCACAGATTAAGTGCCAGGAGGTAGAAAATGCAAGACAACCATGTAAACTGCAGTAGTGCTGTGGTGTGGAAGGTGTCTTTTTCATAGAATTCCTACAGTGCAGGAGGCCATTTGGCCCATGGAGCCTGCACCGACTACAATCCCACCCAGGTCCCATCCCCGTAATCCCACACTTTTACCCTGCTAATCCCTCCTTTTCCTATAACAAAATTAAGTACTTCCATTTAGGCTGCAATAAAATTGAAACAGCGAGTACGCTATATTCTCTCAGCGCTCTACAGAAATTTTATAAAGTACATGACTGCATGCAGATTTCAAGGAGCTACTAGTAATGCCCAGAACAGAGGGGACCAGTAGGGCACTGAGTAAACCACCAGCACAAATTGGATGCATTGAGATCAAAGCTAGAAGTTGGTATCCACCGAGATACAGAAATAGAAATTGGTATCTGTTCTGCCAACGTCAAAGTAACTTCCACTGAATCTGGTCCATGCCAAGTGTCAGATGAAGCACATAGAATCTGATACCCTTGTCCCAAACGCAGGCAATGAACAACAGCGAGATCACTTTTTCTACTGCAAAGCAAGTACCCCGCCCTCTGCTCTGTATCTTCGGAAACAATTCTGAGCTATACAATTGAATTGCAGCACCGGAAACATTTGTGAATTTGAAGGAATGGTTAAATTTATACTTGCAAAAGGTGGTCCTGTCATTAGGAAGCCTTAACTAAATTTAAACATTGAATAAGAGGGGCAATGCACTAAAGTGGGATGGCACGCCAGCACAGTGGTTAGCACTGCTGCCTCACAGCACCAGGGACCCAGGTTCAATTCTGGCCTCGGTCACCATCAGTGAGGAGTTTGCACTTTCTTCCTGTAACTGCATGGGTTTCCCCCAGGTGCTCCAGTTTCCTCCCACAGTCCACAAAGATGTGCTGATTAGGTGGATTGGTTATGATAAATTGACCCTAGTGCCAGGGCGATTAGCAGGGTAAATGTGTGGTAAAGTTACAGGAATAGGGCCTGGGTGGGATTGTGGTCAGTGCAGACTTGATGGGCTGAATGGCCTCCTTCTGTACTGTAGGGATTCTATGATTCTAAGTACTAAAATCCTTACTGGTTTGTGGGGGTCTGCTTATACAAGTGTTTCAAGAATAGCTTAAATAAAAGGGACGACCTTAGAATTAAATACCCACTGTACCAGTTTCTTGCAGAGGATGCATGTTCAGACATTGGAGTCCCTAATCTGACAATTAGAAAAAGAAAAAAAAACAACCTAGTGAGGCCAGCTGCAGAGTTCCGAAACTTGGGTTAGGACATGAATGGTTGTTCCCTTATTCTACATTTGCAGTTACATATATGCCCTTTTGCATTTCATGGAGGAGTTTAAGCAATATATCTGGCTAAGTAAAAAGGTAAACTACATTTTTGTTCAAGCCCAACTCAGGGTTTGTTTTGGATGGTGTTACATCACATTCAACTCTTCTCCAAAAACAATTCATTTTGGCCAGTGACTTTCTGCACGCATAGGGTATGAATTAGGAGCCCCTTTCAATACTATATGACCCTTGGGTTCTTTCCCTTTCCCTGCATTTAACAAATGGTACTCTTTCTTCATGTTAACATTCTGAAAACCTTTTTCATAAGGTGTACTTCTTGTGCTACCAGTTGCTGCAACCAATGGAGGAAATGTTGAAGCACTTGCTCTGGCAGCAGCTTTTTAAAAAAAAGGCATACATGGTTCATGATTATAAATAACTATACTCAGCAGAACCAGTTTTTCAATAAAATTATTTGCTGGATGAGAAGAAGGTGAAATAGCGGATCTCCAGGAGCGTGGAGAATGCAGTATAAAGTAGAGGACTTAAACAATTACCAACTGGCATCATTTTGATAATTAATTTGTTAAATAAAATAAATGGCTGTCACAAAGGCCAATCAATTGTATGGTGACTGCCCAAGTATGAAGAACCAGCACAGCATTTGAAGCAGCTGACAAAAAGTATTTTATGCAACAGCAGATCAGCAGCTTGCCTGAGCATTCATTCTCTTAAACAAAATTGCAGCTATTTTTAAAGACCGTGTATGGTATACATTTGTTCAGCACTGGCATCTAAAATTAAATTCCCGCTAATTTCAAAGGTCTAAAATGTCAAATTCTATAAGCATTTACCATACTCTCAAATCCCACTATTTAGATAATAGATCTTACATTTAAAATTTAGTTTTATATCTTTACAATTTCTGGAATGGCCTCCATAAATTGTATCACACTTCAGTGCATCAATACTAGGAAGTGTTTCTGCAATTCATGTACTCACTGCTCATGGTTAATAGCATTCCAACCTTGAAGTCACTTCATCAATATTCCCCTTTAGCAACTGGGAAAATATCTGTATATAACAGGCTAGGGAATTAGTATTGTGGATCATTTATTATTTGCAGAGTTTTTTTTCCATTCACATAATAATCCCCATGACAATTAGGTTTATAGAAGTATTGCCAGAGTACCTCAGGACGGGTACACACCAGCAATTTTTGTTTTAACCATCTTGCGAAATGCCTCAGAGGAATAATTTGAAATCCTGCATTTATTTATGTCACTGATTGATATTCGTACATTGGGTCAATTTAGATACGTTTCCCAAAAAGCTCCAAAATCATAAATTCTCTTCACAAGATCAAGCAAACTTTTACTAATGTTATAATGAAAGCTTTTGGTATACCACAATATGCAGAGCTCTTCCCAAACTCAAATGAATCCTAGGAACCAAAAAGAGACTGGTTCAACCATTAGAAGTCTTTCACAACAAATTCCAAAAAACACTTAAAATGTATCAATGTATTCCTCATGTAACCCAAAATGTAAACTGGCTTTATAAAAATGTATTTTAAGTTCGAAATTACTATATTAAATCCAATAAAACTTAAAAATTGAACTGATCCATGCTGATGGTCAAATGACAGAGCTCAACATGTTCTGAATCATACTAAAAGAAAATAAACATATTAAATTAGTCAAGCTACAAGACAAAAGTGCAAGACCTAAAGTACGCCTGGCAAGGAATTCATTGCATAAGCAAAACACCATAATATTAAGCAGCTGCTTGTATCTTTCTTATCCACACACTGAAATCTAGATCTGCTTTTTAAGTGTTACTGTTTCTATGCAAAATATTTGCACGAATGCCATGGAGAGAAACACCAATTTTAGTGTGTGTCAACTTAATTTCCCCAAGATGCCATCATCCACTATTTTCCTCAAAGATTTGCAAGGTCTCATATTAAATAGGAACTAAAAACCAGTACAATGTTGCTGAATTTAGGAATATCTACTACAGGGCATGTATATGCCAAACATAAATGGTATCAGTATATTAACACATCAGTTTTAAGTACTGGCAGTTTATTGCCCATCATACAAAATGAACCAACATGGCAGTTGTGCCAATGATTAAAACTCTTAGAACATATGTACATAGTATACTTGCAAAAACATTATTTCAAACAAAACAAATCTGTATCAACTACATTGTACAGAATAAAGTTGGTCTTGGATTACAATGGTAAGTTGAACAGCTGGTTACCAAAGGCACTTCCTACAAACAGGAAATATCATCTGCAGGCTACAGGAATTTGAAGACATGTGTTTATCCTAGCCATAGCATAATTCAATTTTTAAAAAAGAAAAATGTTCAAAAGCAAAACGATTTATTCACTGTACAATTAAAGATTTTAGTAATATTTCAGTCATCATCAGTGGTATTGCCTTGCAACAATCCTTCTGCATTGCTTTTGTCATCTCTTTCTGTACTGAGACTTCTGTGGCTTGGTTTGCTTGAATGGTCCTTACCATCACCATGACTTTGTTTGTGAGATCGCTCTTTGCTTCGACTGCGCTTGCGAGCTTTCTCTTTGCTATGACTACGCTGCTTCTTTATCCGTTCACCATCATTCTCATCAGTCCTTTCTCTGCTAATACTTCTTTTGTTTGATTTTTCTTTATGTTCATTTCGGTGTTTAGATTTCTCTTTGCTTTTGCTTCTACTACGTTTGCTGACACGACCCCTGCCAGGACTACTGCTTCTATGTCTTTTCTCTCTGCTCCTGCTTCGACTATGCCTTTTATCTTTTTTTGATTCCTTTTTATCATCTTTATGCCTCTTTTCATCCTTTTCTCTTCTTTCTTCCTTACGTTTTCTGTCTTCTGTCTTTGATTGGCTTCTTTTATCTCGATCTTTAGATCTCGATTCTTTCTCAACATTTCTTTCCCTATCTCTATCACTTACTCTTTCTTTGTCTTTCTCGTAATCTTTTTCTCGCCTTCTGCTTCTTTCATTTTCCTTCTCCCTCTCTTTATCTCTATCCTTTTTATCACTCCTTTTATCTCTGCTTCGACTTCTGTGATGGTCTCTGCTTCTGCTTCGTCTGCGGTCCAAGCCTCTATCTGTGCTTCTAGATTTATGTCTATCCTTCTCACTTCGCTCTCTGTCTTTAATTTGCTCTCGTTCCCTTTTCTGTCGTTCTCTTTCTCTTTCCAATTCCTTGTCAAAACCAAAAGATCCATGGCCTTCTCTATGACGACTTCTGCTTCTAGATCGCCTAGGAGATTTGCGTGGGGTAAGAGATCTTCTTGGTGACCTGAAAGACAAGTCAATAAATTGCCATAAAATTCTAAATGTTTTAAAAATAGCATTTTAAATGTGTGATATTTAAATAATCCAAATGCATTACCTCGAATGTCTGCGCTCTGAAAGACGTTCTGGCTCTTCCATACTATCCTTCCCATCCTTTTTGGCAATTTTCCTTGGTCGAGTTTTGAGATACTGGTCCAAATTCTTTTGAACAGGAACTGGGATCCTTGGGAATAAGGTAGAGAACCATTCCAGTTTAGTAAGGAAAGAACGAATCATTTCTCCTATTGTCATGACACATCCTCCTCCAGCCTTTACATCAAGTTCCTGAAAAACACAATAAGAACATACTATTGGTAAAACAGATTTTTCACTCTTCACATTTGTGTTAGCATGTGAAATATTCACAAACCCCTGCTTTTTAAGAAGAATGTACTACCTTTGATGTAAACTACTCATTTTCACATGCAGTTCTACCTGCAAAATTTTGAAGCCTATCCCAAAATTAATGTTGATGCCTGTAATAAAATGGTTAAAAATTAGACTGTTCCTATTGGAACTTCTGTAATACCACTAACAGCTTATGCAAACTGTTTTGCATGTATCTGCAAAATAATAGGTACCATTTCTCCTAGAACTGACATAATAAAACCCCCTCAATATTTGATCTAAGGCTGAATTTTAATCACCCTGCTTGGAAAAACCTCCCACAACCAATCTCTTCAAAACCAGATAGGCTTTTTAAACAAATTACTTAGTGCACCAGCAGCACAAATTGATTAACATTTATGTAGCTACAAGGATTATAGCTAAATTTGAAAACTGTCGGCAAGCCGTTCAATTTTCTTCTTGTATGTTGTGATCCTCACTTAACATTAAAACAATTTTTGAAGCAATAGCAAACCAACTGCCATGAAGCAGTGAGGTATAATCAATTAACATTCAATATAATATATTTTGAAACTGTATAGTCCACAATGACCATTGTCTTTGGAAAAGGGTCATTACCGCATGATTGCCTCCTTGCCATGCCCTCTCACAGCTCAGGACATGTTAGTCAGCTATTGTCAGTTTCCACCTACAGTGCAAGCACACAGGAAAATCAGATTTTATTAGGCTAGAAAAACAAAAAAGACAGTCTAAACATAAAATAAGCGCTTGCACTCACACACATTAATCAATAGTGTTGCTCAGCTACATTTCCAAATTCACCTGCTGCCAATGAAGATCTAAAGAAGAAAACAGGGCAATTAGCTTAATGCTGGCAGTCTCAGAGCTTTATTAAACTCAGGCTCAAATCTAAAGTTTTGATGGAGACAGATGTAATCACAGGCAGAATGGCAGCTTCGTGTTGTAACAGTGTACTTCAGTGTGCTACTCAAAACATGTCCAATACTACCAACTCACTGTGTATACATGAAATGGAGAGAGAAAATAAAATCAAATTTATCCTCTGAAAAATCATGTTCTTTTGAATGCATTACAAATATTTTTGTTGACACAAGTGGGTACATTTTAAAAGGTCCGTGACAGGGATGGTAATATTACTTAAGTCGATCAAAGATACTGAATTATAGCGGTCAATTGAACTCAACACCCTTTATCACTGCATTTATCTAGGTACACGGAAATAGCATTTATATTCTAAAAATGGGGACTACTCAGCACTTCATCACTAGAAGCTGATCAATAGTTTCTACTATATTATCTCTTTCTTCCTTTTCCCAAGAAAAATGATTTCATACACCCTACAAATTAGCTGGATACATTAGCATGGGTTTAAGTGTGCATTTGTTTTAAGAAATTTACCGTTATAGTTAGAAAAAAATTACAAAAGCAACCAAATCAAGACTTTAAATTAATAACCTTAAGCAGGAATGAAGAATAGCTCTACAAGTAGTTTTCAACATAAAAGTAGGAAATGCTTTAGTTCAGATCTTAAGCAATCTATTTGCTACATGTTAAATGTAGAAACTTGAGATATGTGAATTCAAAGAAAGATCCAGTTTTTTCAGATATTTCATGGAAGACAGAGATTGCACCAGAACCAGATACCATGTTCCATTTATTGCTTCTGCTCATAATAGTCTCTTGCGCTATTTTGTTTCTGTTAGAAAGCTTGCAATTGTTAGGGATGGGAAATAAGTTGAATAGGCCATTGTTGCAAATAGCCACCATTGCCCTCTGATAACCAGTCTAAACTTTATATTAATATACTTTTTCCAGGAGTTGAAACAAAATTGTAATTTTTTCCCTTTAAAAATGCAATCAGTTTCAAAATTAGATGCCAACATACCTCACGAAAACACTCTCGGCATAATGGTAACCTGCACTCAATTTTTTGTAGCCTATCAAGTTAAAAAATGAACTTGTATAAAATGTAAAGCAATTCAAATCTTGGTGCAGCACAAAATAGCACTTTTCCATGAAGTGCAAATAATTTGAATTCACCAAGCCTAAGATTTAGTCTGGCAAAAAGCTATCCAGTAAAATTTTAAATAATAATGCATTCAGTTTCCAGACCAGACTGTGAATCTGCTTTACATTCAGGATTTTCTAAGTATTGTTAAGTTGAAAAATAAATACGACTTGAATAGTTATGGACAAGTTGAAAGTGGTTAACAATCTGGTAGTTGTTGCAAACTCAGGCACAGTTTATAAAGATCTGAGGTTCACTGAATTGCTCACCACCTTTAGTAATGAACTGAATGCATGCATCAAAGGATCACATAGGATCTATGGCACAGAAACAGGCCATTTGGCCCAGCCAGTCCATACCAGTTTTTTATGCTCCATTAAACCCCTTCCCATCTTTTCTCATCCAACTCTACCATTGTAAGCATCTATTTCCTTTTCCCTCATATGCACTCTATCAAAACCTTTCATAATTTTAAAGACATCCATTAAGTCACCCACCCCCTCAATCTTCTTTCTTCAAGAGAGAAGAGACCCAGCCTGTATCTTCTTTTGTCCAAGCATTTCTGGTAATACCTCTTTTGCAGCCTCTCCATATACACCCTTTAATAATATGGTGACCAGATCTGCACACATTACTGTGTGGTCTAATTAAGGTTCTATACAAGTTTAGAATAACATTCACTTCTTTCTAATTTTGATTGTGATGGAGAACCATCCACAAGTTTGTGGATGATACAACCATTTAAGTATGGATCTTAAGAAGAAAATAATAGATTGGAGGAGGATCTTGATACAGTGGGAAATGTGTCTGTTCCTGTCAGATGTCTTTTAACATTGACAAGTGCAGCAAACATGTAGCCAGACTACTTCACAGATATTGGATCTAGTTTTGGTCTGCTCACACAGTACAGACATTGAGACCCTAGAAAAACTTCAGGAAGACTCCTGAACTGATAAACCAAGAGCCATTAAACTGGTTATGGCAGACCAAGAAACTGGTATCTTTTACACTGAAATTTATGCTTTGCTAATGTCATTCAAATAAGGTTTAACTATTTGAAGTAGATGAAGCAGGGATAATTAGGGGACATTAAATTCAAGCTACAAAAATATATAACACTTTTACCTATGTTATTTTTTTTTCACAACCTCAGGACATCTCAATGTGCTTTACCACTAACGAGTACTTCTGGAAGTGTAATTACCATTGAAGAAGAAGAAAATGCGTGAGCCAAACTGTGCACAGTAACTTCCCACTGACATCAATGAGATACATGGGCAAAAAATCTGTTTTGGTGACTTTGAACACGTCACGAGAGAACACCTTTGCTCTTTTCATAGTCACCTCAGAAAGAGAGCTTCAATTTAATGCTTTATTCTAACAGCAGGACGTCCAAATGCAGCACTCTCTTAATATAACATTGAAGTGTCGACCTTGATTATGTGCTTAGGTCTCTAAAGTAGGGCACGAACCCATAACCTTTCACATCAATAGCAAAAATGCTACCATTAAGTCAACATTAATTATGCGACAGTACTTTTCACTATCATATTGTAGTTAAGTTGCTGGCATCTGCTGATGGGCCATATGGTTGACTCTTGCTTCTCGTTCTTATTTAGGTGCAGATTTGTTATATGCATTCTGAAGAGCGCTGGTTGAGCTTCCAAGAATGATAAACATTGCGACATACAAACTGTAGCAGCTTTACCAGTCACTGTGATTGCTTCAAATTAGCTGAATTTTTGAAAATGAACCTCCCAGTTTCTCCCTAAATTAGCCTATGAGTTTGTCTCTATGTGAGCAACTGTTGGGAGTACAAAGAGCTAGAAGTGACAATGTGGTCAAGTTACACCATGCCAGGAAAGGTTCAATTAACCTCTTACCCTGCCCTTTATTTTTGCATGTTTAGTATCTGCACACTCCAAAGGGAACATATCTTGGGTTGGATTTGCGGCAGTGATCATACCCTGGTGAATACGGTACAATATATATTTGTGATATAAAGAACATAAATATAACAGCACCCCAAGATCTCCCTCTAATTCCTGTAAAAAAAAATTAAACTGTACTGTGGCACAGCAGTCTCTATAATATGCATCAGCAGAAGTCAGCCCTAGGTTACCGTGAATTCAAGTCTGCAGGATTCCACGATAGAAGGTCAGTGGTTTAGGAGATTCACTAGCAGCATGGCATTTGATTCTAAATGGGATTAGTCAATTCATCAAAAAATATTTAAGTCACATCACCCAGGACAATATGAACAAAATACAATTTAGTCTGTGCATAATTAGCATGGCAGCGAGAAACCAGATTTAAAATGCTATTCTTCACAGAGAAATACAAATATTTACATCTATAAATTGGAGATTCAATACATAAAGTCTCATCTAAAATTAATTTGAACACCAATTCTTACTCCACTATGCCCAAAGTCAATGAAAACCACAATCCTTGCCAACATACCTCTTCATCATCTAAAAAAGGTTCATACCAATCCCACAAATCAGCTGGGGGCTGTGTGTACCTTTAGAATAAAATAAACATTCAAGATGTTACAAATATACAGAAAACACTGGACAAAGAAATATCACTTATTTGCACGTTAAATCTCTTTTACATTGCAATTTTAATTTCTGCAGATTGGAGCTATATTGTCCTCTCCAATTTGCAGCCTCAGCTGGAGCCATGTCACAATAAACACAATTAGAACTGGCAAATTCATTGTGCATGCATGAGATTGTCAAATTTAGAATATCTAATTTTACCAGAGTGAGGCAGTGGGTGCCCTTCCATTTCCTTATACAGATAATAGTGGGAGAGGGGCACACGTAGTTAGCTGCACTTTTTAAAATGTGAAAACATCTTTAAGAACACTTCTCAAAATCGCATTTCTTTTTGCAAACCGAATGAAAGCATACAAAGTTTCAAATCACTTTACATATCAAGTGTAAAGTCTCTCTTGATTAGACCAGTGCTCAAAGCTAAATGTCAATTGAATTAATCACTACATCAATGGCAATGAATAGCCCAAGTAACAGCTCAGCTAAGAATCAATTTGAAAGAACGTAACTAACTCATTACTTTCAAATTGAAACATCTAGATCCCACCTTCAGGTGAACTGTTACTTCACTAATAAAATGAAGAAACTCCCTCACAACGGAAAATGATTCCTACATTTTAAACAGAAACTTGTCTGAAGCGCCATTCAGCCAACCATGTTATTTAAAATAGCAAACTACCATATTACATTTAGCAGTTAAAATTAACCATCAAGTAGCTGACAAAAGTATCAGGAATGTAACCAAGCTTTAGATATCTGTATTTTAAGGATTGCTTATAAAAAAGACATACCTAATATACATGAAGCCTAAACCCCGGATGTACGGAGAGTCAGTGTGTGTTATTAGGCCCATCACCTGTTTACGAGTTAACTTCAGGGTAAACAGCTTGTACAGTAGACAAAAGGCAGTGGAAACAATGCCTCCCGTTCCAACACCTCGTACCTGAAATAAAAATTCGAAGAGAATTTTGTACAAGTGTTTACACAGAATTTTATTACACTCAATTTTATTTTCTAGAAACAGCATACATGGATCAGAGGCAAGGTGAGAAAGATTGACCCATCAGGGAAGCAACTGAATGGGCTAGGTGGCTATTGGTATCTACAGAGCACAAATATTAAGTAATAATCAGCCCCAGTAAGAGGGTGTCACCATTTTCCCTCAACATTCAATATCATTACAATTGCTGAATCCCCCAACATCAACACTGTCTGGGTTACCACTGGCCAGAAACTTAACTGGACCAGCCACATAAAAATACTACGATTGCAAGAACAGATCAAAGACTGGATATTTGCACTTGGTGACTTACCTTCAGACTTCCCAAAGCCTCCTACCACTTACAAGCATGACTGAGTATAATAGAATATCTTCCACTTGCCTGTTGAGTTAGTATTTGCATATCTAGCAATATTCAAATGCTCATCACCATCCATGGCAAAGCGGCCTACTTAATTAATCCCAAGCCATCTCCTTAAATACTAATTCAGTGCACCACTGACACACCATGGTAGTTGTGCGCCACCTGCAAGGTGCACTCCAACAATTCGCCCAAGGTTTCTTTGAAAGCACTTCCAAAACCCTGCCACCTAAAAGCACCAGGGCAGTGGGCAAATAGGAACTAACATTACCATTTCCAGGTCACAGATCATTTGGACTTGAAAAGATATCACCACCTGTTTATTGACGCTGGATCAAAATCCTGGAACACCCCACTGTTCTATGGGAGTCCCTGCCCAAATGAACAGTGGTTCACGAAGACAATTCAACACCACTTTCTCATGGGCAATTAGTGATGGGTAATAAATGCTGTCCTTGCCAGTGATACTGACACCTTGTGAATAAAACTCTCCTATTGTGATCTGATGAAAGGTCATAATCCTGCACATTAACTGCTTTGTTTCTCCCCCCACAGATGCTGTCTGACCTTAATAGTTCAATCATTCTTTGAAGTAATTCCTTCGTGCAAGTTATCCATTATTTATCTGATTCACTTCAACTCTTTTGTTTGCTATAAAGAATGAAATCTAACAAATCAGGGTATCTACTCTCTACTGAAGGAGTTACAATGATGGGAGCTAGTACAAGCAGTCCAGTTGCCAATTTTGTGATGCGCGGTTTTTCTCCCACTTTGCGCTACTCCTCCACACAGCATTACAATGGGAAAATCAAAACCATGCCAAAAGGAACAGAAAGTGTGGCATGTCTAGCTTCAAGTCACTTTGGGAAAGGAAGTGGTTGAAAGAAGTCACTGAAATATTTCTACTGACTCCAAACACATTGAGACTACTTTGCTTGAATACAACATTTGCGCGCTTTGGATGCAAGTCGATGATTTAAAATATTTACCAGCAATCAATATTTCCTCGGTTAATCATTCTTTGCTTCACTTCACTCTTCTTGTTAATTACTTCCTCTAATGAGTTATCTTACACTGAGTGAATTGGAAGGAACCAGTCAAGTACTCTGCAAATTAGCAGCAGCTTGTCAGATATAAAAAATACCAAGAGAGGATACCTCTAAAAGTTTTTGTAACTTAAGCAAAGGATGGCAAAATAAAGCAGATGCTTAAGCAATTGTGTTCCCTTCCTTGCTAACTCTTTCATTTGATATTCTGATAGCACATTGTGCAGATGCAAGTTGTTCCAAAGAGCAATTATGTGAATTCTGAAAGCATGGTAAATATCATTGCTGGCAGTTTTAATACCTTGAAGAATAACAGATGAAAGGAACTTTACATGTAGGTAGGAATGATATTACAGTTAGTCAGTCCAAGTCAAAAGAAAAACAAATTAATTTTTGTATATATGTAGTTCATAAACTATACATTCATGAGAACCCTTTTTTTAAAGTTTAATTTATTAAAGAAAATTTTCACAATTACAGACAACTAAAGGACATTGCTGTGGAGAAGGCAAACTTTTCAGATGGTATAAGCAGCATTTAATATCAGATTGGGCTAAGAAAGACAGCTGGAAAGCACCTAAACTAACTGAAACAACTGTATTAAAGACCTCTATCAAATCTAGTTATACAAGACACCAGAGTACAGCTATTGGCAGTTCCAAGATCTAATTTAGATCAAACTGAAGGAAATAGTGGGAAGCAGGAAGGTTAAACAGCAGATATGAAGGTTGGAATTTTCCAGTTGTTCCTGTTGGTGAGATCTTCCAGTCCTGCTGATGGCAAATCGCTGCTGCGGGTTTCCCTGCAGTGGGAGGTGCATACAATGGGAAACCCCAGTTGACAGTGGCGGGACCAGGAGATCCTGCCGCTGGCCAATGGCAGGCCACCTCCTCCACAGTGAAACACACCGTTGGTGGACAGAAAACTTCACCCATAATATTTTATTTGGGTGAACAGGCATGAAGCCAATGCCAGCGGAATAAATGCATCTATAAGCAACATTGCCAAACAAAAAAATGCATGCAAGAACGGAACCAGGCAGCTTTCACATCATCAACAATACTGCAAATATACATAAATTAGCTGAAATTCAATTAAATAGCTACGGAGAATTCAAAAAGGAGCAATAATTTCGCTGTATGTGGTCCCACGTTGATCCATAATCAACAACAACAGATTCAAAGTATTGACTTTAAGGACAAGCAAGATGAACTTGGGAGTAAATTAGAAGGGCTAAAGAGGAGCAAAAACAGAGACTCTAATGTACTTGTGCACAATTCTTTGAAGATGGCAGGACAGGTTAACAATGCAGTTAATAAAGCATATGGTATTCTGGGCTTTTATAAATAGACAGAGTACAAGAGCCAGATGGTTATGTTAAATGTATATAAACACTAGTGCCCAACTCCAGATACCTTAGCTTAGGTTACACGTGAAGAATTTGGAGTGTACAAAAGCGATTTACCAGAATTGTTCCAGTGATGAGGGATTAGTATTATGCAGAAACTGGGGTTGATGTCCTAAGAACAGAGAAGACCAAGGGGAGATTTAAAATCATGAAGGGTTTAGATAAGAGTAAGTAGAGAAACAGTTTCCTGTGGTTGTAAGATCAATAATCATTGATCACAGATTTGACTGGCAAAAGAACATGAAGAAAACCCCTTTTATGCAACAATAATAAGTAATAAGGATTTGTAATGCATTGTCTGTTAGAGTGATCAATGCAGATTCGATAGTAGCCTTCAAAATGGAATTGAAGGAGAAAACATTGCAAGGACATTGGATAATCCTAACTAGATTGCGCTTTGAAAATGCTAGTGCAGACTCGAGGGGCCAAACTGAACTCATTCTGTGCTGTACTATTCTATGACCCTGCAAGGGATTTCAGGTACCCAACAAAAAAGAAAGGCAAGAAGGCTAGCGAGAAACAAGACAGAAATATTTATTTCCTACAGCACAACAGCAACTTCACTTCAAAATTACTTTGCTGGCTGTAAAGAGATTTGGGGTGCCCTGTGGTGATTAGAAGCACTATATAGATATACGTCTTTTTAAAAACTCAGCAATATTCAGGAGATAATTTGCTGGACTAGGTCGCTAGTAGTGGCCGTAGGTGCAGCCACATATGGAATACAGTGTGCAGTGTTAGTACCAAATGTTAATATACTGCCTCCAGACAGGGCAATTTTCATGAGACATAAATATCAGTTTGGAGAAGTTATGATTCGTGTTTTTTTAATAATGTAAATAAATCTCACCTAGTTGAATAGATTAGAGAAGGATAAAATTGCAGTACTAGGACAATTGTAAAATAGACAAAGAATTTGGCTACATTCAGGAAAGCTTTCCTTTATATGCAGTCATTGACCCTAGATTGCTGAAATTTGCGACAAACTTGGAATTCTTTAAGCCTAATCATTCAGTTTTGACCCAGTTGTAGTGGTCCCAACCTCAATCAGATGTTTGAGGTTTTAGGCCCCAATCCAGAGACTTTCAGCATGCAACCTAGAACAACACTACAGGTAGTGCTACATGTTGGACGTGCTGTCTGTGGAATTGAACACTAAAGCTGGAGTACAAGGGTCTGGTATACACAGGATTAATGAGGAACTGAGTACAGTACCGCCCACAGTGATGTAAGAAAGCAAATGACCCAGAAACAGGGGTCAGTGTGGTGTTGAGCAGAGACAATCTAGACCTCAGCATGGAGACAACTTCTAGCTTGTACCCTTTACTGTGCGTGTGTAAATAGATTACGTAGTTAATTAAAGGCTTATAGCTAATCTACAGAAAGCTACAGACTTATTTAAGACAGACCATTCTGTAACCCCAATACCTGCCTAACATGGCGGCAACAATGGGATCAAAATCAAGGACCTCTCTAAAATGCTGAGACAAACTGAAACACCAGAAGATTAATAACTGCAACATGCCTTTCTGACCTGAAAGAAGCTCCCAGAAAAATTGGGAGGGCACAACAGAAATTTTTTTCCAGAAAACACTCCAGAGAAAGGTCTGGAAGTTGAAGGCAGAGATGTTTTCTGCAGCAGAAGATCCATTGAATCTCCTTTAGAAGTCTAGCCTCAGATTGCAAAGTTGACAAAGCCTGCAAGGGTGAGCTAAATCTTTTAAAATTCCAGGCTGCAGCAAGTTTTGAGAACCCTTTAAGTAATTCAGTTTCAGAAACAGCACGTGAAAGAAATCTGTCGTTAAAACTAAGCCCAAATTGGAGTCTCAATGTATGGCCTCTGAGCTCATCGGGGAAAAAAAGAGAGGGGAAATAATCAATTAATTAAACATTTCAGGAACACCATGATTGTCCAGCTCAGTTAAAATCAAGCACAAGTTAAAATTCAACACTACTTTACTCAGCAAAAATAAGCCACTGAACAAAAGAAGTCGGCAGGATGCTAATCCAAGCAACCACTGATTTTTTTTAAATTCAGAAGGCTCACTATCGCCAAATTGTAGTGCTCACCAAAATCAGAGTGTGCAATAATTCCCTTTGCCTCAGGGAACAGTGTCGTTACCTTGAAATCCAGAAAAGGCTCCAGAGAAAGTTTAAAAACTGAAGGCAGAACATGAAATCACCTTCCAGCACAATTCTCCAATTTAAAAAAGCACAAGTGACCCAGACGTCTTGTTTTGTAGCTTTCCTGCAGTTAGAAAGTTGAGTAAAAGACAGTGCAACAAGAGCCCGCCAAGACCTGACAATCGTGGAAAGAAAAACTGAAATAAATCAGTTACTGCACAGCCATTTTAAAGCTGCAAACGCAATTGCATTTAAAACTGCAACTGCAAAAAAATTAAATGATCGTGGATTTAGTCAAACTTAATGAATCAGTTTGGATTCGGCTCTGGAGCGAGTCCAATGAAAAATTGGGTGTCCTGGAGAAGAAATGTTTTAATTATTGGAGTGCATCAGATCCAAACAGAAAACCTAAAGTAGTCCAGATACCTTTTATACTTATTAGGTGAACTTGGTGATGAAGTAATCTTAATGCAGTGCATTGCCCTCAACCACGTTCAATGAAATATTAAATGCCGTTGATGAATATTTTAATCTTCAAGTGCGAGGAGTCTGCACAGCTGAAAAAGAGAGACAGAAAACTCCCTGCAAAGCAGTAAAAGGGGTGAAAATTATAGCTGAATAAATTCCATGAGAGCACCAGAGAGGTAAGGAACTGTCCAGAAGCCCCAAGTGCATGTCTTCTTGAAGGCCCTGGCATGTGTCCTGAACTGTACCAACAGATGGCAGTGAATGATAAAGACCATCACACATTACAAGGATCCATCGTGTCAGAGTTTGTTCCTCTGGAAAATTACAAAGTGAAACAAAATGAATTTAATGCCACTCTGAAAGACTGAAGAACCTGTTGGCAGAGAAGACTCAGGAATGTTCAATATTCTGGGAAAAAGCCAAGAGTGCAAAAAAACTGCAGCACTGAAAAAAAGTTGCACATTTGGAAGAAATCTTGGGAAAACATTACATTTCCAAAGAAATATATGAAGAAATAAAAATCAAGAACCTAGAACAGCAGGTGAAGGTAGAAGTTGTCACAAAAGAGCGCGACATTTCTGAACAATTGGCAGGAGTGCACTTGCAGAATGCGAGCTTGAAGGATAGCACAGAGGAACTATACTCTGCCAAGGGAAAATCAGTGTAGAAACTTTGACACATTCAAGAGGAGTTTAAGAAAAAATGAGAACTAATGAGAACACTAGAGTGTCACTCACAGGAAATAGAATACTTGAAAAGCGTAAATGATGAATTTGTACAGCCAAATTCAACATAGATCTTTAATTAAAACTTGAGGAACATCAAGCATCAGATATTTCTAGTAAACATCATGAAAAATACATAGAACAGGAGAAGAAATTGCTGCAGAATCAGAAGAGATGCTTGAACGCCGAATTAATAACCAAAACTTATTAGCCGATCCAACCTAAATAACATGATTGAGGAAATGTGTAGTATGGAAGAGTAAATCCAGACTTTGAAAGCAGATGAGAAGAATGCTGAAAAACACACCGAGGATCTAACAAATGTACTGAAACAGCAATCAGTGGCCAGGCAAGAAACATTCCAAACTGAATGCCCAGGTGAAGCTATCATGCTTATAAGAGAGTTCTGCGGATAACAGAGACGACAACAACTCAACTTACCAGAGTAGCTGCTGAGACGAATGAAAAGATTTGTAAGCTCGAAAAACAACTGGAAAAGAAGAAAGTAATCAGAAATTTGGCTAAAATTGTGAAAAGGGCGGGAATGAAGGTTCCACTGTTGAAAATTGAACGTACATATTCATTGAGAAATCCCACGTGACAAAAGATGAGAAAGAAGCAATGTGCATCCACCCTGCAAGTAACAAGTTAAAGTAGCAGCAACCACTGATCAATGCAACAGCTGAACCAACCAAGTGCAGTTCAACACAAAGGAATGGAAGAAAAACGCATATCCAGATGCCAGCTTGACCTCCAAGCCAACAGGAAGATCAACAGAGCCTACCTCTCCCCCAACAGAGCCGCAAATCCACTGTTACCTGCCAAATCTACAGTCAACTTTACTAGAACTCCACATCTGAATCCCTCTAATCACGATTCTTCCCCGCCGCAGTACCAAAGCAGTTCTCATCAGTCATAAATGGCAACTTACATGACTGTGACAAAGGTAAACTACCCCTCCTTTCCCTTCTCTACTTATCTGCAACCTTCGACACAACTGACCACACCACTCACTCCCCATGCCTCTCCACCGTCAGCCGGCTGTGGCTGTGGAGAGAAACAGTTAATATTTCAAGTCGAGATGACCTTTCATCAGGTCACCTTGACTTGAAAAGTTAAACTTGGTTTCTGTCTACAGATGCTACCTGACCTGCTCAGCATTTCCAGCATTTTTTGTTTTTATCTCAGAAATTCCAGCTTTTGTAATACTAACCTATGGTGGTTCCTGGCTAAGCAATGCCTTGGTTTTAAAATCACCAGTGTTCCTCTAAATCTGGCCTCATGTACATCCTTGATTTTAAACTGCTCCACCACTGTGTGGCCATGCCTTTAACTAGTAAGTTTCCAAGCTCTGAAATCTCCTCTTTCTTAAGTGCGCTTATGAAAATCTAACTCTGACTTTGTTCATTTGTACTAACAACGCTTTACGTAGCTCAGATACATTTTGCTCAAGTAAGTGCTCTTTAATTACAAATTGCTGCTGCTGTTGTAATAGAAATAAATTGTGTGCTCCCTTAGCAAACCTTTCCTCATGGTAGATTTATTGGACATCAAACACAACTATACATTCAACTACTATTTTACATATGTACCCAACACATGCAAATTTCTAGCAGCATTGATGTTAATTAGCAGTGTGCCACCTTAGAAGGATAGGGACATGTGGTGTAAAATAGAATATATGTATATACCCCTTTAAGGATAGAGCATGTAATTGCTCTACATTCCTAAAACAATGAGTTCAACTAATGGTCAGGCACAAAAGCTGACTGACAAGTCAATTAAGAACTCACAGATACTTTGAAGCTTCTGTCCGTGATGAGAAAATTTTTAAAACTGGATTCCATAATAAGAGTAGATTGCAGATTACTAGAACGAAGGGACACAGTTTAAAAACAAGGGGTGTTTCACTTAAGATGGAGATGAGATTGTTAGCCCCCCTCAGAAGATCGTGAATCTTCAGAACTCTCTTCCCCCGAGGGCAGTGGAAGCAGAGGTAAATTGAGGTTAATCAGGGATAGGTGGAATGTGGAGTTGAGGCCACAATCACATCAGCCATGATCTTATTGAATGGCAGAGCAGGTTTGAGCGCCGCATTCCTAATTTGTATGTTAAAGGAAGACGTGCACATTTCATTATTATTTAGAAGTTAAACTTCCCTACATCCATATGTGGAAGGAGCTGTTCTATTATTTTGTTTTAACTTCTCCATGGTCAGCTATAAATCTTGCAAGTGCAAATCAAGGGGAGGCGTCAAACAAAGCAGGAATGATCATATCAGGTGTGTTAAAATGGAACTGCTACAGACAAGTCACACAATCGTCAGAACTATGCTACACAAAATTGTTACTGAAATGTGTGCCAGTACAAGGTGAGCTATATTATCCATCACCCAGTAATTATGGTAATTTACCAAAATTCTCTGGACTCTGGTGGTCCCCACGGATTGGAAAACCGCAAATGTGATGCCACATTTTGATATTTAAAAAAGGAGGTAGACAAAAGGTGGGTAACTATAGACCAGTTAGCTTAACTTCTGTAGTAGGGAAAATGTTTGAATCTATCAATCAACAAGGAAGAAATAGCGAGACATCTGGATATTAATCGCCCCATTGGGAAGATGCAGAATGGGTTCATGAAGGGCAGATTATGTTTGACTAATTTGGTGGAATTCTTCGAGGACATTACGTGCGCAGTGGACAATGGGAAATCTGTGGATGTGGTGTATCTGGATTTCTAGAAGACATTTGACAAGGTGTCGCACCAAAGGCTGCTGTATAAGATAAGTTGCACGTATTATCTAATGTATTAATGTATTAGCATGGAGGATTAGCATAGAGGATTGGTTAACTAACAGAAAGCAAAGAGTGGGGGTAAATGGGTGTTTTTCTGGTTGGTGATCAGTGACTAGTGGTGTGCCGCAGGGATCAGTGTTGGGACTGCAATCGTTTACAATTTAAATAGATGATTTGGAGTTGGGACCGAGTGTCGTATGTCAAAATTCGCAGATGATATTAAGATGAGTGGCAGAGCAAAGTGTGCGGAGGACACTGAAAGTTTGCAAAGGGATATAGATAGTCTAAGTGAGTGGGTAAGAGTCTGGCAGATGGGAATACAATGCTGGTAAATGTGAGGTCATCCATTTTGGTAGGAATAACAGCAAAATGGACTATTTAAATGGTAAAAAATTGCTGCATGCTGCTGAGCAGAGGGACCTGGGTGTCCTTGTGCATGAATCACAATAAGTTAGCTTGCAGGTGCAGCAGGTAATTAAAAAGGCAAATGAAATTTTGTTCTTCATTGTTGGAGGGATGGAGTTTAAAAATAGGGAGGTTATGTTGCGGCTGTAGAAGGTGCTGGTGAGGCCACACCTGGAATACTGTGTACAGTTTTGGTGTCCTTACTTGAGAAAGGATATGGTGGCACTGGAGGGGCTGCGGAGGAGATTCACTAGGATGATTCCGGAGTTGAGAGGGTTGGCTTATGAGGAGAGACTGAGTAGACTGGGACTATACTCACTGGAATTCACAAGAATGAGGGGAGATCTTATAGAAACATGTAAGATTATGAAGGGAATAGCTAAGATAGAAGCAGGGAGGTTGTTTCCACTGGCAGAGGAAACAAGAACTAGGGGGCATGACCTCAAAATAAGGGGGAGCAGATTTAGGACCGAGTTGAGGAGGAACTTCTTTACCCAAAGGGTTGTGAATCTATGGAATTCCCTGCCCATTGAAGCAGTTGAGGCTACCTCATTGAATGTTTTTAAGGCAAGGATAGATAAATTTTTGAACAGTAAAGGAATTAAGGGTTATGATGAGCGGGTGGGTAAGTGGAGCTGAGTCCACAAAAAGATCAGCCATGATCTCATTGGATGGTGGAGCAGGTTCGAGGGGCCAGATAGCCTACTCCTGTTCCTAGTTCTTCTGTAATTTGGTATGGTTAATCAGATTTCTATTTTTTTGACTCATTAGCAAGTTAATCACATTGTGGTAGGCAATTCAAATAAACTTTCACTTCAGTTGTTTCCCCCTGGTCAATGAACACTGTCTTGCAAGGGAGGGCAATAGAGGTAATGTAACAAGGGATGGAGAAAGGAGAATCTTAAAATCATAGCTTGAAGCAAGTGACAATTTTACCATATGTGGAAAGGGATATACTGGGCGATTGAGACGACATTCTGAGATTCAGTCACAAGATCTCTGCCTCTGAAATCAAAAAATCAAACTGCACCATCCTCGGGGCATGCACAAATCTCAAAAATGTTCATCTCATTCAGGTTGCACTGAATGTGAACCAGCTCAAAATGGTGACACCTTGCAAAGCATTGAAGACATTAGACTATTTTAAAAACAGAGCTGGCAGCAACTAGATTAGGCTGAAATGCAATCATTTAGAAATCATCACTAACGTTGCCACTAAAAGGTGGGTTAGGGCGAACCAATAAGCAACCAAGTCAGTAAACAGGTAAGCATAATGCCAAAAGCAAAATACCACAGGGATAGCAGAAATAAAAGCAGAAAATGCTGGAAATACTCAGCAATTCAGGCAGCATCTGTGGAGAAAAGCAAAGTTAGCTTTTCAGATTAATGACCTTTTATTAGATCGGGAAAGGCCCTATCTTTGCACTTGCTTCTTACATGTTACATCTCAAATATTTTCCTGTTCTAATAAAAGGTCACTGACCTAAAATGCTAACACTGTTTCTCTCCCTACAGATACTACCTGATGCACTGAGTGTTTCCAAACAGATAAATATTTATAGTTTTGAGAGAGAGATTTTTTTAAAAATAAAGCACGTACTTCTACTTACCCCTCCGCACATGCCTGTCTGGCCTGCAGTCTTCCTGCTCCCCTTTTCCCATGGTTCAATATGAGTAACCTGCAATTTACAAAATAAATCATTAGAAGATTTAGCTACTTCAGTATAAAGTAAAATAACCTACCTTTGCAACCAAAGCAAATATGTTTATACTGGTTAGGTATATGCAAGCAAACTCTAGTTCATCTTTATTGGCTAGTAGTAGAACAAGACACAGTGGAATACATCACAAGACAAAAAGTTGCCACATGTAAAATTCAACATGTCAAATTCATTTAAAGCAAATCACCTTTTGTACATTGGAGACATGCACAAAAATTCAAAGTCCAAAGTCATAAATGTAATCACTGCATATTATGTTTTGATTCTTCGTTGCATGGCTCTTCCATGTTTACTCAAATTAATTTGTCAAAGAACTGGGAGTATTTGAAGTTACCCTCAAAGAGCGCATCCCACTCCTTGCAGCAAGTGCTGGATTTTGGTTTACTAACCATTTAGAAAATCAAATGATCAAGCAAGCTCAACGTGGTTTTAAGAAAGAGAAATCGTGTCTGAAAAATGTATTTACTTTTTTAGTCTATGGAGCAATTAAGATCAAATCTGGCTTAAAATTTTAAGCATATACTGATAAAATTTGTCATTGTTTGGATACCAAGAGGTTATTACTTTCTCAGTCCAGTCTTTTTATAGCTGCAAAATTTAAAGATAATGGTTTCTTCCTCAAATGGTATTAAAATGCCAGCTTCATGTTCCTTCATAACATTTTTTAACAACTACATTTTAAAACTCTTAATAGATGAACTAACAGCAAAAATCAATCTCATTTGACTTGGTGTCCATTTTTGATTAAACCTCTATCAAGCAGCTCTACAATTACTTTTACAAATTAAAGGCAAAACAAAAAGAAATTAAACCAGACAGACCACCCTGTATCGCATAGGCACTGGAAATGACAATGGCAAAACCAGTCCTGTTGACCCCGCAAAGTCTTCCTTGCTAAAATCTGGGAGTTTGTGCCAAAATTGGAAGAGATATCTCACAGACTAATCAAGCAACAGTCTGACATAGCCATACTCACAGTCAATCATATCTTACAGATAATGTCCCAGGCACCAGCATCACCATTCCTGGGTATGTCCTGTCCTACCGGCAGGTCAGACCCAGCAGAGGTAGAGACATAGTGGCATACAGTCGGGAGGGAATTGCCCTGCGAATCTTCAACCCCATGAAGTCTCAAGATACCAGGTCAAACAAGGAAACCTCCTTCTGATTACCATGTACCATTCCCCCTTCAGCTGATGAGTCGGCATTCCTCCACGTTCAACACCACTTACAGGAAGCACTGAGGGCAGCAAGGGCACAGAATGTATTCTGGGTGGGGGGCGTTAATGTCCACCACCAAGAGTGGTTCAGTAGCACCATCACAGGCTGAGTTGGCCAGGTCCTAAAGGACATAGCTGCTAAACTGGGACTGTGACAAATGGTAAGAGAATCAATAAGAGGGAAAAACATATTTGACCTCAACCTCGTCAATCTGCCTGCTTAGAGGCATCTGTCCATGGCAGTACCAGTAGGAGTGACCACCGCACAGTCCTGGTGGAGACAAAGTCCTGTCTTTACATTGAGGATGCCCTCCGTCGTGTTCTGTGGCACTACCACTGTGCTGAATGGGAGTCATAGAGGTTTACAGCATGGAAACAGCTCTTCGGCCCAATTTGTCCATGCTGCCCTTTTTTTAAAAACCCCTAAGCTAGTCCCAATTGCCCGCATTTGGCCCATATCCCTCTATACCCATCTTACCCATGTAACTGTCTAAATGCTTTTTAAAAGACAAAATTGTACCTGCCTCTACTATTACCTCTGGCAGTTTGTTCCAGACACTCACCACCCTGCGTATGAAAAAATTGCCCCTCAGAATCCTTTTGTATCTCTCTCCTTAAACCTATGCCCCCTCGTTTTAGACTCCCCTATCCTTGGGAAAAGATATTGACTATCTAGCTGATTAATGCCCCTCATTATTTTATAGACCTCTATAAGATCACCCCTCAGCCTCCTATGTTCCAGAGAAAAAAGTCCCAATCTATCTGGCCTCTCCTTATAACTCAAACCATCAAGTCCCAATAGCATCCTAGTAAATATTTTCTGCACTCTTTCTAGTTTAATAATATCCTTTCTATAATAGGGTGACCAGAACTGAAAACAGTATTCTGAATGTGGCCGTACCAATGTCTTGTACAACTTCAACAAGCCGTCCCAACTCCTGTATTCAATGTTCTGACCAATGAAACCAAGCATGCTGAATGCCTTCATCACTCTGTCCACCTGTGACTCCACTTTCAAGGAGCAATGAACCTGTACCCCTAGATCTCTTTGTTCTGTAACTCTCCCCGACGCTCTACCATTAACTGAATAAGTCTTGTCCTGGTTCAATCTACCAAAATGCATCACCTCCCATTTAACTGAATTAAACTCCATCTGCCATTCGTCAGCCCACTGGTCCAATTGATCAAGATCCCATTGCAATCCAAGATAACCTTCTTCACTGTCCACTATGCCACCAATCTTGGTGACGTCTGCAAACTTACTAACCATGCCAACTATATCGAACAAATCTAGCAACTCAAGACTGGGCATCCAGGAGGCACTGTGGGCCATCAGCAGCAGCAGAATTGTACTCAGCCAAAATCTGTAATCTCATGGCCCAGCATTTCCCCAACTTTATCACTACCATGAAGCCATTGGATCAACCCTGGTTCAATGATGAGTGCATGCCAGAAGCAACATCAGGCACACCTAGAAATGAGGTGTCAACCTGGTGAAGCTACAATACTGGACAACTTACATGCCAAAAAGCATAAGTGACAGACAGAATTAAGTGATCCCACAGCGAATGGATCAGATTGAAGCTCTGCAGTCCTGCCGCATCCAGCCGTGAATGGTGGTGCACAATTAAACAACTCACTGGAGGAGAAGGTTCTACAAATATCCCCATCCTCAACGATGGTGGATCCCAGCACATCTGTGCAAAAGTAACACTGAATCATTCGCAACAATCTTCAACCAGAAGTGCCGACTGGATAATCTAGCTCAACCTCCTCCGGAGGTCCCCAGCATCACAGATGTCAATCTTCAGCCAATTTGATTCACTCAAGTGACATTAAGAAACAGCTGAAGGCACTGGATACTGCAACGGCTATGGACCCTGGTAATATTCCGGCAATAGTACTGAAAACTTGTGCTCCAGAACTTACTGCATTCCTAGCTAAGCTGTTCCAGTAGAGCTACAACAGTGGTAATGTGGAAAATTGCCCAGTTAAGTCCTGTACACAAAAGACAGGGCAAATCCAATCAAAATGTTAGCCCTGTTCTCTCTCCACAGATGCTGTCAGACCTGCTAAGATTTTTCGGCATTTTCTGTTTTTGTTCCATTTGCCCTAGCTTTGTTCACTCAATCTATCTGAAGTGGTGAATAATGTTGCCAAGAATAGCGGTAAGTGTGAAGATTAGGAACGTTTTAGCATCCAAAGCATGGCCTAAAAGCTGATACGGCAAAAGAGAGTAAACTAGTCAGAAAGATAAAAGCAAACCAAGTATTTTCACAAATATATAAAAAAGGTAGAACTAAAGCCAAAGCCAAGTCAAAGCAAAGCCCTCTTAGGGACAATGACAAGAGAAATTATCATGTGGAAATGAAGAAATGGCAGAACGCTAAATAAATAGTGTCTCTATCTTCACAATACATGATACAAATTACATACCAGAAAAGGAGAGGAACCAAGAAGTTAAAAATAAGGAACTTAATGTAACTAATATCAGTAGAGAAAAACTTAAAGGACAAAAAACCGACAAAACCCCTGGACATAACAGCCTACATCATAGGGTTTTATTTGGTAGCTACAGAGATGATGAATACAATGGTTATGATTTTTCAAAATTCCCTAAATTCTAGAAGAGCCTCAGCAGATTAGAAGTTAGCAATATAACACCTCTATTCAAGAGAGAAAACGGGGAACTACAGATCAGTTAGCCTGACATAGTCATCTTAAGTCTTAACAACTTAAAAAATCATTTGATCAAAGATCAACATGGTTTGATGAAAGCGAAAGGTATTAAACTTTTGAGGATATAGAGTAGATCGGGGGAACTAGTAGACTTTTGATTTCCAAAAGGTATTCAATAGGGTCTCTTACAAAAGGTTAGCATGTATAGAGGATTGGTTAATGGACAGGGAACAAAGTGCAGGATAAACAAATTAGTGGCGTGCAGCAAGGATCGGTGATGGAACCTCAGCTATATACAATCTATATTAATGACTTGAAAAGTCCGAGAGAATGTATCTGTGTTTGCTGATGATACCAAGCTAGGTGGGAATGTAAGCTGTGAGAAGAACACAAAGGGACCACAAAGAGATACAGTCAGCTTAAGTGAGTAGGTAGCAGGATGGCAGATTGCGTATAATATGGGGGAGTGAAATTATTTACTGTGATAAGGATAGAAAGAGTACTTTTTAAAAGGTATACAACTTTTACATGTTGACGGTCAGACAGACTTGAATGTGTTTGTATAAAGAACACCAAGTTAACATGCAAGTAATTAAGGGAAATGGCAGGTTGGCCTTGGTTACAAGGACATTGGAGTACAAGAATAAGGACATCTTGCTACAATTGTATAGGACTTTGGTGTGATCACAACATGAAAATTGTGCAGTTTTGGTCTTCATATTATAAGGATACATTTGCTTTGGAGGCAGTACAGCAAAAGTTCACTTGACTGGTTCCTGGGATGACAGTGTTGTTCTATGATGAGATGTTGAGTAAATTGGGTCTATACTCAAGTTTAGAAGAACGAGAGATGATCGCATTGAAACATTCTGAAAGATTCTGAAGGAGTTTGATAGAGTAGTCCCTGAGATGCATGTGAAATTCAAATTTCTATCAATCTCAAATTGAATTTTGAAACCTGGGATGTTTAGTAGGAGATTTAGACTACACACTATTTGTGCTATGTTAAATGCACTCTGTACCTTAGACAAAAAACTCATCACTTTTATTGTACAAAAAATTATATTGCTGACAAAATATTTGGAAATATTGTACCAACAAAGAGGCATGGCCCAGACCAATTAAATATATCCAAAAAATGAAAATCTATGGATAAACATTCTTCTGATAAGATTAAAGTATCAGAGACTTAAAATAATTTTAGTTTCAGTAACACAAGCATCAGTCTCCAAGGTACTTTTCCCACTTCTCAAATAGCTCAGAGCAGAATATTTTCAAACAAATATGAGTCCACCACTTGAATCACATAGCCCATCTGTAATTAGCGGAGCATTCTTTTTCAGTATGAATCTATAAAGGAAGAAAAAATGTCCCTAGATACAACAGATCAACAAACCACTAAATCTTTCAATATTACATACAAACACTTATAATATAGTATGACTTCTAGTGTCAGCAACTCAAAATAACTGGTCAGCTTCGTACAGAATTCCTCACCAATATTCTGCAAAACAGGTTCAGAATAAACACATGCAATAGCATTTACAACTCTACCAATCTGGCAGTGTAACTTTCCTGTTATCCACACATGGTTAGTACAGGGCAACATCATTAAATGTTTTTCCGCGATATATCCCTAGAAATGCTCTTGCTGGCTATTCCAGTTTGGTATTACCACTTTAAATAAAATGTCACCAAAACAGGATCAGACTTATCTGAGGGTATTGAAGGAAGGGTGGAAATTGTGATGGCAGAGGCCATTCATTAGTTTCCAATCCTCCTTAGAGACAAGGCTGTGCCTGAAGACTGGAGAATTACAAACCTCAAAAAAGGGTGCAAGGATAAATCCAATCAGTGATAATCCAAGATAAAATTATCACTTGGGTAAATTTGGATCAAGAAAAGCTAGCACAATTTGCTAAGGGCAAGTCATGCATCATAACTTGGGCGGCACGGTAGCACAGTGGTTAGCACTGCTGCTTCACAGCTCCAGGGTCCTGGGTTCGATTCCCGGCTCGGGTCACTGTCTGTGTGGAGTTTGCACATTCTCCTCGTGTCTGCGTGGGTTTCCTCCCACAGTCCAAAGATGTGCAGGTTAGGTTGATTGGCCAGGTTAAAAATTGCCCCTTAGAGTCCTGAGATGCGTAGGTTAGCGGGATTAGCGGGTAAATATGTGGGGGTAGGGCCTGAGTGGGATTGTGGTCGGTGCAGACTCGATGGGCCGAATGGCCTCCTTCTGCACTGTAGGGTTTCTATGATTTCTATGAACTTCAAGAGGACATCAGCTGGTGGAATGGGGGGCACTTGGCAGATAAAATTTAATTCAGAAAAGTTTGCAGTGATTAATCTTGGGAGGAAGAACAAGGAGGAGCAATATAAAATAAAGGGTGTAATTCTAAAGGGGGTGCAGGAGCCAAAGGACCTTGAGGAACATGGGAATATATGTTTGATGCAGTTAAGGCGGCAGTTACGGCATGATGAAAAAAAGGTTTACTATCGCATAAAGGCAGGATGTGGGACTAATCATGTTACTCTTGCAGTACAAACGTGACTGGCCAAATGGCCTTCTTCAATGCTGTAACCATTCAAAACTCTATGGATTCACATATAAAATTAGTCCCACCAATTACACCTCCCACCAGCAATGGCATCTCGACCAATTGGGGAGAGGGGAGAAAGAGAATTTAATTATTGTGTGGTGCTTAATTTGGACTAGCAGATTCTCATACTAGCAGGACTTATACTGGGAAAGTGCACAGCCTTGTACACCTTAAGATTGAAAGACTAAATAATTCTACCCAAAATAAAAATAATTATTCCCTTGTACATTTAAAGATCTGTACAGTTTCGCCAGATTTCTCCAAAAAAAAATCATCTGGCACTACCATACCGCTCTTCAGAATTTCACCCGCCTTGGCAGCAGGAAAAACCGGTAAGAGAAACTCAGAACCCATCCAGCTGACCGCGAGTCATTCTCAAAGAGGTTTTCGAAAAATAGAAGCGTTTAAACCAATATTTTTTATATACATGAGAGAGAGAGAGCGTTTGCCCATTCGGCGGCGACTGTGTCGAGCAAGTAAAAAAAAGCACTTCCTTATTTTTTTTCTAGATATTCTGCCCTTGTCCAAATGTCCCTACCCATCGTGACCGTGTGGAGAAACCAAACATGGCGCCGCCGTCGGAGCCCAATTCACCAGCACAAACGAAACGGCTGAGGAGGCCGAGGCCTAAAAGAAAATCCGAAGTGGCCTTCTTCTTACCTTGAAGTAGATCTCATCCACCACCTCGTGGTAGGTTTTCAGTTCATAGAGCTGCACTTTGAAGTAGGGCGAGGAGAGAATATTGGTCAGGATGAGCGGGTTAAGGTTCATGGTCTTTTCGTTCCCCCACAGCGGCAATACGTTGCCCTGTTTGATGGAGGAAGCCGGCTTCACACTTCCCCCCGCTTGCTGCTGCTGTTGCTGGTGGTTTCCAATGGCCGTTTTGTTAGCCATCTCGCTGCTTGCTCACTCCCGCTCACAGGAGAAAAGGTCTCCACATCAATGCGCGCCGGTCGGTGAAACGAAGTACCGTTTTTACACAACCGTTAACGGTTTTCAAAACACAGATAACCTACCACCCGAGCGGTTTAGTCACAGAATTTCAAACGCCTCTTTAATATATATATTTTTTAAAAAATATTTCCAAGCACACACACGTACTCTCCTCAACAAATTAAAAAAAACACAAAATGGCGCCCGCTACCTCTTTCCGGTCAACGGAAGTGCGGTGACGTCACTTGACAGACAGTGCCAGGGGACCAATCCAAAGTAGGACGTGGGAGTGATTACCCAATAGGAGGAGCGGAGAAGGGGGTGGGTCCTTTGCTCGGGGTTGAATGCGTCATGTTGCTGAGGTGCCGGTTTGGGCTGGGGCTGAGGCTGCGGCGGAGTGGGAGGAGGCGGAAGGGAAGGCCACTCATAAACGTTCCCTGCCGATGGTCCGTGGCTTCTCCATGGTTACGGTTTTGGTTTTTTTTCCACTAACGGCTTTTTTTTTGCGCGCGCGCGCGTGTAGATTTTGCAACCACATTTTCTCGTCTTTAAACCAAAATGGTGTACGGGCGTCGGAATATTTTTAAGTAATTAGGGCGAAACACAAAACAGATTGTTCAGAATGTTTCATAAACTTCTGTTCAAATGTATCCATTCTAAATATAAACATCTTCCAGTACAAAAGGAGGTCATTCTTATGTTTTCATTAAATTAAAAGTTTATTCGTGTCACACGTAGGCTTTACATTAACATTGTAATGAAGTTAATGTGAAAATCCCCCAGTCGCCGCACTCTGGCGCCTGTTGGGGTACACCGAGGGAGAATTTAGCATAGCAATGCATCTAACCGGCACATCTTTTGGACTGAGAGGAAATCTGAGCACCCACGAGAACGTGCAGACTCTATGCAGACAGTGACCCAAGCTTGGAATCAAACCCAGGTGCCTGGTGCTGTGAGGCAGCAGTATTAACCACTGTGCCACCATGCTGATTCTTATGCTAAATTTTATGGATTTACTGATGGTGTACTATGCCACTGCAGAGTCTGCCACATGTGGGGCAGTTGTTGTTTGAAGGGGTGGATCGTTTGGAAATTTGTGCACTCCCTCTGAAATTTCGAATTTGGCTCTGTATGCTTTCTGATGAAGTCTCTCTGTGTTTGGTGCCTCCTCCATTTTGCTTGGTCACAGCCACGGTCTCCCATGAGTCGGTGGGAGTATTTGACCAGCCATTGTTATATTTGGAAGTATTTGCAGGTTGACACACACAACCTGTTTGACCGTGTTCTGAATGCATTTTCCTTGGGCATCAGGTCTGGGAGTGGGACCCAAACCTGGAGCTTCTGGCTCAGAGGCAAGGATGTTACACACTGCCCCACAAGACCTCCTTTAGGGAGGGTTGCCCAGGGGTTACAGATTTGGCAGCTGAAATCACAGCCACTGATGGTGGAGCAATTAAAATCGTGGATGCTTAAAATGTCTGAATTAGAGGAATGCAGATATCTTGGAAGTATTGCTGGACACAGCCAGGGCTTAAACCAGGGAATGAATCCCAAAATGTCTTTGAGCTAAAGTAGGCAAGAAAACTTGCTGATTACCTACCATTTCCTCTTCCATGTTGAATACCATTTGGATGAAACACTGAGGGTAACAACAGTACAGAATGTACTCAGTGTGCGAACTCAGTGTCCTTAACTGCATGATTATTACAACCAACTGTTATATTAGATTTCAACAGATGTTGAAAGAACTAACACAAGGGCATGACTTACTTGACATTGTACTCACTAATCCAGCTGTTTCAAATGCAACTGTCATTTGGGGATGACTACAGGTCTCAGTAACTGAATGCAATATTTTCACGCTGAGGATACCGTTCATCTTATGTGGCACTACCAGAGTGTTACTGGGATAGATTAAGAACAGATCTACCAGCTCAAAACTGGATCTCCATGAGATGTGATTGATCATAAACAACAGAATATTATATCATCACAATCTAACCTCGTGGGAGAGATGGTCATTATCTCTCTCCTCCATTGCCATCAAGATGACCAATGAGAAGGGCGTGCTAGGAGCAGCACTGGCCACTTAAAAATAAATGAAATGCCAACCTGGGGAAACTACAACACGGCATTTACTACATAGTGGAAGCAGTATATGAGAGACAGAGCAAAGTGCTCCAACATCAAAACAGACTAAATCGATGATCTGTAATCATGACTGATGGTAGTAAACAATTGAGCAATTAGTTGAAGGAAGTGTTATGAACAAGCCAATTTTGATAGAAGCAGAGCTCAGCTTGAGTGCAAAAAAGGATGAATTTTACAGCCAGCTGGACAAGATGGATGAAATCACAGCCTACTGCTAAGATCAGATGATAATTTGATTTATTTTATGTGACATCAAGAAACATCTTGAGTGCAGTCGACATAACAAGGCAAAGGGCCTCCTCAATATTACAGCTGTGGTGCTGAAAGACAGGGCTGCAGAACTGACTAAGCTGTTCCACCACAGCGACAACACAGGATTCAAATGCATAAAGATATCTCCAGTTCACATAAGACAAATTCAACCTAGCTAACTACTTTTCCATCAACCTACTGTCAACCATCAACATAGTGATGGAAAGACTCATTTTAAAAAATACTTTCAAGTATCACTTACCAGTATTCTGAATGAGGCTAAGCAAGAATTGGACATGAAGGTTTTAAAATGGTATCAAAAGGGATCCGGTCAAGCTTTAGTAGAGATTTTAGGCATTTTCAAGGTAAAGTGCCACAAATTACTTTGATTAGACATTGCTCACAATGCCCAAGAAGTTCTTTCCATGCACATTGCTAGATATAGGACTGCATATGTATCTCTGTAGTCTTGAGATGAATGTTTTCACATAATAAATGTACTGAATCGTCCAGATAGTTGGCTTCTAGCTTTTCAGATCTTTTATTAAAGAAATTAAGGATTATCTCCTTTTGGAGAAGTTAAACTGAAGTTGCTTCTGCCTCTAATAAAGGATCACATGGCACTATTTGAAGAAAAGCTATAGAGTTCTGCAAGTACTCATCAATATTTATCTTATCTCTCACTAAAACCACCAGGACGTTATTTTATTTATTTCCTTAATATTTTTTCCATCTTTCTTGTTCCCTAACTTCTAGTTTGCCTCACATTTAAAAATTATTTCTGATTTTCTTGGACTCTCTGCTTGTTCTCTACATGCCTCCCCACCCGCATACACACACACACCCCTCTGCCTCAACTTTTTTGTGTCTTTTCCTCCTTTTTGCTGACTTCTGACCAGATTCAAATTATGAGCTGATATAGATCAGCTCATCAAATTAAGGGAAATTATTATTAATCTTGAGTGGATATAGTATAGGGCAACAACAATATTGAGTCTTAACAGTTACTTTAGGAGTTTAAAGAAAAGTGTAGCCTTTCTACAGTGCCTTTCATGACCACTGGACATTCCAAAGCACTTTGCAGTCAATGAAGTAATTCTTGATGTGTCGTTACTGTTATGATGTATGAAAAGAGCTAGAGCAGAGCAAATTCCCTCAACCAGCAATGTGATAATGACCAGAAAATCTGTTGTTGTGATGTTTGAGAGAGAAAAACTGGCAAGAGCATTGGGATCATTTGCCTATTTTTCAAAATATTACCAAGGGATCTTTTGCATGCACCCGAAAGAGAAGGTGGAGCCTTAATTAAATGTCTCGTCTGCAAGATCTCTGACAGAGCAGCAATTTTTCAGTACTGCACTGGAGTGTCAGCCTTGATTTTTGTGGAAATTAATGTAACTCTTGTGTCTCTGAAGCAAGAGAGCTACCAATTAATCAACAGCTGACATGGGTCATTACTTAGAGCTGACTCTGGAAGTTTTCAAAGTAATGAAAGCAACTGATTCTAATTCAGGCTAGATATCCTCTCTCAAATGCATACTTTAAGACAACATTGGAATGGCACCTATAGATTGAAAGATTGTTAGCACTGAGCATTTTGATAGTGAAGCTGGAATTATAAGTGTAATGTGATGATGGGTATTAGAAATTCCACAAATTAAAGCATATTGGTTGCATCTCCTTTATGTTGTACAGCTTAGTTTCGCTTTAATTGTATTTCGCCTCCTATCATCAAGGAAATCACAGGTGCAGCAAACCATCTACAATAAAGTTGAGATATGAAGATTGAATCATCAAAAACTCAAGTATCTGCAATAACTTCATCTGCCATTTTCCTTTGTAACTGAAATTTCTAGTGGCCAAAGGTTTTTTCAACTATCATATAACAAGTACACAGTTGCATGTTTAACTTGCAGCAACTGAATGTCACTCTTAATTTATACTCTGCTCTTTTTGTAACCAAGTTGTCTTATCTTTACCATTTCTAAACACTGGTTGATAAGTTTCATAATTTTATTCATGGTAGTCCCAAGATCTTTTACCTGATCAACACAACTCTGCCAACATTCTTTTCATTCCTTGATTCCATACTATCTATTTTACACTTTCACTTGCCACATATTGCATCATTTGTCTGAAACCTGCAAATTATGCTCATTTCAATGTTACTTGGTATTTTCTCTGCTATTACACTTAACACTACATTCTGCACTCTCTCCTTTCCTCTATGAACGGTATGCTTTGTCTGTATAGCACATAAGAAACAATACTTTCCACTATGCCAATATATGTGACAATGATAAATCAAATCCAGTTTGATTTTCTCTTGCAAGTTTGATTAAAATATTTTGTTATAGTCAATAAAAATAACAACGGTCTTGTTGCAAATTTCTTGGATTCGTGAATTGATTTTCATATTAAATATCACTGGCCATTGCTATAAGTGGATCCCATGTCTCTGACAAGGAAGAGATTCTTTGACTGCCCAATTTCTAGTATGCTAATGTGACCAGGGCATTGTAATAAAAAGATCCATTGTGTGCAGCGTATGTGAAAACTTTGCAGGTGCATTTCTCTTTTCTTTCTCCCTGAAGGTACAAGTGAGACGAGGCCAATTATAAACCAGCAAACTGGTTGTTTTTACAACAATCTAATATTCAATGACTTTCCAATCAGTATTTGACCATTCCTTAGAAAAACCTAACCCTTGATACTAGCCTAGCACTAGCTTCACTTATGAGTCAATATTTATTGAATTGATGTATTAAATTATGAAGCGAGCATTGGCTTACTCTCTGACTTCAAACTCAATTTCCATTTTATAGCAGACTTGTTAAAATGAATCCTTATAGCCAAATTTAACCTCATAACTTGATATAAATGAATTTAAAATCCTTTCCAGACTAATTAGGCAAAGATCTCAAATCATGATTTGTCTTGAGGCTGACGTACCATTCTCCCAAACCTGTAGGGAGAAAAATAAGGGCACTTCAACAGTGGGGTGGTTTCAGGAACTCAAACCTGGGAGATGGGGGTTTATGAGAACACATACAATGCAAAGGAGGCCCAATAGGTTTTACCCTTGCAACATTCCGCATGAGAGATACTTAGTCTGCCTCCTCAACTCCATTGACACTGTGGATGCTGTTTAAAGCTCTGTGCTGTTCCCTGATGATCCCACAAATCTGCACATATACACATCTGCCCAAATCGCCTCTCCTGACATACACATTCAGAATCACCTCTTCCCGATCCTGTTTAATCTCCACTTACTCGCCCCAAGCCCTGCAACTGTTCACTTAGAAGCCCCTCTTCTCCAACCCCTTCCCACTTTCAATTAGCAGACCTTCCCCCTGGACCTGCCTTCCCTTCCCCAGACTCACCTGCCTCACCTCTCGCAGCTGCCCCCCCCCCCCAAACCTTTACTGTATGTGCTAGTATGAAACACTTGAGGTATTTGGGCAACAATATAATATCCTAAAAAACTGAAATATAAACTTTGGAAAGAAATCAGGTTTACAAAATAATTTAATAAGACCATTTCATTTTTATCTATGCTGACATTGCAAATCAAAATGTGGAGATACTATTGCAAATCAAACACAAAGTATTCACACCAGCTACAAGACAACTGTCAATGATGTCTGGTTTCGGTGTTTTTTCCAATTGAGTAGCTTATATATCACAGCATAATTATAACTTTTTCAGATAAGCACAAGTAAATTGGACTTAAGCGATAATTGTCAGATACCTCTCACCACCTCTTTGACCATAAATACACAGCTCACCTTTTTGGAAAACTCTCAAGTGGCACAATTATAGATGTGTTCAGAGTTTCAACGATGCAATCTGAACTGTATCATAAATTGCTGTAAACTTGGGCATGTAGGAAAAACACAATGATTTCCATTGATTCATTTCAAGAATGAAAGTCTTGCATTTTATGAAATAATTTTAGTCATAAACTGGACTTCACACATTTTTGATGAAGAGGTTTTTAATGTGTTTTTCACAATCCATAAATTTAAGTTTTTATCTTTAATCCAATGTACAAGGATAATTATGAGAAAAGCAGAGTTAAGGTCTCTAAGTCCACATATGCCTTATTTGGAGCTCTAAATTGCATGACGTTAGAGAAAATATACATTGTGAAAGGTGATATTTAAAAAAAATTCTTCCACTGCATTTTTTTATTGATTTGTGCTGGGCTACAGTTTCAAAGGTATCAGATGTCCTTCAGTTCCATTCGTTCACTCTGCTCAACAGAAGTCATTAATAGTTATCAGGAGTAGGATTTTTTTTTAACTTGCCTAGTGTTGGGGTATGGAAATGGTAAACAGAAGGTAGTAATAGAAAAAAAGCCAGATTCTAGTAGGATAAAAATGTCACTTTACCACCTTGTTTTCTCCTCGTCGGAAGGTATTGACTGATTCCAGAGTAGTTTTGAGGTCCTAATTACTTTGATTAAGTTATTAATTTTAAGCTTTGATAATTTCTGTAGGCTATGTAACATTAGGTGACAGTTGTAATTACAGAACATCTTGTGTTGGCAGTACCAACAGGAGTTTACAAAATGAAAGGAAAAATTCCAAAATAACAATATTCATACATGATCTTTCAAAATTATAGATTCGGAGGTGAACCGTGATAAAGTAGTTGTACTCTTGCCTCTGAAACAAGATTGTGAGGTTCAAGTTCCACTCCAAAGGTTTGATTGCAAAATGTTTGTTGATTTTCCAATGCAGTACTGAGGGAGTGCTGCACCATTAGTTGTACAGTCTTTCAAATGAGAATTTGGAGCAAGGCTTTGTCAGCCATTTAGGTGAACGCAATTGGGATCCAATGGCAAGGAGGGCAGGGCAGTTCTCCCTGGAGTTTTGATTGTATTTATTCTTAAACCAGTATCTAAAATGAGTTGATGCAAACAAAATACTGTGAAATTCAGAGCTCCAAATAAGGCATATGTGGACTTAGAGACCTTAACTCTGCTTTTCTCTCCACAGATGTTGCCGGGCCTGCTGAGTTTTTCCAGGAATTTGGGTTTTTATTGAATATCCAGAACAGGTTATTTGGTTGTGATCAAATTTGATTTATTATTGTCTCATGTATTGGTATACAGTGAAAAGTATTGTTTATTGTGCACTACATAGACAAAGCATACCGTTCATAGAGTACATAGGGGAGAAGGAAAGGGGAGGGCGCAGAATGTGTTACAGTCATAGCTAGGGTATAGAGAAAGATCAACTCAATATAAGGTACTGCTGTTTGGGGGAGCTTGCTGTTCGCCATCGTGACTTACACTTCAAAAAATAAAGACATGTCAAGCGCAACGGGACATGAAGGGCTTTGGGAGGCATGGTGGCCCAGTGGTTACCACTGCTGCTTCAGTGCCAGGTTCGATTCCAGCCTTGGATGAGTGTCTGGACTCTCCTCTTGTCTACGTGGGTTTCTCCTAGTGCTCTGGTTTCCCCGCACAGTCCAAAGATGTGCAGGTTAGATGGATTGACCACGGTAAATGAGTGGGGTAACGGGGATAGGACAGCGGAGAGGACCTAGGTAAGACGCTGATTGAGTGTTTTTAAGACAGAGATAGGTTCTTGATTAATAAGGAGATCAGGGGTTATGGGGAAAAGGCAGGAGAATGGGGATAAAAAAATATCAGCCATGATTGAATGACAGAGCAGACTCGATGGGCCGAGTGGCACAATTCTGCTCCTATGTCTTATGGTCTCTGTCAGAGAGTTGGTGCGGACTCGATGAGCTGAATGGCCCTCTTCTGCACTGTAGGGATTCTAAAGTCCTGGATTTATTTATTTTATACAGCTGTATAAATTAAAGTTGTTGAATGAAGTAGGGAGGAGCCACTTGTGAAAATGTGCATTGGCAGTAAGTGATTTGCTCACTCCTTTCTAGAGCCACAATTTGGACCATGTGTAGTTGGGAGAGGGATTGATAGATGCTCTCGCGAGAGGTGGAGTTCTCGCTGCAGGGGAGCGGCGGCCATTGCTGTGAGAGGATTGCTGAGGAGAGCGCCGAAAGCTTCACCAATGCAGCCACTGAAAGTAAACTCCAAAGCGGCGGAATAAACTGCAGTCCCCGCCGTTGGCCATGGTGGGAGAGGTGAGCAAACACGTTGTCTTCTGTTCCCGAATGTTGGAATTAATAGCTGCTGATATTTCATATCAAGGTGCGAGTCCACTCGCCAGCTCAGAGGCTGGAAAACCGATCATTTAAAGGTTTTTAAAAAAAAATTAAACACCACCCGCATGCTGTCACGATTAAGTTAGCTTTTCATATATATCAGCTGGAACTTGAACATCCGTCAGGATCAGCCATCACTCAGATGTTGACTTTCACCTCTTGAGTCGCAAGGTTCCGGGTTCAAGTCCGTCTCCAGGATTTGAGTAATAAAGTGAAGGCTGACACTCCAGTGCTGTACTGAGGACGTGTGGCACTGTCGGAGTAGCCGTCTTCCGAATGAGATTTTAAACCAGGGTCCCCATCTGTAAGTTTGCCCCTTTTATTCATGACTGACTAAGGACCACAAGGATACAGGTGTATGTATGATTGTAGCGCGTGTCTCTTCACTCTGTTACCCAAGGATCCTGACTGACTTCTTCCCAAAAAATGTACTTTAAAATACCATAGAATCCCTAGGGTGCAGAAGGAGGCCATTTGGTCCGTCGAGTCTGCGCTGACTCTCCATCACCCAAACCAGCCTCCCATCCATTGACTCTGTCCACACTTCCCGCTGCCTCGGCGAAGCAGCCAACATAATTAAGGATTCCACGCACCCTGGACATTCTCTCTTCCACCTTCTTCTGTTGGGGAAAAAGATACAAAAGTCTGAGATCATGTACCAACCGACTCAAGAACAGCTTCCCTGCTGCCATCAGGCTTTTGAATGGACCTACCTTGCATTAAGTTGACCTTTCTCTACACCCTAGCTATGACTAACACTACATTCTGCACTCTCTCATTTCCTTCTCTATGAATGGTATGCTTTGTCTGTATAGTGCGCAAGAAACAATACTTTTCACTGTATGCTAGTACATGTGACAATATCAAATCAAATCTGAGTGCTCCACCCAGACCCTCCCCTCTGTCCTATCCCCATAACCCTGAACATTTACCATTGCTAACCCAACCAACCTGCACATCTTTGGATGCTATGAGGCAATTTAGCATGGTCAATCCACGTAATCTGCACCTGGAGGAAACCCGCACTGGGAGAATGTTCAAACTCCACACAGACAGTCACCTAAGGCTTGAATCAACCTTGGGTCCCTGGCACTGAGAGGCTGAAATGCTAACCACTGTGCCACTACTGTCCTCATAAAATTTGTAAAAGTACATTTCAAAATATTTCAACGAGAAAATTGCAAAGTGTCATAAAATTAGCCTTGTCTCCATACAATCTGTTCCACTACACGGTGCCTCTAAAGAATTATAATTGTCTTGATATTTACAACATTTTTGCCATGTCAAACATACAGCCTGAAGGCAAAACATTGCGAATTGAGAAATTACAAAAATGTAAGAGAATTCAACTTTCCTTCATACAGCATGTTCTCTTGATTTGCCTCAATAGAATTTCAATACTCTTGTATTTGCAAAGTATATACAATGTCAGAAGTACAGGCCTTAGACAGTGATCTTTTCCCCACTACATCTCTGCTGAACTGCCCAAGCTTTAGTGTTTAGGGATAGGTGGTTCAGTCTGGTGTATCTGCTTAGAATTCTTTGTTGCAACATGACCAGATCCTTTGCAACACCGGGGTCAGGTAGGATTTCAGCAGGTGTTGGTGTACTGACGGTCTATGGCTTGATGTAGCTGCACACAAAGGTGGTCGTCAGGATGAGTGTGATTTGGGGTATTTTTGCCCCTTCCAAAAACTGTGTATCAATGTTATTGGACTTCCTGATTTATGCTTCTCTACCTTCCTTTATCTTATTGATTACAGCTGACATGACTGGTCCCTTGCTGTTAAACTCAATGTCACCCTATTAGATAAAGCTTGTGTCCCAGTAACATGATTGGATTAGATTACTTAATTGTCTATCCGCAATCACGAAGTGGGCCTGAACATTCCTCATGTTTGTTGAAAGTTACTTCTGGCACAACAGGTATTTCCAGTTGCTGTCCCAGGCAGCTTATGATTTCGTTTTTTAATTCATTCATGGATGTGGGTGTTACTGGTTAGGCCAGCATTTAGCGCCCATCCCTAGTTACCTTTTGAGAATGTGGTGGTGAGCTGCCTTTTTAACTGCTGCAGTCTAAGGACGCAATATCATTAGGAAGGCAGTTCCAGGATTCTGACCCAACGACAGTGTAGGAATGGAAATATATTTCCAAGTCAGGATGGTGAGCGGCTTGGAGAGGATTGTCCAGATGGTTGCATTCCCATGTTTGTTTCTGTTCTTTTTGTCCTTCTAGATAGCAGCTGTGTGGGTTTGGTAGGTTCCGCCTAAGGAGAAATCATAGAAACCCTACAGTACAGAAAGAGGCCATTCGGCCCATCGAGTCTGCACTGACCACAATCCACCCAGGCCCTACCCCCACATATTTTACCCGCTAATCCCTCTAATCTACGCATCTCAGGACACTAAGGGGCAATTTTAGCATGGCCAATCAACCTAACCCGCACATCTTTGGACTGTGGGAGGAAACCGGAGCACCCGGAGGAAACCCACGCAGACACGAGAAGAATGTGCAAACTCCACACAGACAGTGACCCAAGCCCGGAATCGAACCCAGGTCCCTGGAGCTGTGAAGCAGCAGTGCTAACCACTGTGCTACCAAGCCTTGGTGAGTTCCTGTCTAGCATCTGATAGTAGGAACTTTTTATAGATCAACTTGCTATTTGGGATGGCACAGTGGTTAGCACTGCTGCCTCAGCACCAGTGACCCGGGTTCAATTTCCGGCTTGGGTCACTGTCTGTGCAGAGTCTGCACATTCTTCCCCATGTCTGCGTGGGTTTCCCCTGGGTGCTCCGGTTTCCTCCCACAGTCCAAAGATGTGTGGGTTAGGTGGATTGACCATGCAAAGATGTGCGGGTTAGGTGGATTGACCATGCTAAGTTGCCCCTTAGTGTCAGGGGGACTAGCTAGAATAAATGCATGGGGTAATGGGGATAGGGTTTTGATGGGATTGTGGTCAGTGCAGACTTGATGGGCAGAATGGCCTCCTTCTGCACTGTAGGGATTCTATGATCTTTTAACTTTTAGCTAATTGTAATTTCCATGTCTTGCAGTTACACTCTATGTTCTAACATACATCCCTAATAAGCATATTCTGAACATTCATTCATCAAGCAAAACAATTAATATACTAGAAAAGTACAATAATACTACACACCAATCAAATTAACAATCATAAATTGTGACTCAGCCTTATTTCATACCCCAAATAAACTTCTACAACACATTCTTGGCTTACTTTACAATCTGCCTGCTCAATTAACTTTTTTTTAATTCATGGGATATGGGCATCACTGGCTATGCCAGCATTTATTGGCCATTGTGAATTGCCCTTGAGAACGTGGTGGTGAACTGCCTTCTTGAGCCACTGCTGTTCATGTAGTTTAGGTACACCCAAGGTACTGTTAGGGAGTTCCAAGATTTTGACCCAGGGACAGTGAAGGAACAGCGGTATATTTTCAAGTCAGAATCGTGTGTGGCTTGGAGAGGAACTTCGAGGTGGTGGTGTTCTGATGTGTCTGCTGCCCTTGTCCTTCTAGATGGTAACAGTCCTGGGTTTTGAAGGTTTTGTCAATGGAGTCTTGGCAAGTTCTTGCAGTGCATCTTGTCAATGGTACTGAGGGAGTGAATATTTGTGGATGTGGTGCCAATCATGCTTCTGGATGGTGTCCATCTTCTTGAGTATTGTTGGAGTTGCACTTATCCAGGCAAGTGGAGAATATATCATCAAACTCCTGACTTGTTCCTTAATGGTGGACAGGCTTTGGTCAGTCAACGGGTCAAGTTACTTTCTGCAGGATTCCTAACCTCTCACCTGCTCTTGTAGCCACAGTATTTATATGCCTCGTCCAGTTCGGTTTCTGATCAATGCAAACCTCCAGGATCTTGATAGTGGGGATTTAGCAATGGTAATGTCATTAAATGTTGAAGGGCGATGGTTAGATTCTCTCTTGTTGGTGACTGTCATTGCCTGGCACTTGTGTGGTGCGAATGTTGCTTGCCACTTGTCAGCGCAATTGTCTAATTCTTGCTACATTTGGGCATGGGCTACTTCAGTATCTGAGGAGTCGCAAATGGTGCTGAACATTGTGCAATCATCAGTGAACATTCCCACTTCTGACCTGATGCTGGAAGGAATGTCAGAATTGATGAAGCAGCTGAAGATGGTTGGGCCTAGGACACTAACCTGAGGAACGCCTGCAGTGATGTCCTGGAGCAGAGTTGATTGACCTCCAACAATCACAACCATCTTCCTTTATACTTGGTATGACTTATTCCCATTGATTTCTCACTTGGCTCAGGTTCCTGGATGCTGCACTTATAAAATGTTGCCTTGATGTCGAGGGCAGTGACTCAACTCATCCCTGGAGTTCAGTTCTTTTGTCCATGTTTGAACCAAGGCTGCAGTGAGGTCAGGAGCTGAGTGATCCTGGCGGAACCCAAACTGCAGGTCAGTGACTCAGCTATTGCTAATTAAATGTCACTTGATAGCACAGTGAATTACCCTTTCCATCACTTGCTGATGATCGAGAGCAGACTAATGAGGTAGTCATTCGCTGGGTTGGATTTGTCCTTTTTATGTACAGGACATACCCGTGCAATTTTCCACATTGCCAGATAGATGCCAGAGTTGTGGCTGTGCTGAAGCAGCTTTGCTATGGACGCAGCAAGTTCTTTTTTGATTTGATTTATTATTGTCACATGTATTAGTACACAGTGAAAAGTATTGTTTCCTGCGCAGTGTACAAAGCATACCGTACATATAGAGGAAAGGAGAGGGTGCAGAAAGTAGTGTTACAGTCATAGCTAAGGTGTAGAGAAAGATCAACTCAATGTGAGGTAGGTCCATTCAAAAGTCTGACAGCGGCAGGGAAGAAGCTGTTCTTGAGTCAGTTGGTACGTGACCTCAGACTTTTGTATCTTTTTCCCGACGGAAGAAGGTGGAAGAGAGTATGTCCGGGTTGCGTGGGGTCCTTGATTATGCTGGCTGTTTTTCCAAGGCAATGAGAAGTGTACAGTGTCAATGGATGGGAGGATGGAGCACAATTCTGCAGTACTGTTGATGTAAAAGATCCCAGGACACTATTGAAAAGGAGCAGGAGAGTAGTTTCACTGATGCCCTGGCCAATATTTATCCTTCAATAACTATCACAAAAACAGATTATCTTGTCATTAGCACGTTGCTTTTTGTGGAAGATCGGCTGCCGTGTTTCCTACATTACAACAGTGACTACACTTTTTAAAATAATTAATGGGCTGTAAAGTGCCTTGAGATCTCTGGCAAGCACTATATTAATGCAAATCTTTCTTTAAGATTTTAAACAGATTGTTGGACCAAGAGCAGAAATCTCAAATATTTTGTGATATAATGAGTATCAATATCGCAACATTCGCTCAGAGGGTAACAAAAGATTGCGTCACAGTCGTTGAAACCTAGATCTACAGCCAGGTTGTAACTTGCTTGCGCATCAAAGGTTAGATATAAGGTTTATCTGTGTGTAGTTTGGCGGTTTCAAGGTGTCATCTGGAGAATTTCTGGTAGTTTTGCTTATCTGGTGAAGCAAGAACCTAATATTAAGTATCAGATTGGCAATAGTACTTCATTTTAATATTTGCCAATATAATTTTAATTGTTCATATGTTTATGTATCTGCATATTGAATACCAGGTTGTGATTATGTGATTACAACATTTATAATAATTTTCCGTTGTCAAATCTTGACATCAGTCTTGTGTCAAATGCTGATGCAAAAGCAGATGACATTCTTGGGAAGCAAAGCTATTAACCTAGTAAGTCTCCAAGTTGTTTGTTGTTGCCTTATATTTGTGCACTTTTATTAATAGAGGATAAACTAGAACTGAAGCATTTAAGGCCATGCAGAGCTCTCTTCATTATAATTGGTTGAAAGCATTTCTTTGTACAAAGCTCCTGAAAGGAAATTACAGAGGGTTTGGTTGAGATCATAGCATTTGTGATACTATGCTGGTATCTAAATATTTGATGAAGGTATTAAAATTGTATTCATCTGTGCTGAGATTAACAGAATGAGTACATTTGCAAACGTATGTGTCACGTACTGCAGCAATGCAAAACTATTTTAAATTGAAATTGTAATCTATTTAATATCGTAAATATGAATTGAAAGCAAGCCAAGCTATATACATAAATGGTTTAATTAACACACAATGTTGTGTTAATATTTTATTTTTTGCTGCCTACCTGCAAGAATCTAATGTGTTTCTTTAAGACTTGCAAAAATATGACTTTTGATGTGGTTTTGCTTGTTTCATCAGTGTAGATTTTTCATTTGCACATAGCCTTCGTGGCTTTATTTGTTCAGCTTTCTTGCTTAGAAAAATTCTGAGGTGGTGTATCGTGTTGGCAGAATTATTGTAAACAGGGTGAGGATAAGGGCCGAGAAGCCTTCTGCTGATTACACCTATTGCTCTCCCTCAGCTGATGAATACTCCTCCATGATGAACATCACTTGGAAGAAGCACTGAAAGTTGTAAGGACACAGAATATACTCTGGGTGAAAAACGTCAGTGTCCATCAACAAGATTCCTTGGTAGTACTTTCTCTGACAGAACTGACTTGAATCCTGAAGAATGCAGCTACATTACTAAGCCTGCAGCAGGTGGTGAGAGAAGCAACATGAGGGAGAAACCTTGTCGTCACTGATCTACCTTTCTGTCCATGATATTTCTGGTAGGCATGAAGTGCTGTTTTCACACACAGGATAAACTCCATGTCGTGTGCCACTACCACTGTGTTAAATGGATAGTCATGATGTGGAGATGCCGGCGTTGGACTGGGGTAAGCACAGTAAGAAGTCTCACAACACCAGGTTAAAGTCCAGCAGGTTTATTTGGTAGCAAATACCATAAGCTTATGGTATTTGCTACCAAATAAACCTGTTGGACTTTAACCTGGTGTTGTGAGACTTCTTGCTGTGCTTAAATGGATAGAACAGATCTAGCAGGTCAAACTGGCTATCCATGAAGCCCTGTGGGTAATTGGCAGCAACATAGTTATATTCCACTAGAATCTGTAACCTCATGGCTCATCATTTTCCTCATTCTGATATTCTGGCAGGGACCAATTCTGGTTGAGTATTGGAGAGATGCCTGAAACAGCACCAGGCATAGCTAAAAATGCCAACTGAGTGCTAAACAGCAGACGCAAACCAATCCAGCCAGAAGTACTGAGTGGATAATTCATCTCAGCCTTCTGAGGGATCCCACAATCACAGATGCCAGTCCTGAACCAGTTTGATTCGCTGTGCATTATATCAAGAGTGCACTGGCTGGGCCCAAAAACGTCCCAGCTGTAAACTTGTGCTCCAGAACTATGCATGGCTCTAGTCAAGTTATTTCAGTACAGCTGCAACACTGCCACTACAGCAAAGTGGAAAATTGTCCAGGTCCAACCTGTCCACAAAAATCCAGCTGCATATATGCATATTCCGAAGTTTCCTGTTGATTTACTTAATAATTGTGGGCACTGTTATTCTCAACATGCAGTCTAAGCCAGTGTGAGCAATTTGAGTTCTAGCTGTAATGCTGATTTGCATTTGGAGTTAATTAATCAATGGATTAATTAAATCAGTTCTCTGATATTAGAGGGTTTTGCATTGTGATGAGAAGAGTTTTTGTGTAAATTGTACTGTCCTTTATCTTTCCCTTTTATTAAAGGCTGCAGTTCTGCATTAGAGACTTAACCGACAAATTGCATTAATATATAGCACCGTTAATGTATTAAAGCATCCTGTGGAACATGACAAAAGCATAATTTGCACTTAAATCATATGATATATTAGGGCAAAACAAAGAGGTAGGTTTTGAAGAGTGCCTTAAAGGAGGAACGCGACAGACTTAAGATGGGAATTTCAGATCTTCGCAGCGGAGCCACAGATGTTAGTATTTCAATATTCAATTTGGTAAACTGTCCTTAAAATCTTTTTAAATGTTGAAGTGATGAACAGAAAATTCATAATGGCATGTTGTTTAGATTGGGTTCAGTACAATTCTATGCTGTTAGTTAATCTCTGATCCATAGAGACACTACAATTTACCACTGCATCTCTTGGTTTGGAAAATTTTCTGGGGTTCCTTTTTAATGGTTTGACCGTGGCTAGATGTTTGCACGTATGGTCACTGGGTAAGGATTGGTTATGGTGCCCTCGGCAGTTGAAAAGCTCGATACTTGTCATGGCTCAGCAAAGAATAATGGCTCCTTCAACGTATACCCCTGGAACTGAACTCAGCAACAAGTTGACCACTTAAAAGCGAAGTGGGCAGGAATTGGCAAAAAACATGTAATATTATTTATATTAATTACATTTATATATCACTTCTCAACTTGAAACAACTCTAAGTATCTCTAAACATAAATAATTTTTCACCCAATATTTAACTTTGTAATTTACTGTACCACCCAAACTCCAAAGATAAACAAGCAACTCGACAGAGAATTAATCTATCTTCACTATTCAACCTTGGCATGTTGTACCAGGAACAAGGATGACAATGTGACTCATATTTATGCTCTACACAAACCTCTTCCCACCCTTCTTAATCTAATCTTAACAGCATTTCTATTCTTCTATTATTTTCTTTCTTACTTGGTTATCTAAGTGTCTCTTAAATACAATGTTTTGATGGAAACTCATCCTAAATGTCCATTTCCATTTGTGGGAGGAAAAATTGAAGGAGACAATCATAGAATCCCTACAGTGCAGAAGGAGTCCATTTGTCCCTTTTGAGACTGCACTGCCAACAATCCCACCAAGGCCCTATCCCCGCAACCCCACATATTTGCCCTGCTAATCCCCCTGACACTAAGGAGCAATGTGGCATGGCCAATCAACCTAACCCACACACCTTTGGACTGAGAGGAAACCGGAGCATCCGGAGGAAACCCACGCAGATACAGAGAGAATGTGCAAAGTCCACTCAGACAAGAGCCCAGGTCCCTGGCGCTGTGAGGCAGCAGTGCTAACCACTGTGCCGAATGAGTGGCCTCTACTGTCACCTCTGGGTAGATCTGCTGTCCCTGTCCCTGACAAAAGAATAATGAAAGAGGAGGAGCCATTTTCCTCAACCCCAAAATACAAATAATGTTGAGGAAAATATAAATAAGATATAAACTTCAAATTAATTTCTCAACTATTTGGAAAATGTTAAAATCTGAAAAACATTTTTGAATTCCATTTTCTGCATTTAATAATTTGACCATTGAAGGAAAAGCAGTTCTCACTGCTCTTACACAGTGAAAGAAGTATAACAAATGCCCAGAATTGTTATTGGGATTTGTTATTTTAATACCAGTGGGAAAAAAATTTCAATCATGATTTACCATGGGCAAAGAAGCACTGAATTTCTCTTCTATTACTAAAAGTAACTTTAAAAAAATAAGAATTGATATGTTCGGATGTCAAACCACCCCATCTTGGTGTCGCTGCCACTGCATTTGTGGGATTAGCGATGGGAGTAATCAAGTAGAATTGACTAAACCTTTTCCTTTAACATAAGGAAGCTACTTCTCCTGCTCAGCAATGTTAGCTGGCATCTGAGACTTAGAAACATTTCTCCTTATGTGTTCACAATAAAGTCTCTGAGGCTAAAAATATTCTTGTGATATGAATTAGTGTTTTGCTTTAACTTTGTTTCAGGAAAGTGAAGGTGGAAACATGGCACTCAACTTGAAATACATTTCACTGGGAGTTCTAGTTTTTCAAACAACCAGCCTTGTACTGACTATGCGTTACTCACGTACCTTCAAGGAAGAAGGACCCCGTTACCTAGCATCAACTGCTGTCGTCATTGCGGAGATAATGAAGATTGCAGCATGCCTTTTATTAGTCTTTAAGGACTCTAGTAAGTACACTTTTTAGTGTTTAATGTATTCTTTCTGGTTTAACATGGCAGTAAACTTTTTATTAGTTTTTATACATAATATGAATGTGGTTTATGAAAGCTAGAATCCCCCTGGTTGAGATGTATCCACTTTTTGAAATCATCCAGTTAACTATCCCAACATACTGGTATTTGGAGATCAGATCAGGATGAATGGAAACATTTTGAGTTCTGTATGAATCAAATCCTGAACTGCAGGAAATTTTAACTGGATTGTTCTGTTTGACTTGAAATCCTATTTCACCTGATCAACCATTCTGATTATGATTAAATAAATTGAAGAAAAACTATTGTTTATTAGTTCACAGATTTGCAGGTAACAAATGAACAAAAGGAAATGTTAAAGCAAATTATTTTATATGCAGAGGATTGTTGCAATGAGGAAGCAGAGCTGAAAGTAGGACCCAAACAGCTTTTAAAGTGAAAATGGATAAATATTTGAAACAAATAAATGTAGATCTGTCGAGCAAAAGGGCAAAGAAACCTAGAAATGTAGGAAAATTGGCAGCACAGAAGGAGGCCATTCAGCCTATTGTCTGTGTTGGCAGAAAAAGAGTTATGATGTGGAGATGCCGGCGTTGGACTGGGGTAAACACAGTAAGAAGTCTCACAACACCAGGTTAAAGTCCAACAGGTTTGTTTGGTAGCAAAAGCCATGAGCTTTTGGAGCGCTGCTCCTTTGTCAGGTAAGTGGGAGTTCTGTTCACAAACAGGGCATATAAAGACACAAACTCAATTTACAAAATAATGGTTGGAATGCGAGTGTTTACAGGTAATCAAGTCTTAAAGGTACAGACAATGTGAGTGGAGAGAGCATTACGCACAGGTTAAAGAGATGTGTATTGTCTCCAGACAGGACAGTGAGATTTTGCAAGCCCAGGCAAGTCGTGGGGGTTACAGATAGTGTGACATGAACCCAAGATCCCGGTTGAGGCCGTCCTCATGTGTGCGGAACTTGGCTATCAGTCTCTGCTCAGCGACTCTGCATTGTCATGTGTCGTGCAGGCCGCCTTGGAGAACGCTTACCCGAAGATCAGAGGCCGAATGTCCGTGACCGCTGAAGTGTTCCCCAACAGGAAGAGAACACTCTTGCCTGGTGATTGTCGAGCAGTGTTCATTCATCCGTTGTCGTAGCGTCTGCATGGTCTCCCCAATGTACCATGCCTCGGGACATCCTTTCCTGCAGCGTATCAGGTAGACAACGTTGGCCGAGTTGCAAGAGTATGTACTGTGTACCTGGTGGATGGTGTTCTCACGTGAGATGATGGCATCCATGTCGATGATCCGGCATGTCTTGCAGAAGTTGCTGTGGCAGGGTTGTGTGGTGTCGTGGTCACTGTTCTCCTGAAGGCTGGGTAGTTTGCTGCGGACAATGGTCTGTTTGAGGTTGTGCGGTTGTTTGAAGGTAAGAAGTGGGGGTGTGGGGATGGCCTTGGCGAGAAAAAGAGTTATCCAGCCTAATCCTACCTTCTAGCTCTTTATCAGTAGCTCTGTATATTATGGCACCTCAAGTGCACATCCAAGTGTTTTTAAGGTGATGAGTGTTTCTGTTTCTACTGTCCTTTTCAGGCAATTCCAGACCCTCACCATCCTCTGTGTGGAAAAATGTAGTCTTCCTGCCCCAAATTCTAATAATTGCTTTAACCCATGACCCCTACTAATGGAAATAACCTTCCTATCCACTATCTTCTAGTCCTCTTATTTTATATTCCTCAATTAAATTTTCCCTCAGCCTTCTTTGTTCCAAAGAAAGCCAAAGCTTTTGGACCGGTTAGGAGAGTGGGCAAAGAGTGGCAGATGGAATACAAAGTGGGAAATTATGAGATTACGCACTTTGGTAGGAAGAATAGAGGCATAGACTTATTTTCTAAATGGGGCGAGAATTCAGAAATCAGAAATGCAAAGGGACTTGAAAGGATTCTCTTAAGATTAACTTGCAAGCCGAGTTGGTAGTTAGGAAGGTAAATGCAATGGTCGCATTTATTTCGAGAGGACTAGAATATAAAAGCAGCGATGTACTGCTGAGGCTCTGTGAACACCACATTTGGAATATTGTGAGCAGTTTTGAGCCCCGTATTGAAGAAAGGAGAGGGTCCAGAGGATGTTCACGAGAATGATCCCGGGAATGAAAAATTTGACGTATGAAGAGCATTGGAGGATTCTGGATCTGTACTCGATGGAGTCCAGAAGGATGAGGGGGGATCTCATTGAGACTTAAGAATACTGAAAGGCCTGGATAGAGTGGACATGGGGAAGATGTTTCCATTAATAGGAAAGACTAGGATCTGAGGGCACAACCTCAACATAATGGGACGACCCTTTAGAATTGAGATGAGGAGGAATTTCTTCAGCCAGAGGGCGGTGAATCTATGGAATTCATTGCCACAGAAGACTGTGGAGGCCAGGTCATTGAGTGTATTTAAGGCAGAGATAGATAGGTTCTTGATTGGTAAGGGATCAAAGGTTACTGGGAAAAGGGAGGGGAATGGGGTTGAGGCATGGTGAATGGCAGAGCAGACTTGATGGGCCAAATGGACTAATTCTGCTCCAATATCATATGGTCTAATGCCTATTCAATATTTCCACATAGCTAAAATTCTCCATTCTGGGCAACATCCTTATAAATCTCCTCTGCAGCTGTTTTAATGCAATCCCATCCTTTCTGTAATGTGGTAATCAGAGCTGTACACAGTACCCTAGCTGCAGTCTAACAAGTATTCTGTACAGTTCTAGCATGCTCTTATATTCAACGTCAATTGCCAGTAAAACAAAGTATCCCGTGTGCCTTTTTGATCACCTTACCTGTTCCTTCAGGCATCTGTGGAAATGTTATAGAGTCAGAGGTTTACAGCATGGAAACAGGCCCTTCGGCCCAACTTGTCCATGCCGCCCTTTTTTTTTTAAACCCCGAAGCTAATCCCAATTGCTCACATTTGGCCCATATCCCTCTATACCCATCGTACCCATGTAACTATCTAAATGCTTTTTAAAAGTTAAAATTGTACCCGCCTTTACTATTACCTCTGGCAGCTTGTTCCAGACACTCACCTCCCTCTGTGTGAAAAAATTGCCCCTTTGGACACTTTTGTATCTCTCCCCTCTCACCTTAAACCTATGCCCTCTAGTTTTAGACTCCCCTACCTTTGGGAAAAGATATTGACTATCTATCTCGTCTATGCCCCTCATTATTTTATAGACCTCTATAAGGTCACCCCTCAGCCTCCTACGCTCCAGAGAAAAAAGTCCCAGTCTATTCGGCCTCTCCTTATAACTCAATCCATCAAGTCCCGGTAGCCTCCTAGTAAATCTTTTCTGCACTCTTTCTAGTTTAATAATATCCTTTCTATAATAGGGTGACCAAAATTGCACACAGTATTCCAAGTGTGGCCTTACCAATGTCTTGTACAACTTCAACAAGATGTCCCAACTCCAGTATTCAATATTCTGACCAATGAAACCAAGCATGCCGAATGCTGCCTTCACCACTCTGTCCACCTGTGACTCCACTTTCAAGGAGCTATGAACATGTACCCCTAGATCTCTTTGTTCTGTAACTCTCCTCAGCACCCTACCATTAACTGAGTAAGTCCTGCCCTGGTTCAATCTACCAAAATGCATTACCTCTCATTTGACTAAATTAAATTCCATCTGCCATTCATCAGTCCACTGGCCCAATTGATCAAGATCCCGCTGCAATTGGAGATAACCTTCCTCACTGTCCACCATGCCACCAATCTTGGTGTCATCTGCAAACTTACTAACCATGCCCCCTATATTCTCATCCAAATCATTAATATAAATGACAAATAATAGTGGGCCCAGCACTGAACCCTGAGGCACACCGCTGGTCACAGGCCTCCAGTTTGAAAAACAACTCTCTACAACCATCCTCTGGCTTCTGTCAAGAAGCCAATTTTGTATCCATTTAGATATCTCACCCTGAATCCCGTGAGATTTAACTTTATGCAACAACCTACCATGCGGTACCTTGTCAAAGGCCTTGCTAAAGTCCATGTAGACAACATCAACTGCACTGCCCTCATCTACCTTGGTTACCCCTTCAAAAAACTCAATTAAATTTGTGAGACATAATTTTCCACTCTCAAAGCCATGCTGACTGTCCCTAATCAGTCCTTGCATCTCTAAATGCCTGTAGATCCTGTCTTTCAAAATACCTTCCAACAATTTACCCACCACAGATGTGAGGCTCACTGGCCTGTAGTTCCCAGGCTTTTCCCTGCAACCCTTTTTAAACAAAGGCACAACATTTGCCACTCTCCAATCTTCAGGCACCTCACCCGTGACTATCGATGATTCAAATATCTCGGCTAGGGGACCCACAATTTCCTCCCTAGCCTCCCACAATGTCCTGGGATATACTTCATCAGGTCCCGCAGATTTATCTACCTTGATGCACTTTAAGACTGCAAGGTCACTCAGTTTCTCTGCCCTCCCCAATACATTGCCTCAGACATCTCCAGATTGATTGTGATTTTTTTGCCCAAGAGCATCTTCCCACAGCTTTCTTCCTTCCTATCAAAGGAAATGAAATTAAATGGGTAATGCTTTCAGACAGCAGCCACATGTGCAGTAGGCTGCATTGTTTCCTTTTGTTATGTAAAATATTGGGCTTTAACTTCTGAGCCCCCACTCCCCCCAAGTGTGGCAGCTAGGAATTTTTTTAAAACTTCATTAGTATGCTTGTGACACTAATAAATAAACTTTAGAGACATTAAACTTGAACGAAGTCCAGTCCATCGCGCAAACCTGCCACCCATCCATTGACTCAGTCTACACTTCCCGCTGCCTCGTAAAAACAGCCAACATAATCAAGGATCCCATGCACTTGGACATACGCTCTTTCACTTTCTTCCGAAGGGAAAAAGATACAAAAGTCTGAGATCACGTACCAACCGACTCGAGAACAGTTTCTTCCCTGCTGTCATCAGACTTTTGAATGGACCTATCATATATTAATCTACACCCCAGCTATGACTGTAACACTATATTCTAACCCCTCTCCTTTCCTTCTCCTCTATGAACAGTATGTTTTGTCTGTACAGTGCAAGAAACAGTACTTTTCACTGCATCCCAATACATGTGACAATGATAATAAATCAAATAAATAAAATCTTGCTTGGTCTAAGACACAAGATCAGGCAAGCCACACGGAAGAAAATCAATGAAGGTAATAGGGCATGGAATGGCAACCCAATGCTGATTGCTCCTCTGAGGAAGTTATAACCTGAATGATATATGACTGGGACCCTGTAAGGTAAACATTTCTGCGCGCCCCAATCAGTCTACAAGTAATAAGCTTGTGTGTGCGCTCACCTCAGTTGGAAAAAAAAAGAAACATTATTGTAACTTGCTTTTAACCCTGCGGTGAAGTTACTGTGAAAATCTCCTAATTGCCACACTCTGGCGCCTATTCAGGTACACTAAGGTAGAATTTAGCAGGGCCAATGCGCCTAACCAGCACGTCTTTCAGACTGTAGGAGGAAATTGGAGAACCCGGAGAAAATCTACGCAAAAACAAGGAGAGCGTGCAGACTCTGCACAGACGGTGACCCAAGCCCAGAATCGAATCCTGGTCCCTGGCGCTGTGAGGCAGCAGTGCTAACCGCTGTGATGCAGCAGTGCTAACCACTGTGCTGCCCCATGTATGCATGTCTAGAACAATGATACAAAGTAGTTGCCCTATTAATACATAATTGATATTTTTCTTCCCTGCTATCTAATACTGTTTCTAAATGGACAGCACATTGAAAAGAAAATCAGTTTTTAAACTTCTTTCACGAGATGTGGGTGTTGCTGACTAGGTCAGCATTTATTGCCCATCCCTAATTCGACTTGATGAAGTGGTGATGAGCTGCTGACTTGAACCACTGCAGACCTTTTGGTGTAGGTGCACTCAGTGCTATTAAGAAGGGAGCACCAGGATTTTGACCCTGTAATGGCAATATAGTTCCAAGTCAGGATGGTGTGTAGATTGGAGAGGAACTTGTATGTGGGTGATGTTCCTATGCATCTGCTGCCTTTGTCCTTGGAAGTTGGATTAGAGGTGAGCTGGCAAGATGGATACAGATTTGATTTGATTTATTATTGTTACATGTATTAACATACGCTGAAAAGTATTGTTTCCTGCGCGCTATACAGACAAAACATACCGTTCATAGAGAAGGAAGAGAGAGTGCAGAATGTAGTGTTACAGTCATAGCTCGGGTGTAGAGAAAAATCAACTTAATGCAAGGTAAGTCCATTCAAAAGTCTGATAGCAGCAGGGAAGAAGCTGTTCTTGAGTCGGTTGGTATGTGACCTCAGACTTTTGTATATTTTTCCTGAAGGAAGAAGGTGGAAGAGAGAATGTCCGGGGTGCATGGGGTCCTTAATTATGCTGGCTGCTTTTCCAAGGCAGCGGGAAGTGTAGCCAGAGTCATTGGATGGGAGACTTGTTTATGTGCTGGATTGGGCAACATTCACGACCTTTTGTAGTTCCTTCCGGTCTTGGGCAGAGCAGGAGCCATACCAAGCTGTGATAAAACCAGAAAGTGTGCTTCCTATGGTGCATCTGTAAAAGTTGGAGAGAGTCGTAGCTGACATGCCAACTTTCCTTAGTCTTCTGAGAAAGTAGAGGCATTGGTGGACTTTCTTAACTATAATGTCGGCATGGGCGGACCAGGATGGGTTGTTAGTGATCTGGACATCTAAAAACTTGAAGCTCTCGACCCTTTCTACTTCACCCCCATTGATGTCGACAGGGGTTTGTTCTCCTTTATGCTTCCTGAAGTCGATGACAATCTCCTTTGTTTTGGGAAGGAGAGGGAGAGATTATTGTTGCTGCACCAGTTCATCAGATTCTCTATCTCATTGCTGTACTTGTTTGAGATCCGACCCACTATGGTGGTGTCATCAACAAACTTGAAAATCGAATTGGAGGGAAATTTGGCCGCACAGTCATAGGTGTATAAGAAGTATAGTAGGGGGCTGAGAACACAGCGTTGTGGGGCACCGGTGTTGAGGATGATCGTGGAGGAGGCGTTGTTGCCTATTCTTACTGATTGTGGTCTGTGAGTTAGGAAGTTCAGGATCCAGTCGCAGAGGGAGGTGCTGAGTTTGGAGGCCATGGAGTTTGGAGATGAGTTTCATGGAAATAATAGCGTTGAAGGCTGAGCTGTAGTCAATAAATAGGAGTCTGACATAGGTGTCCTTGTTATCTAGGTGTTCCAGGGTTGAGTGCAGGGCCAGGGAAATGGCGTCTACTGTGGACCTGTTGCTGCGGTAGGCAAATTGTAATGGATCCAGGTAGTCCGGGAGGCTGGAATTGATTCGTGCCATGACTAACCTTTCGAAGTACTTCATAATGATGGATGTCAGAGCCATCGGCTGATAGTCATTAAAGCATGCTGCTTGGTTTTTCTTGGGTACCGGGATTATGGTCGTCTTCTTGAAGCAGATAGGGATCTCAGAACTGGCTCAGGGATAGAAGACCGAGGGTAGCAGTGGAAGGGTGCTTTTCTGAATGGAGGGCTGTGACAAGTGGTGTTCCTCAGGGATCAGTGCTAGGAACTTTGCTGTTTGTAATATATATAAATGATTTGGAGCAAAATGTTAACTGGTTTGATTAGTAAATTTGCGGACAACACAAAAGTTGGTGGAATTGCGGATAGCGATGAGGACCATCAAGAGGATACAGCAGGATATAGATCGGTTGGAGACTTGGGTGAAGAAATGGCAGATGGAGTTTAATCTGGACAAATATGAGTAATGCATTTTGGAAGGTCCAACACAGATGGGAAATTACAGTAAATGGACTTAAGAGTATTGATAGGCTGAGGGATCTGGGTGTGCAGGTACACAAGTCACTAAAAGTGGCAACGCAGGTGGAGAAGGTAATCAAGAAAGCATTTGGCATGCTTGCCTTCATCGGCCAGGGCATTGAATTTAAAAATTGGCAAGTCATGTTGCAGCTTTATAGAACTTTAGTTAAGCCGCACTTGGAATATAGTGTACAATTCTGGTTGCCAGAAGGATGTGGAGTCTTTGGAGAGGGTACAGAAAAGATTTACCAGGATGTTGCCTGGTATGGAAGGCATTGGCTATGAGGAGACGTTGGAGGAACTTGGTTTGTTCTCACTGGAACGACGGAGGTTGATAGAAGACTGCAAGATTATGAGGGGCATGGACAGAGTGGATAGTCAGAAGCTTTTTCCCAGGGCGGAAGAGTCAATTACATGGGGGCATACGTTTAAGGTGTGAGGGGCAAGGTTTAAAGGGGATGGAAGAGGCATGTTTTTTATACAGAGGGTGATGGGTGCGTGGAACTTTCTGCCGGGGGAGGTAGTGAAAGCAGATACAATAGTGACTTTTACTGTCAAGGGCGCCTTGACAAATGCATAAATAGGATGGGAATAGAGGTGAGATATTAAAGAGTTAATGTCCACTGTAGAGGGCAAGGTAAACTATTGGGCTTGCAAGGACGGCAGCGAAACAGCTCATGGGAGCAAACTGACAAAACAAGATAACCACAGGCTCCAGCTTGCTGGGCACCACTGGGGTGCGAGTTTAGCTAAGTACGTGACAATGTTCTATTTTGCGCTGACAGCGTATCTTAAAGACATTATGCTTATGTTCTGATGGGTGGGGGTTGTTACTAGTAAACGAGTATTTGAATAGAATGTTCTTTCTTATGCAGCAATTCCTGTAACTACTCGTTTTTGATTGAATCGGGTGATGTGTGCTTAAGTCTCGTTTGAAATCACATCTACCTGATGCAATAGTAAAACTGTATAAACAGGGTCAGCCATGTTACTCCGAGCGCCTTTTGCTAACTGACTTCCAGCACTGAGTGGAAGTTAAGTTGCAAAGGTTAGCCAGCCTACATATGTAGGACAAATAAAGAACTTTGGTTCTGACAACGGTTGGTGTTTGCCTTTGTATCAAGGATGGAAGAGTCTCGTGAAATACGAACGTAACAGAGGGAAATGGTCCCTGGAAGAGAAGGGGCTTTTAGTTCAGTCAGGCAGCATGGTTGGTGCAGGCTTGGAGGGCCAAAGGGGCCTGTTTCTGCGCTATCATTTTCCTTGTTCTTTGTTGTGGGTTTTGAAGGTTTGAGTTCTTGAGTGAATAAAGATGTCTCAGCATGAACACTTTGGAGGCTAATCTACTTGTACTATTTTCATTTTTTTTCTTAGGTTACAGTTTTAAAGCACTAAATAGAGTGTTACAAGATGAAATTATTAACAAGCCAATGGACACACTAAAACTTGCTATTCCTTCTGGAATTTACACACTTCAAAATAACCTCCTTTATGTAGCGTTGTCCAATTTAGATGCTGCGACTTATCAGGTAAAATATTAACCTCTCTGTATTTTCCAGATCTCAATTTTAAATATTCTTTCTCCATTGTTTGTTTTGTTTGTTTTGACTTATTGGTAGGAATAAGTTTAAGAAGGTCCTGCATTACAAATTTGATGGAAGTATTTGAAGATGTTCCTGGTTAAAGTATGAATATGTTTGAATTTTCCAAAGTATTTGATTAAATTCCATATTTAATGTGTCTTTAGAATGTTAAAATTGATGAGTGAAAGCTGGGTTGTTAATTGAAAACAAGTGAAAAATCTAGAGGCAATTCTAGAGGTGTGCTGTTTACACAATTCATGAATGACTTGGAGGAGAGTACTTCACAATATCAGCTTGTATTAATATACTATTAACATAGTAACATTGCATAGTGCTTCACGAGCATTCCAAAACAAAATTTGACATCAAACCACAGAAAATAATATTGGTCCAAGAATTAAGAGTTTAAAGACGGTCTTCAGAGAGGAGAAGATGATAGAAAAAATAAGCGGTTTTTGAAGAAAAATTCCAAGATTAGGTCCTAGGCAGCTGAAGGTACAGTCACCAATGGTGGAGCAATTAAATACGCAGCGAAGTGCAAGAGACCTGAATTGGAGGAGTGCAGAGATTTTGGAGAATTATAGGATTGGAGGTGGTTACAAAGATAGGAACTGACAAGGCCCTGGCACGATTTGAAAATAAAGATGTGAATTTTACAATCAAGGCATTGCCAGGGAGCCAATGTATTTCTGTAGTATTCAGCATTGGAGTGTTTAAAGGAATGGTGAGATTGATTCTGGTATTTGCAGCTCTGAATTGTAAAGCCACAGAACAAGAAGGGATCTAATCCAGGTTTTTATCAAAGTGAAAGACATGGGCAATGAGAGTGAACAACTAGAATACCCGAGTACACAGTTCAAATCAGATCAAATATTTAATGGGATTATTTTCCCATAAGCATACTAGATATCTGGAACGGACTATCAGCAAAAAGGTTTACTGCTGTCTCAATTTTGTTTGGGGACAGGATTCAGGGTTTTAAGATTTATTAATAGAAATAATTGACAACCTCATGCATTACACATTAAGAGTAATGATCATAATTGGAAATCCCTCATGTAGAGACCAATTCTTCCTTGCAGATGACTACGTGGAAGTGAGATGTCACAATTGGTGTGGATTCGTAGATGGGTTATACCCAGCTACTTTAACCTTGCAGGTTCTCTCCCGGACAGGGCATTGGTTGTTGACCGGTAGGCGTTGTGGCAGATTGTTGGCTCCAACAGTTGTCCTTTCTTTCTGCCTCTCTCCATTTTCTCAGTGGCTGCTCTTGTTGATTGGAGAGTGTTGACACTATTTTTAATAATGGATCATCATTTTGGTCACGATTGAGCATCTGCTTCCCATGCAGTGATGTTAATAGAGCAGATTCTCATGGAGGCTTTGAGATTGTCTTTGAAATGTTTCCTTCAGCTCTCATCTCATGGTGTAACTCTGAGTAGTGCACCTGTTTGGGCAATCTTGAGTCGGACATTCTGACATGCTACCTCCATCTTAGCTGATATGAGATCATCATGACCTCTGTATTTGGCATACCTGTTTCTTGGGGATAGAGGCAGTAGTGTGCTCAAGGGACTATGGAAATATGATCTATAGAAAGCAACTGTTTAAATAACAGACACAAGTATAGATGGGATTTGTATATACTGTTAAAAGTAAATAAATGATTTATTGCTATAATGTGTTTCTCTACAGGTTACTTACCAGCTAAAAGTTCTTACCACAGCCTTCTTTTCTGTGACAATGCTTGGTAAAAACCTAGGTGTTTATCAGTGGCTCTCACTCTTAACATTAATGGCTGGCGTAGCACTTGTTCAGGTATGTGTAATGCACAGACTCTTATAATATTGAAAGGACTTTTTTGTGACAAAAGTTTATAATTGATTCCCAACACAATTGAATATTTGGCAACACAACAGAAATTCAGACTTCAAAGGCTTTGTGAGACATTACTATTTAATGTTTTGTATTTAGTTTTACATATTTAATTGCATTAAAAGACACAGCACAATATAAATTACTGATTTAGCCCCAACAGCATGGTTTTTGAGTGTCTGCTAATCTTAATTGGAGAACATGCACATTTAGTTTCAAGCTTTCTTCCACTTGTGTCTCTTGGATTAATTGCCTATTTAGCTGGGAGAATGGGGTAGGTTGCTTGCTGCTTTTCATTGACTGCTGGTGTTCTCATGGAGGCATTGCAGCTAATTTTTCCTTATCTTGAGAATGGAAACTAAGTAGAGCCTTAAATCTTAATGACGTTGCTATGTGTGTTCATTATGGTATGATTTATTCAAGAGGCAATTAGTTTCTGGAGAGAGAAGCGATTTGAGTGATGCAGTACAAATATGAGCAGATAGTAGGACTGACCTTTTGGAAAAGGGATGAGTTTCTTTGGCTTTTGATTCAAACTTTTTTTTTCAGTTTCGTTAAAAAGCCCTGCCTTAGAATGTGATAGAAGCAGAATTCTATCAAACCT